>NC_136793.1:3628419-3643419 GCF_951216825.1 Electrona antarctica
CCGTTGACAATTAATTGTGACTGACAGGCCTAGGCCCCGCACCTGGAGGCTAGGTAACGCCCCCTGAAAGATAGGCTCCGCCCCCTGCAGGTGCTGTGATTGTGATTGGTTAATATTGTGACTGACAGGCCTGTGCCCCGCCCCCTGGAGGTGCTGGAGTGCCGGTACCGGTGATGTCACGAGAGGAGGCGGGCTCTTAGGGAAAAGGACCTCCCCCTTCACCTACGGACCAATCAGGTATTGCCACTTTTATTTGACATCCTCCACTTGTTTTGATGAACTCAACCCCCGCCAGCAGGGGGCACCGATAGTTCAGCGACCGCCACCCGTTCACCACCGTTCTATTTGGCTGTAGAAGAAGAGCCTCCTCCGTAACCCAAAACAACAATGGCGGAGCCGGTCACGCTGATCGGACTAATCACTGGATAAGAGTCTTTAGAAGCGTTCATATTTTAGATGTGCGGTCACGGGGAGGTCACGGGGAGGTCACGGGGTCACGGGGAAGAGCTATTGAGCCACTGAACACAGTCGCTGTATTTATCCAGCACCATTTGAAATGTAAAACTCTTAAAAAGGCCTAGAAAGGTCTCATCTGGGGGCACGGTGGCACAGTGGGTAGTGTAGCGGACCGGCTGGATAATAATTGGGTAAAGCCGACTGATGAGTTTGACGTTTCTCTTTATTCAGAACCCAACGTAGAAACTGGAAAAAGGACATAACATATAGGCTATATCAATATAACATTCCATAATCAAAAGGCATAATACATTTTCCATAACATCCATGAGCATATACATCACAAAACTATACAATATTTAATCCATCATATCAACATGCAATATAGAAATAAATAACCCTCAGACAATACATACAACAATAAGACTAATTACCAGTATCCCTCATACAAGATTGACAAACAATAAAAGTATCACCTTTTTCCCCTTTCCAGCTCGGTGCTAAAGTGGCTTGTGCAAAACTGTTCTGTTCCAGGGCTCGTTTGGGCCATCCGTCCTTCCTTTGCGGTCTGACCGTCCGTCCTTCCCTTCCTCAAATAAACTTCTCCATGTTTGCCATTCCTCTCTTGTGGCAAATCTGGCAATATCTGTTCCTCTACCAGCGAGGTGGGCAAGTGACAGTTTTATGAGCTAATGCCTCCTTCTAGCCCCATACTGGGTGTCAGCACCACACAGGTGATCTTGATCTGTGTAATCAGTACCAGTTTGTGCAGGAAACAATCAAAATAAGGCCTGAGACCTGACATTTGGACAGAAAGCCTTTCAAAATAAAAGCCTTAGGGACAACACATTGTGACAATTGGAACCCTCCATTGTGGGTCCGTTACACTCCCACCAAAATCATAGTGATTTAAAAACTTGGCATAATCACAAAGATTTTTTGTCAATTTACGTGACCCCATACTCATTTAAAATTCTAAATACAATATGTAGGAAGGGGCTGTGCAGTCTGTCTCCCACCTTTCCTCCCACCTTAAATACTCCATCTCCAATGAGAACATGCTCAGCACTGACTTCCGATGAGCATTGACTGATGAGCATAGTGTCTTGGGCCTTGAACCTTCCAGCCTTGGCTGGTTTCCTTTTGGTTTGTTTGGGCAGGGATGCCCGTTCTTCGTCTGGTTGTCGTCGTCCTTGTTGCAGTGGTGCTCCTCTAGCTGCTCGTGTCGCTAATAAAGCAGTCAGGGTGTCTTCCTTGGCAGCCACTGCTTTGGGGGCCTGGCCCTCAGCTTGAACTTGATTCTGAGGGATGGCATGAGGCTCGGCCCCTCCGACCTGCAGAACACCAGTGCCAACTGAATCCCCTGGCCTCTTGGGATCTGAGGCTACGGCCGTTGCACCCTGCTGGGCTGAGTCTTTGGGCTTCACTGCTGCCACTCCCTCATTCACCTCCAGCTGTTCCTCGATGCCCTTTTCCTCTTTGCGATCCGGAGCACCCGACCTAGCTGTTGTGTCTGGCAGTGGTGGATCTCCTTTTGTTGCTCCTCTGACAGCCAGGAGCGTCCTCTGCTGCTCCCGCTCCTGTGCGGCAGCCTCGAGCTTCCTCTGCTGCTCCCGCTCCTGTGCGGCAGCCTGGAGCTTCCTCTGCTGCTCCCGCTCCTGTGCGGCAGCCTCGAGCTTCCTCTGCTGCTCCCGCTCCTGTGCGGCAGCCTGGAGCTTCCTTTGCTGCTCCCGCTCCTGTGCGGCAGCCTGGAGCTTCCTCTGCTGCTCCCGCTCCTGTGCGGCAGCCTCGAGCTTCCTCTGCTGCTCCCGCTCCTGTGCGGCAGCCTGGAGCTTCCTCTGCTGCTCCCGCTCCTGTGCGGCAGCCTCGAGCTTCCTCTGCTGCTCCCGCTCCTGTGCGGCAGCCTGGAGCTTCCTTTGCTGCTCCCGCTCCTGTGCGGCAGCCTGGAGCTTCCTCTGCTGCTCCCGCTCCTGTGCGGCAGCCTGGAGCTTCCTTTGCTGCTCCTGTGCGACAGCCTGGAGCTTCCTCTGCTGCTCCCGCTCCTGTGCGGCAGCCTGGAGCTTCCTCTGCTGCTCCCGCTCCTGTGCGGCAGCCTGGAGCTTCCTTTGCTGCTCCCGCTCCTGCTCAAACTGCTCCGTCCATGTCATCTGCTCCATCCGTCCAGCTTCAAACTGCTCCGTCCAGCTCATCTGCTCCTTCCGTTTCTTTACTTCTGCTTTCCTTGCAGCAAGCTCTGCTGCCTCCACATGGCTGGCTACCACCAAAGCCGGTGTAGAATGACAGCCATATCTGGAATTGATTTGTGTTGGAGGGCCAAAGGAGTGAGGCTCACAGTCAAGCAGTTCTTTAAACCGTTTTTGCACTAAGATTCCATTAAATTCATCCTCTAGAAACCTCTTGTATTCTATTTTCAAAATGTCCTCTGAAATACATTTACATGCCTCAACTCGTCGTTTTATCCCAATATCAGGTGTGATGTATTCTCTGATTTCATCATATAGTCTCGAAATGTCTTCTTTACTCTTAACCAGTGTTTCAATTAGAATTCCTAGGTCGCTCTCAGCATTGGACTTTGACTTTAACTGCGTTCTTACTGTGCGTACAATGACCTTCCACTCGTCATATAAGCAGAGAAGCCTTTTTACCATATTATCAACAAATTCTAGACCTGCATTGTCATCTGACTCATTCACCATCATGCTAATGTCTGCCATTTTGGATTAGATTTCAAATAAAATGTAAGACCTTGAATATAATAACCATAAATAAATGCAACACAAAAACAAATATGGACCTTAAATCACTGTATTACAATCTCACTGTAAAACACCATAATCTTTGCATGTAAACCATTAACTGAAATTAAATTCAAGAACCCTTATATACAATATGTCCATATATGTTCCGTCTCCTGACCGTGTAATGTTCTGTCATGCAGTTGTAGCGTTTGTGTTAATGTAACCGTTCACCAGATTCATTTGACTGTCCGATGTGTTGCAGGCCTGATGGCATAGTTTGAGCTCCAGTGTAGATGAGTGGTGAAGAGTTGCAGTCCTTGGGTAAAGTTTCTACTGTAGCGGACCGGCTGGATAATAATTGGGTAAAGCCGACTGATGAGTTTGACGTTTCTCTTTATTCAGAACCCAACGTAGAAACTGGAAAAAGGACATAACATATAGGCTATATCAATATAACATTCCATAATCAAAAGGCATAATACATTTTCCATAACATCCATGAGCATATACATCACAAAACTATACAATATTTAATCCATCATATCAACATGCAATATAGAAATAAATAACCCTCAGACAATACATACAACAATAAGACTAATTACCAGTATCCCTCATACAAGATTGACAAACAATAAAAGTATCACCTTTTTCCCCTTTCCAGCTCGGTGCTAAAGTGGCTTGTGCAAAACTGTTCTGTTCCAGGGCTCGTTTGGGCCATCCGTCCTTCCTTTGCGGTCTGACCGTCCGTCCTTCCCTTCCTCAAATAAACTTCTCCATGTTTGCCATTCCTCTCTTGTGGCAAATCTGGCAATATCTGTTCCTCTACCAGCGAGGTGGGCAAGTGACAGTTTTATGAGCTAATGCCTCCTTCTAGCCCCATACTGGGTGTCAGCACCACACAGGTGATCTTGATCTGTGTAATCAGTACCAGTTTGTGCAGGAAACAATCAAAATAAGGCCTGAGACCTGACATTTGGACAGAAAGCCTTTCAAAATAAAAGCCTTAGGGACAACACATTGTGACAATTGGAACCCTCCATTGTGGGTCCGTTACAGGTAGTGCTGTCGCCTAGGGGTGTTCGATATGGCGATAAATATCGTCGGGACGATACAACGTCTCCACGATACGGCTTTTTAGAGTTATCGTTTCCATCACGATAAATTCACTCCATCAGATGCAGCGCATGCACGTTCTATGATGTGTAATTTATACTTCTGCAGTACGACCGTTTCGTTCACCAAAAATAACAAATCTACAAGCTAACAACGCTTCGCTACTGCACCGCAATGCAAGGCATTGTTTGCTTATAGATCGGGTGCGTTCTAAGCACTCCCAAAGTCCCCGCCCCTTTCTTCTGAGCAGAGAGGGAAGGGAAGCACTGCAGGAGTTTGTCTACACACTGCGCTCCGCACAGAATAATGTGTAAAGAAAGACGAAAGAAATGGACAGGCAATTATACTCAGATGTCGAGCGAGTGGAGGTTGAGGAAGGGCTAGTTCCCAAAAAGAACTGTACAGCAGTGGTATGGAACTATTTCGGATTCTCCGTCCGTAAGGGACAAGGACGAACATTATTTTGAAATATTTTCAAACTCCTACGGTTTCGCCGACAGCCACTTCATAGTTTGCAAAACACACGCTGTGTGTGTGTGTGTGTGTGTGTGTGTGTGTGTGTGTGTGTGTGTGTGTGTGTGTGTGTGTGTGTGTGTGCTGACTTGCGCTGTACACTCCGTCAGTCTTCTCCTCCCTTGCTCAGTCTATAATGTAGCTCCGCCAAAACTCAAGAAACTTTCATAATGACAATTTAAAGTGAATCCTACTTTATGCGACGTGCGTCCATTGATGATAGCCTACTCCTTGTAAACTCAGTCGCCACGTTCAAAAACGTATCCAGCAAACCAACTCAGCAAAACGTTATAGTATTCCATGGAAGCAGATGGGATCAACACTTGCAAGCATAACATTTTAAATCCCTAATAGAGAGAGTAAAACCACAACATAAACCGGAGTTTCACTTATCTAAGGAATGACATGAGCAGGGCTCCAGACTAACTTTTTCACAGGTAGCACTGGTGCCACCTACCTTTTCATTTGGTAGCGCCACCACAAATTAGGTAGCACCATTTCTTTCTTTGTATAGCGTGGTATTAATACATGATCTTAATCTTATCATGCCCCCACATCGGGCGCCATTTATTTATGTAGTGGTTTCCACCATTAAAGGTTTGAATCATAAAACCCCCTACAAAGGTCACTGTGTAAAAAACAGCAACCTACCTGGTTATACTTCAAAACACTGTAGATGGTTTCAACCCACCACAAAGTCACTCAGTCAATAAAGGCAATATTTATATTCCACACACAGAAAGTCAGTTTAAGGTTTTGTGTTGAAAATTAAATGCAGTCCAAACCTTTTGGATTAATAAAGTGACAATTTGTACAATATCTCCATTACCATTATCCAAATTAATTCCTTATTATAATATTTTTACATTTTGGAAAAAATCTTTTGCAATGTGAAATGCCACCAAATTCTTAATCCTTTTCCTTGTCTTTATGGGCCAACTTGTGAAAGCTGCATGCTTTTATTGTGAAGGCAAAAGTTTCTGAATGCTCTCAGAGCCTGCATATCTCCGCGTGCTGAAAATAGCTGATCTACAAGCTCACAACGCGTCACGGACACGACGCGTTGTGAGCTTGTAGATCAGCTATTTTCAGCACGGAACACGAAGAATAAATCAGGCATCAGTGCTCTTCACTCACTGGGAGGGAGATTAATGTATTTTGTTGGCCGATCATCATGTATGGACCTATGGTATGGACACAGTCTACGTCCTTGATGCAAACATAACAAGCTTTGGAAGCTATTTTTCGTGGCACATGTTTAATCAAACAACACGTTTACTAAGTTTCACTCAGTGTTTGGGTTGGGAGTCGGCTGTCTGTGTAGATCATGACTGATCATCATGCAGTTAGATATGCGTGCTGCGCGCTCCAGTGAAATTGTACAGCTGAGAAAGATTAGTTAATTTGTGTCGGATAAGCTGCGTTCAGACCTGAATATATATTCGCCTCGGTTCGTCCAGTTTGTACCGCGGCAGGTCGCGCCTTGCCCGTTTGCGCAATTCTCGTCTTTGAATTGACTTTGTATGTAATCGCGCCGCTCTGACCATCCAAGTCTGAAGGGCTTATTTGTGGGTTTTCGTGAACGATCGTTCTTTGAACACTGGGCGTCAGGCGAACGTCCAATGTTTTCAATCAATGGAACGGGCAAGCACTGCGGGATGTTTTTTTTTTCCTCCACTCATCCTTCCAGCAAGTCGCACCTGTGCGACCTCATTAAATTTTAAGTATCACCCTTAATAAATTAAGTCGCATATGCGACCTAATAGGTCGCACGCTGGAGCCCTGGACATGAGGTATTCCTTTTGCCTTGAAGAGCAGTAAATGAAGGCAGAGTGTTGACAAAGCTTTGCTTTTTTTGCCTTGAAAATCATGAAAGGCAGACGTTTTGCATGGCTCTGCTCACTCAATCAAGGACCCCTAAATTAATGTATTTGACTGTGGACCCCAATCTGAAAAAATATTGTGTGTGAGCTTGTAGATCGGCTATTTTCAAGTAGCCAATGTGTATGATTAAAGTGGTTAAATAGATATTTATGATATTCATAAATTTAGCTGGGGACCTCCTGGAACTGCTGGACCCCACTTTGAGAACCAATACCATAGGGTGTAGGTTAATCACTTTTTCAAAAGTGATTATATTATATATCATATTTTGCTGCATAAATTCACATAAAACCCTGCATATTCCATCGCATAATCAATATTAAATAATAATAATATTTTTGCCCGCGTTTTTCTGGAGGGTCTACTAAATGGTATTTATTTTAGTTTTTTGTTACATTGTACTGTAAATCACACCTGTGTGAAGTGAGGGGCGCTCTGATTGCTATGATGTGATGTAATGATGATGTAAAACAAACTGTGTCAAAACAAACATTAAATTCTCTTTATTGTTAATGGGATTTAATGTTTGTGTTAGGGACAAAACAAACATTAATTTCTCTTCATTGTCGATGGCGTTTTTAAAACAAACATTAAACCCGTATATAGGAGGGGCTAGCGCCCCTCAAAAACGCGCAAAAAAAATATCGTGATAATATCGTGTATCGTGATAAGGCTTGAAAAATATCGTGATAATACTTTTGTCCATATCGCCCACCCCTACTGTCGCCTCACAGCTAGAAGGTCCTGGGTTCGATTCCCACTCGGGAGGTTGTTGGTGCTGGCGGCGTGTTTCCTCTTCCGCGTCATCAGTGCCCGTACCCGAGGCGGGGTTGGCGAAAGGGCCTTTCTGTGTGGAGTTTGCATGTTCACCCCGTGTCCCCTAGGGTAGGTACCCTCACATGTTCTCCCCTGTGTCCCCTAGGGTAGGTACCCTCACATGTTCTCCCCGTGTCCCCTAGGGTAGGTACCCTCACATGTTCTCCCCGTGTCCCCTAGGGTAGGTACCCTCACATGTTCTCCCCTGTGTCCCCTAGGGTAGGTACCCTCACATGTTCTCCCCGTGTCCCCTAGGGTAGGAACCCTCACATATTCTCCCCGTGTCCCCTAGGGTAGGTACCCTCACATGTTCTCCCCTGTGTCCCCTAGGGTAGGTACCCTCACATGTTCTCCCCGTGTTCCCTAGGGTAGATACCCTCACATGTTCTCCCCTGTGTCCCCTAGGGTAGGTACCCTCACATGTTCTCCCCTGTGTCCCCTAGGGTAGGTACCCTCACATGTTCTCCCCTGTGTCCCCTAGGGTAGGTACCCTCACATGTTCTCCCCGTGTTCCCTAGGGTAGGTACCCTCACATGTTCTCCCCTGTGTCCCCTAGGGTAGGTACCCTCACATGTTCTCCCCGTGTCCCCTAGGGTAGGTACCCTCACATGTTCTCCCCTGTGTCCCCTAGGGTAGGTACCCTCACATGTTCTCCCCTGTGTCCCCTAGGGTAGGTACCCTCACATGTTCTCCCTGTGTCCCCTAGGGTAGGTACCCTCACATGTTCTCCCCTGTGTCCCCTAGTGTAGGTACCCTCACATGTTCTCCCCGTGTCCCCTAGGGTAGGTACCCTCACATGTTCTCCCCATGTCCCCTAGGGTAGGTACCCTCACATGTTCTCCCCGTGTCCCCTAGGGTAGGTACCCTCACATGTTCTCCCTGTGTACCCTAGGGTAGGTACCCTCACATGTTCTCCCCGTGTCCCCTAGGGTAGGTACCCTCACATGTTCTCCCCGTGTCCCCTAGGGTAGGTACCCTCACATGTTCTCCCCGTGTCCCCTAGGGCAGGTACCCTCACATGTTCTCCCTGTGTCCCCTAGGGTAGGTACCCTCACATGTTCTCCCCGTGTCCCCTAGGGTAGGTACCCTCACATGTTCTCCCCGTGTCCCCTAGGGCAGGTACCCTCACAAAAAAAACATGCAGTAATTCTGGTCTCTAAACTGGATGGGAAAGGAACTGGTTGGAATAACGTGTTCCTTCCACGCGCTACGTCCAACCAGGGAAACTCCCCCCTGTCAGGTGTAAAGGAGCAACTTGGACACTCAGGCATGAAGGAAGCATGAGTTCAAGTCCGTTGCTCTCCCCATGTCCCCCATATATGGGGACTAGGTTGGCGGAGGGTGTGTACAGCCCAGGATCACATTAGATAATTGATACAGGGGTGAAAAATGGGTTACAAAATCGTGGGATAAAAATAAATTGAAAAAAAGAAAGGCCTCATCTACCACCTTGCTCTTTTTCCAATGCATTGAGCCTGAAGGGGAAACAATGGAACACAGAGCTATCGCTCGAGGGGAGCTTTGATTAGCGGTAAGCCAACTTTATAGTTTTATCATTAATTAGAGCGCTAATTAACACGTTAAAGGCGTTGTTGGCGGAGCGGGATCTCATTAAAAAGACGTTAAAGGAGTCCTTTAGCCAGGGATGAGTTAATGTTCAAAAATCACACCCGTGTGAAGTGAGGGGCGCTAATATATTAAAGTATATCTCATGTTGATTAGGTGATGTAATGGTGATGTAAAACACTACTATATTAAAGTATACCTCATGTTGATTAGGTGATGTAATGGTGATGTAAAACACTAATATATTAAAGTCTAACACATGTTGATTAGGTGATGTAATGGTGATGTAATGGTGATGTAAAACACTAATATATTAAAGTCTAACTCATGTTGATTAGGTGCTGTAATGGTGATGTAAAGCACTAATATATTAAAGTCTAACACATGTTGATTAGGTGCTGTAATGGTGATGTAAAACAAACATTAAAGGTGGTGTAATGGTGATGTAATGATGATGATGTAATGGTGATGTAATGGTGATGTAAAACAAACATTAAAGGTGGTGTAATGGTGATGTAATGATGATGATGTAATGGTGATGTAATGGTGATGTAAAACAAACATTAAAGGTGGTGTAATGGTGATGTAATGATGATGATGTAATGGTGATGTAATGGTGATGTAAAACAAACATTAAAGGTGGTTGCACACCGGCCGCGTTTTTCGGAAAACCGATGGAGAAACGCCGCTAAAAATCCGAATTCGCATCCGATTTGCGCCCAGTGTGTGGAGACCTTTAATATTAGATTTGCGCCCAGTGTGTGGAGACCTTAAACGCCATTAACAATAAAGAGACAATATGACGTAATGAGGCACATTATGACGGTGTCCCTGTGGTCCCTGGAACAACATATTTTCAGATTGAGGGGCCCTAGCCCTTCCCCTAGCCCCTCCTATTTGCAGGTTCAATGTTTGTTTTTAGTTCAATGTTTGTTTTAAAAACACAATGAAGAGAAACTAGTGTTTTTTTGTCCCTAACACAAACATTACATCACCTGATCGTAGCAACATGAGTTAGACTTTAATATATTAATATTCATATATTAATATATTCATATATTCATATACTCATATATTAATCTATTCATATATTCATATACTCATATATTAACATGTTAATATGTTAATATGTTAATATGTTAATATGTTTATATATTCATATATTAACATATTCATATATTCATTCGCGCCCCTCACTTGATTTTGTCCTATTTCCCCCCTTTTTCCTTCCAACCAGGACTGTTTCCGTCTACCCCACCTGTCCCTCTCCACCCAAAACAACCAATCAGAGAGCTGCTCCAGCCAGACCCTCCAATCAGAGAGCTGCTCCAGCCAGACCCTCCAATCAGAGAGCTGCTCCAGCCGGACCCTCCAATCAGAGAGCTGCTACAGGTCAGTAGTAGTAGTGACTATGGTCCTCATTCACAACGGCGTTTACGCTCATAAAGTGACGTTACGTGAGCGGGGCGTGAGCGGACAGGCATTTACGTGGATTCCCACATTACGTGGGAATTCATGAACTTGAACGTGAACTTGACGCTGACGTTGTTTGTTCGGAAATTCCACTAAAAGCTGCGCCAGCTCTCATGGTCGTGTACGGCTTGCGTAGATTTATTAAGAAGGCTTTAGTCTTCATGCTGAATCAATTAAAAGTCCCCAAACCTCAGATAAAATATGTAGGCACATGTGTCTGTCCCATTGGTCAGCACATAAAAAAATGATAGCCTATATAAAAGCCAAGTATCACTTATATGCCTATATGCATGCATTCTAGAGGCAAGTTAGCCTATAGTCCCATACAGAAACTGCCCCCGAGCCCGACACCTTTTTATTTATTTATTAGGATATTTCTAGCATGCGCGATTGGGGCTGCTCACTCGGCAGCCTTCTACTCGCAGTAGGCCTACAACGCGTTGTGAGCTTGTAGATCGGCTCTCGCAGACTCGCGCTGCATGTTAAAAAACAAACTCACAATTATAATAAGAACATACACATTCTGCACTGTACGAATCCAACGTGTAGTAATGTCTGCAGTATAGGCCTATTTAAATTGTTTCGTTATGGAGCTCCTTTGAGTCAGTCTGACTGTCGGTGTGTGTGGGGAGGGGGGGGGGGGGAATTAGCCCTATATAAAAAATAGAAGACCACATTAGCCTATTTGAATGAATGGCATCAGCGTGTTTGAAAGTCGGCCAGTCATATCATAGTTTTAAGCCAGCTCACCTCCACTCGCGCTTGTTCACAAACATGACGGACAGACAGACAAGAAAGGCTGTTGATGATGATTATTATTACCACTGTAACTCGCTGATCAGCATGTTGACAGAGACTCAGCCAATTAAAGTTTCACGTAGGCCTAAATGCCTTTGCTGCAAGCACCTATCTGCCTCCATTTGCGTCGTGGTATTAATTTATAATATGTATATTGATCACATGCGGACGCCAACTCTTACCTGCAGCTGAGGAAACATACAACGTATTGGATCGGATGAAATATAGCCTTAAGTCCAAATCCCACAAGAAAATATGTCCTGTGTCCATGCATGTCCATATATTTGCTTTCCAAATCCGACAGTGCAGGGCAGGGAATCAATCACCGCAGAAGACGGGCCTTTTATCATTGCCGAGTTTTAATATAGCATTTGGTCGTGTAGTACAAATTAACTTATTTTTCATTATGTGAAAGTAACTGTAACATCAGTTAACTTATTAACGTTCTAACATTTAACAAGGAGTGAAGCGATGCGTGCCAAGTTGGCAAGTTTCGTTTATAATTATATACATATAACTCGCGCTGTTTGCTTGAAGATCTGTCCGTGCAGAGACCCGCCTGTCAAAATTAACTGCTCTACAAGCTCATCGCGGCTGTTGTATATAATTTAAAACTTGGGAATCCTCTGTGCAGTCTATGATGACGTATTTCGATATTTCCTGTTGCCTTATATGGTCGTGGATGTTCCATCAAACCAGGCGACACCAGGCGAATCGCTTGGAAAAAATGCGGAAAGCATACACTCGGCGATACGCACAAATGAAGTGATTACACCTGCTTCCCTGAATCACACGGGACTTAACCGTAGCGTGATCGGACGGATTTTCCGCTATCTATACGCATGACCTTTACGCTTCCGTTACACTATGGCGTATTTCTCCTTTGTGAATGAGGACCCTTATCTACACAACTGTCTATGGCAGTGGTTCCGGGTCCGGGGACCCCCAGGGGTCCTGAGGGAGTTCCAAGGGGTCTCCAGCTAAATTATAGTTTGGAACCAAATGGACCCTTATGGGTCTGTAACTCTGAGTGTACAAATGGAACCAAATTGACCCTTATGGGTCTGTAACTCTGAGAGTGTACAAATGGAACCAAATGGACCCTTATGGGTCTGTAACTCTGAGTGTACAAATGGAACCAAATGGACCCTTATGGGTCTGTAACTCTGAGTGTACAAATGGAACCAAATGGACCCTTATGGGTCTGTAACTCTGAGAGTGTACAAATGGAACCAAATGGACCCTTATGGGTCTGTAACTCTGAGAGTGTACACATGGAACCAAATGGACCCTTATGGGTCTGTAACTCTGAGAGTGTACAAATGGAACCAAATGGACCCTTATGGGTCTGTAACTCTGAGAGTGTACAAATGGAACCAAATGGACCCTTATGGGTCTGTAACTCTGAGAGTGTACAAATGGAACCAAATGGACCCTTATGGGTCTGTAACTCTGAGAGTGTACACATTTTTGTACCCTCTCAGAGTTAAATTAACATTGATTTTACAATATATATCAGGGGTCCCAGAGATAGAAATGCCATTGAATGGGGGTCCGTAGACTAATGCATGTCAAACTGGGGGGTCCTTGAAACTAAACGGGTTGAGAATCACTGCTAGAGCTGTAAAAATCTTCTCTTATGGGGGTCCCTGGCATATCTCTTCTAATGGGGGTCCCTGGCATATCTCTTCTAATGGGGGTCCCTGGCATATCTTTTCAAATGGGGGTCCCTGGCATATCTTTTCAAATGGGGGTCCCTGGCATATCTCTTCAAATGGGGGTCCCTGGCATATCTTTTCAAATGGGGGTCCCTGGCATATATTTTCAAATGGGGGTCCCTGGCATATATTTTCAAATGGGGGTCCCTGGCATATCTTTTCAAATGGGGGTCCCTGGCATGTCTTTTCAAATGGGGGTCCCTGGCATATCTTTTCTAATGGGGGTCCCTGGCATATCTTTTCAAATGGGGGTCCCTGGCATGTCTTTTCAAATGGGGGTCCCTGGCATATCTTTTCTAATGGGGGTCCCTGGCATATCTTTTCTAATGGGGGTCCCTGGCATGTCTTTTCAAACGCCTGGCACTGAACAGAGGTGGCCTGTTATCCTCCTCCACCACCCGCCGAAGACCAATCACCGCCTCCAGGCTCCAAGTCGCCACCTACTTTCCAAAACAGTCACTTAACTCTCTCACTCTCTGCCCACCTCCACAGACACACCTGGCACACATCACTCTCTCATCAAGCCACCACATACCAGGGAAAAGAAGGTTATATTGGAGTAAGGAATATTGATATTCCAACCTCCCATATTCATATAGACCCGGGGTCGTAGCATATCTTTTCAAATGGGGGTCCGTGGGTTAATTAGTGTCAATTTGGGGGTCCTTGACATGAAATAGTTTTGGAACCACTGCCCTCTATGGCTCTGGAGTAGCAGTACACCTCGGTGATGTCACTGATCACATGACCTAATGTTCTTCGTCGTACAACGTGTTCCGTGCTGAAAATAGCTGATCTACCAGCTCACAAATCGTTGCGTCCGCTACGCGCTGTGAGCTTGTAGATCAGCCATTTTCAGCACGCAGAGATATGCAGGCACTGAGAACATTCAGAAACTTTTGCCTTCACAATGAAAGCATGCAGCTTTCACAAGTTGGGCCATGAAGACAAGTAAATTGATTAAGAATTTGGTGGCATTTCACATTGCAAAAGAGCTATTTTTTTCCAAAATGTACAAATATGAATTAATTTTAGGAATGAATTTGGATAATGGTAATGGAGATATTGTAAAAGTATTGACTTTGAGTGACTTGTTGGGTTGAAACCATCTACTCTACAGTGTTTTGAAGTATAACCAGGTAGGTTGCTGTTTTTTACAGTGACCTTTGTAGGGGTTTTATGATTAAAACCTTTAATGGTGGAAACCACTACATAAATAAATGGCGCCCGATGTGGGGGCATGATAAGGTCATGTATTAATACCACGCTAATGACGCTATAGCACCAGTGCTATCTAAGTCTACATAAAGTGCTATCTAAGTCTACATAAAGTGCTATCTAAGTCTACATAAAGTGCTATCTAAGGGGCTAGGGCAAGTCCTACGGGCCATGATGGAGTCTGAAAAGGGGGGTTTTAGGAGATATGGCAGATTTTACTGTTCCCCAGGCACATACACAGCCTATATAATATACAGCTGTTTGTCCTCAACACGTCTCAATATTTGCCATCGACAATGAAAGGAGATATGAGGTCAAATGTCCGCCAAATATGACGTAAGTTTGCGGCAACACAAACATTGAATTCCGTTGACAATGTAAGGGAACATTCACGTCATGTCGACGAGCAAATGGGCTTTAACCAATCGGATGATTCAGTTGTTCATGAGATGATAAGAGCGCCCCTCACTTCACACAGGTGTGATGTTTTCATATCGATCAATAAAAAAGCCCTGAAGACGCGTATTCACGTCCACGCCATCGTTGGTGTTAAGCACCCTAAAGGGTCCCGTCTCATCGCTGCTTGCAGCTATATTTATTATTAACCCCTTAATTTCAGGGACAGCGTCGGTCGTCATCATGCCAGCCAATCAGTCGTCTCCCTGGGGCGGGGGAGGCGTGGCCAAACCGCGGCTGGACTCCTC
>NC_136793.1:3648419-3653419 GCF_951216825.1 Electrona antarctica
AAGAGACCACAGAAGACATGTAAATATGAAATAAATGCTTAAACATGTAGCTAGGTGTAATGTTAAGAGACCACAGAAGACATGTAAATATGAAATAAATGCTTAAACATGTAGCTAGGTGTAATGTTAGAGACCACAGAAGACATGTAAATATGAAATAAATGCTTAAACATGTAGCTAGGTGTAATGTTAGAGACCACAGAAGACATGTAAATATGAAATAAATGCTTAAACATGTAGCTAGGTGTAATGTTAGAGACCACAGAAGACATGTAAATATGAAATAAATGCTTAAACATGTAGCTAGGTGTGATGTTAGAGACCACAGAAGACATGTAAATATGAAATAAATGCTTAAACATGTAGCTAGGTGTAATGTTAGAGACCACAGAAGACATGTAAATATGAAATAAATGCTTAAACATGTAGCTAGGTGTAATGTTAGAGACCACAGAAGACATGTAAATATGAAATAAATGCTTAAACATGTAGCTAGGTGTAATGTTAAGAGACCACAGAAGACATGTAAATATGAAATAAATGCTTAAACATGTAGCTAGGTGTAATGTTAAGAGACCACAGAAGACATGTAAATATGAAATAAATGCTTAAACATGTAGCTAGGTGTAATGTTAAGAGACCACAGAAGACATGTAAATATGAAATAAATGCTTAAACATGTAGCTAGGTGTAATGTTAGAGACCACAGAAGACATGCAAATATGAAATAAATGCTTAAACAATAAACATGTAGCTAGGTGTAATGTTAGAGACCACAGAAGACATGTAAATATTAAATAAATGCTTAAACAATAAACATGTAGCTAGGTGTAATGTTAGAGACAACAGAAGACATATAAATATGAAATAAATGCTTAAACAATAAACATGTAGCTAGGTGTAATGTTAGAGACCACAGAAGACATGTAAATATGAAATAAATGCTTAAACATGTAGCTAGGTGTAATGTTAGACTCCACAGAAGACATGTAAATATGAAATAAATGCTTAAACATGTAGCTAGGTGTAATGTTAGAGACCACAGAAGACATGTAAATATGAAATAAATGCTTAAACATGTAGCTAGGTGTAATGTTAGAGACCACAGAAGACATGTAAATATGAAATAAATGCTTAAACATGTAGCTAGGTGTAATGTTAGAGACCACAGAAGACATGTAAATATGAAATAAATGCTTAAACATGTAGCTAGGTGTAATGTTAAGAGACCACAGAAGACATGTAAATATGAAATAAATGCTTAAACATGTAGCTAGGTGTAATGTTAAGAGACCACAGAAGACATGTAAATATGAAATAAATGCTTAAACATGTAGCTAGGTGTAATGTTAGAGACCACAGAAGACATGTAAATATGAAATAAATGCTTAAACATGTAGCTAGGTGTAATGTTAGAGACCACAGAAGACATGTAAATATGAAATAAATGCTTAAACATGTAGCTAGGTGTAATGTTAGAGACCACAGAAGACATGTAAATATGAAATAAATGCTTAAACATGTAGCTAGGTGTGATGTTAGAGACCACAGAAGACATGTAAATATGAAATAAATGCTTAAACATGTAGCTAGGTGTAATGTTAGAGACCACAGAAGACATGTAAATATGAAATAAATGCTTAAACATGTAGCTAGGTGTAATGTTAGAGACCACAGAAGACATGTAAATATGAAATAAATGCTTAAACATGTAGCTAGGTGTAATGTTAAGAGACCACAGAAGACATGTAAATATGAAATAAATGCTTAAACATGTAGCTAGGTGTAATGTTAAGAGACCACAGAAGACATGTAAATATGAAATAAATGCTTAAACATGTAGCTAGGTGTAATGTTAAGAGACCACAGAAGACATGTAAATATGAAATAAATGCTTAAACATGTAGCTAGGTGTAATGTTTGAGACCACAGAAGACATGCAAATATGAAATAAATGCTTAAACAATAAACATGTAGCTAGGTGTAATGTTAGAGACCACAGAAGACATGTAAATATTAAATAAATGCTTAAACAATAAACATGTAGCTAGGTGTAATGTTAGAGACAACAGAAGACATATAAATATGAAATAAATGCTTAAACAATAAACATGTAGCTAGGTGTAATGTTAGAGACCACAGAAGACATGTAAATATGAAATAAATGCTTAAACATGTAGCTAGGTGTAATGTTAGACTCCACAGAAGACATGTAAATATGAAATAAATGCTTAAACATGTAGCTAGGTGTAATGTTAGAGACCACAGAAGACATGTAAATATGAAATAAATGCTTAAACATGTAGCTAGGTGTAATGTTAGAGACCACATAAGACATGTAAATATGAAATAAATGCTTGAACATGTAGCTAGGTGTAATGTTAGAGACCACAGAAGACATGTAAATATGAAATAAATGCTTAAACATGTAGCTAGGTGTAATGTTAAGAGACCTCAGAAGACATGTAAATATGAAATAAATGCTTAAACATGTAGCTAGGTGTAATGTTAAGAGACCACAGAAGACATGTAAATATGAAATAAATGCTTAAACATGTAGCTAGGTGTAATGTTAGAGACCACAGAAGACATGTAAATATGAAATAAATGCTTAAACATTTAGCTAGGTGTAATGTTAGAGACCACAGAAGACATGTAAATATGAAATAAATGCTTAAACATGTAGCTAGGTGTAATGTTAAGAGACCACAGAAGACATGTAAATATGAAATAAATGCTTAAACATGTAGCTAGGTGTAATGTTAAGAGACCACAGAAGACATGTAAATATGAAATAAATGCTTAAACAATAAACATGTAGCTAGGTGTAATGTTAGAGACAACAGAAGACATATAAATATGAAATAAATGCTTAAACAATAAACATGTAGCTAGGTGTAATGTTAGAGACCACAGAAGACATGTAAATATGAAATAAATGCTTAAACATGTAGCTAGGTGTAATGTTAGAGACCACAGAAGACATGTAAATATGAAATAAATGCTTAAACATGTAGCTTGGTGTAATGTTAGAGACCACAGAAGACATGTAAATATGAAATAAATGCTTAAACATGTAGCTAGGTGTAATGTTAAGAGACCACAGAAGACATGTAAATATGAAATAAATGCTTAAACATGTAGCTAGGTGTAATGTTAGAGACCACAGAAGACATGTAAATATGAAATAAATGCTTAAACATGTAGCTTGGTGTAATGTTAGAGACCACAGAAGACATGTAAATATGAAATAAATGCTTAAACATGTAGCTAGGTGTAATGTTAGAGACCACAGAAGACATGTAGTCTTAGTCTGTTGAACAGTTTGCATTTAGTTTCGGCTACGTTTTAGTCACCTGGAATGTTTTAGTCGACTAAATGTCATGCAATTTTTTTTTTTAAATGTTTTTCGTTGTGGCTTTCGCCTTTTATTTTATATGTTTTTATGGAGGGACAGAAAATGGGGAGAGAGATGGGGGGGAGACATGCAGTAAAGGCCGTCGGGATCGGGAGTCGAACCCGCGGCACACTGCCAGACTGGATTACCGGTGGATCGGGAGTCGAACCCGCGGCACACTGCCAGACTGGATTACCAGCCAATGTGCCTGGACCGCTGAGCCACGGCCCAGGCCTTGTCATGCGATTTTAGTCGACTAAATCTACAGTTGATTTAGTCGACTAAAAGGTATTTTGGCGGGCCTCGATGCCGTCATAATGACTGTTTTTACACTGGCTGAAAATAGCAGATCTACAAGCTCATAGCACGACACACTGTGAGCTTGTAGATCTGCTATTTTCAGCATGCAACCAAGTGTAAAATGACGTATACTGGATCTCTTGTCCACTAGTCCCTTCCTAGCATTTTAGTCTAGTTTGTATTTGTTGAGGAAAGTGTCAGTATATTTAGTCTTAGTTTTAGTCATCATAGCTTAGTTTTCATTTAGTTTCCATGTAGTTTTTTCGACGAACATTTTTCCTCCTAGTTTTAGTCGACAAAATCAACACTGTTACCCAGAAGCCCTAGCTAGGTAGAATTCTAAAGGATGAGACATGTCAATAAGGAAGTATTCTCACATCCGTGTTGGTCCCATTGTTTTTTTTTTTTTTTTTTTTCAGCCTCCAATCAGATGTCTGCGTCCGTGGGCTCCGTGGCCAATCAGATCTCCGCCATACAGCTGACCAATGGGCCGGTGCCTTCGTGCCCCTCCCCCCTCCCCGAGGAGCTCGTGATTGGAGGGTGAGTTTCACCTAGTGATCAATTATTGCAAGTTCGGTATAAATTAGAAAGAACTGTCACCATCTTAGAAACAGGACGTGTATACGGTAACCCTAACCCTAACCCTAACCCCCCCTAACCCTAACCCTAACCCTAAACCCCAACCCCACCCCCACCCCTAACCCTAACCCTACGGTAGAGCTAGGAGGGATTCTTACTAGTCGACTTTAAATGCCATGCCAGGTTAAATGAGAGCGCTGAATGGGTTAAATGATAGCGCTGAATGGGTTAAATGATAGCGCTGAATGGGTTAAATGCATAGAATATATAAAGGATAGAGACTGATCTGGCACGAAGCTCCGCCCCCTCCGCTATTCATGTCAGTGGAAGTTGCTCAGTGGCGTTTTGAAGCACCCGGAAGGACCGTCTCAAAACGTCTACTTCCCCATTGGACCACCACATTTTGGTGGTCCAATGCGGAAGTGCAACCGAGCTCTCAATGTTAAACCCCAGCTGCACGGGGTTTCCCGGTCATGAATCCACGGGTCCGCCTGTAGTCCCTCCTCTTACCACTAGGGCCCAGAGCTTCAACGTTGGAGTGCCTCACTGGCCCCTTGTTTAAATGCCATGCCAGCACTCTGTGTGTCCAGAGACATGGTCCTGTGACGACGACTCTCCAGCACCATCGTGTGGAAACAAAAGGAACTGAACTGCCTGTGTGGAAACTCACCTTGCATTGACATTACATGAAAGTGAATGAGAAACGGCCAACTATATAACTAGA
>NC_136793.1:3660919-3663419 GCF_951216825.1 Electrona antarctica
ACGTCCTATGGACGGAAACGGTTAATTCATTATATATATATATATATATATATATATATATATATATATATATATATATATATATCTTTTAAATTTGTTAATATTTTAAATGCTTTATTAAAATGGCAATCATAATAATCTGTGTGTGCGTGCCTGTGTGCGTGCCTGTGTGCCTGTGTGTGTGCGTGCCTGTGTGCGTGCCTGTGTGTGTGCGTGCCTGTGTGCGTGCCTGTGTGTGTGCGTGCCTGCGTGCGTGCCCGTGTGCGTGCCTGCGTGCGTGCCTGCATGTGTGCCTGCGTGCGTGCCTGTGTGTGTGTGTGTGTGTGTGTGTGTGCGTGCCTGCGTGCGTGTGTGTTTGCATGCCTGCGTGTCACAGCACGTCATCGGGGACGGATGATCTTCCCGAGGAGAAACCAGCTCTGGTTCCCAGCCTGTTCCCCAACATCCCTCCTACCCTGTACTTCAGCACCGCAGGAGAGAGAGGTCAGTGGCCTACGACCTTTCACCCTTAACCCCTGATCCCAACCTCCCTCCTACTCTGTACTAACAGACAGGAGAGAGAGGTCAGTGGCCTATGACCTTTCACCCTTAACCCCTAACCCCAACCTCCCTCCTACTCTGTACTAACAGACAGGAGAGAGAGGTCAGTGGCCTACGACCTTTCACCCTTAACCCCTGATCCCAACCTCCCTCCTACTCTGTACTAACAGACAGGAGAGAGAGGTCAGTGGCCTACGACCTTTCACCCTTAACCCCTAACCCCAACCTCCCTCCTACTCTGTACTAACAAGAGAGAGAGGTCAGTGGCCTACGACCTTTCACCCTTAACCCCTGATCCCAACCTCCCTCCTACTCTGTACTAACAAGAGAGAGAGGTCAGTGGCCTACGACCTTTCACCCTTAACCCCTAACCCCAACCTCCCTCCTACTCTGTACTAACAGGAGAGAGAGGTCAGTGGCCTACGACCTTTCACCCTTAACCCCTAACCCCAACCTCCCTCCTACTCTGTACTAACAGACAGGAGAGAGAGGTCAGTGGCCTACGACCTTTCACCCTTAACCCCTAACCCCAACCTCCCTCCTACTCTGTACTAACAGACAGGAGAGAGAGGTCAGTGGCCTACGACCTTTCACCCTTAACCCCTAATCCCAACCTCCCTCCTACTCTGTACTAACAGACAGGAGAGAGAGGTCAGTGGCCTACGACCTTTCACCCTTAACCCCTAACCCCAACCTCCCTCCTACTCTGTACTAACAGACAGGAGAGAGAGGTCAGTGGCCTACGACCTTTCACCCTTAACCCCTAACCCCAACCTCCCTCCTACTCTGTACTAACAGGAGAGAGAGGTCAGTGGCCTACGACCTTTCACCCTTAACCCCTGACCCCAACCTCCCTCCTACTCTGTACTAACAAGAGAGAGAGGTCAGTGGCCTACGACCTTTCACCCTTAACCCCTAACCCCAACCTCCCTCCTACTCTGTACTAACAGACTGAGAGAGAGGTCAGTGGCCTACGACCTTTCACCCTTAACCCCTAACCCCAACCTCCCTCCTACTCTGTACTAACAGACAGGAGAGAGAGGTCAGTGGCCTACGACCTTTCACCCTTAACCCCTAACCCCAACCTCCCTCCTACTCTGTACTAACAGACAGGAGAGAGAGGTCAGTGGCCTACGACCTTTCACCCTTAACCCCTAACCCCAACCTCCCTCCTACTCTGTACTAACAGACAGGAGAGAGAGGTCAGTGGCCTACGACCCTTCACCCTTAACCCCTAACCCCAACCTCCCTCCTACTCTGTACTAACAGACAGGAGAGAGAGGTCAGTGGCCTACGACCCTTCACCCTTAACCCCTAACCCCAACCTCCCTCCTACTCTGTACTAACAGACAGGAGAGAGAGGTCAGTGGCCTACGACCTTTCACCCTTAACCCCTAATCCCAACCTCCCTCCTACTCTGTACTAACAGACAGGAGAGAGAGGTCAGTGGCCTACGACCTTTCACCCTTAACCCCTAACCCCAACCTCCCTCCTACTCTGTACTAACAGGAGAGAGAGGTCAGTGGCCTACGACCTTTCACCCTTAACCCCTGATCCCAACCTCCCTCCTACTCTGTACTAACAGGAGAGAGAGGTCAGTGGCCTACGACCTTTCACCCTTAACCCCTGATCCCAACCTCCCTCCTACTCTGTACTAACAGGAGAGAGAGGTCAGTGGCCTACGACCTTTCACCCTTAACCCCTGACCCCAACCTCCCTCCTACTCTGTACTAACAGGAGAGAGAGGTCAGTGGCCTACGACCTTTCACCCTTAACCCCTAATCCCAACCTCCCTCCTACTCTGTACTAACAGGAGAGAGAGGTCAGTGGCCTACGACCTTTCACCCTTAACCCCTAACCCCAACCTCCCTCCTACTCTGTACTAACAGGAGAGAGAGGTCAGTGGCCTACGACCTTTCACCCTTAACCCCTAACCCCAACCTCCCTCCTACTCTGTACT
>NC_136793.1:3668419-3673419 GCF_951216825.1 Electrona antarctica
CATTTAGACTCTCAGAACAGTGTTGTTTTCGTCGACTAAAATTAAGACGAAAAATGTCCTTTTTTTCACTGACAAAAACTACATCAAAACTAAATAAAAACTAAGCCATGATGACTAAAACTATGACTAAATATACCGACAATTTCGTCAACAGATAAAAACTAGACTAAAATGTTAGGAAGGGACTAGTGGACAAGAGATCCAGTGTGAGTCATTTTACACTTGGTTGCATTCTGAAAATAGATGATCTACAAGCTCACAACGTGCCACGCTGCGACACGCTGTGAGCTTGTAGATCAGCTATTTTCAGCAAGTGTAAAAACATTAATTTCGACGGCATCAACGCCCACTAAAACATTCTGGGTGACTAAAATGTGACTAAAACTAAATGTAAGCCATTCAAGAGACTATGACCACCATCTGAGCCACGGACCACCGTCTGATGACATTTAGCCTCTCAGACCCATCTGAGCCACGGACCACCGTCTGATGACATTTAGCCTCTCAGACCCATTTGAGCCACGGACCACCGTCTGATGACATTTAGCCTCTCAGACCCATCTGAGCCACGGACCACCGTCTGATGACATTTAGCCTCTCAGACCCATTTGAGCCACGGACCACCGTCTGATGACATTTAGCCTCTCAGACCCATCTGAGCCACGGACCACCGTCTGATGACATTTAGCCTCTCAGACCCATCTGAGCCACGGACCACCGTCTGATGACATTTAGCCTCTCAGACCCATCTGAGCCACGGACCACCGTCTGATGACATTTAGCCTCTCAGACCCATCTGAGCCACGGACCACCGTCTGATGACATTTAGCCTCTCAGACCCATCTGAGCCACGGACCACCGTCTGATGACATTTAGCCTCTCAGACCCATTTGAGCCACGGACCACCGTCTGATGACATTTAGCCTCTCAGACCCATTTGAGCCACGGACCACCGTCTGATGACATTTAGCCTCTCAGACCCATTTGAGCCACGGACCACCGTGTGATGACATTTAGCCTCTCAGACCCATTTGAGCCACGGACCACCGTCTGATGACATTTAGCCTCTCAGACCCATTTGAGCCACGGACCACCGTCTGATGACATTTAGCCTCTCAGACCCATTTGAGCCACGGACCACCATCTGATGACATTTAGCCTCTCAGACCCATTTGAGCCACGGACCACCGTCTGATGACATTTAGCCTCTCAGACCCATTTGAGCCACGGACCACCATCTGATGACATTTAGCCTCTCAGACCCATTTGAGCCACGGACCACCGTCTGATGACATTTAGCCTCTCAGACCCATTTGAGCCACGGACCACCGTCTGATGACATTTAGCCTCTCAGACCCATTTGAGCCACGGACCACCGTCTGATGACATTTAGCCTCTCAGACCCATTTGAGCCACGGACCACCGTCTGATGACATTTAGCCTCTCAGACCCATCTGAGCCACGGACCACCGTCTGATGACATTTAGCCTCTCAGACCCATCTGAGCCACGGACCACCGTCTGATGACATTTAGCCTCTCAGACCCATCTGAGCCACGGACCACCGTCTGATGACATTTAGCCTCTCAGACCCATCTGAGCCACGGACCACCGTCTGATGACATTTAGCCTCTCAGACCCATCTGAGCCACGGACCACCGTCTGATGACATTTAGCCTCTCAGACCCATTTGAGCCACGGACCACCATCTGATGACATTTAGCCTCTCAGACCCATTTGAGCCACGGACCACCGTCTGATGACATTTAGCCTCTCAGACCCATCTGAGCCACGGACCACCGTCTGATGACATTTAGCCTCTCAGACCCATCTGAGCCACGGACCACCGTCTGATGACATTTAGCCTCTCAGACCCATTTGAGCCACGGACCACCATCTGATGACATTTAGCCTCTCAGACCCATTTGAGCCACGGACCACCGTCTGATGACATTTAGCCTCTCAGACCCATCTGAGCCACGGACCACCGTCTGATGACATTTAGCCTCTCAGACCCATTTGAGCCACGGACCACCGTCTGATGACATTTAGCCTCTCAGACCCATCTGAGCCACGGACCACCGTTTGATGACATTTAGCCTCTCAGACCCATCTGAGCCACGGACCACCATTTGATGACATTTAGCCTCTTAGACCCATCTGAGCCACGGACCACCATGTGATGACATTTAGCCTCTCAGACCCATCTGAGCCACGGACCACCGTTTGATGACATTTAGCCTCTCAGACTAGAGACCAGCGGGTGGCGGATTTAGCCGCGGTTGCCGCGGGTGAACCGCAGTTTAGGGTGGATTAGGGTCAATTCATATTATTATAAATTAATATAGGATAAACCGCGGGTGAAATAATGCGGGAAATAAAGTAATGGCATAATAAAGTATATAAATATGCTTATTATAGCTTTTAAAACGCACACAATCTCGGCGTGCGTGCGTTGGTAGTAGTATTTTAATTTAATCATTTTCCATGATCTGGCACAAATTAGCCGCCTATGAAGTTGGGTCCTGTTGCACAACAACAACAACACAGTGGTCTCCTACAGGCAGCTACGCTAAAGTTGCTAACAGGCAGCTAGTGAGTCTGAGAGAAACTTAAAACTAAGTAAAACAGAAGGGAGGAATATACGTTCGGCGTGGGACTGGGAGAGATTAAGTTCTTTACCCTGCCGCCGATGACCGCTGGATATGCTGTATGAAAATACGTCGCGAAAACGTGGACGGCGTGTTACCATGGAAATGGATATATACAACCACTACGTAACATTGGTGAACTGTCGAGAGAGTGGTGAGTGACATTGTTTGTACAAGTAGTATAAATAGCCGATCTACAAGCTCACAACGCGTCGCAGCGTCGCGTTGTGAGCTTGTAGATTGGCTATACTGTATACGCTGGGCGCTTCCCTGCGCAGCGGATTGCGGGTGGTGCGGATTAATAAATTGGATTAATTAATTAATTGCGGTCGGATAACGGGCGGATTATAATTATGCACATGCGGATTCGGGTGACAAAAAAGCTCATCCGCTGTTCTCTATCTCAGACCCATTTGAGCCACGGACCACCATCTGATGACATTTAGCCTCTCAGACCCATTTGAGCCACGGACCACCATCTGATGACATTTAGCCTCTCAGACCCATTTGAGCCACGGACCACCATTTGATGACATTTAGCCTCTCAGACCCATTTGAGCCACGGACCACCATCTGATGACATTTAGCCTCTCAGACCCATTTGAGCCACGGACCACCATCTGATGACATTTAGCCTCTCAGACCCATTTGAGCCACGGACCACCATGTGATGACATTTAGCCTCTCAGACCCAGACTAAAACGGACCACCATGTGATGACATTTAGCCTCTCAGAGACTAAAACGGACCACCATTTGATGACATTTAGCCTCTCAGACCCATCTGAGCCACGGACCACCATTTGATGACATTTAGCCTCTCAGACCCAGACTAAAACGGACCACCATTTGATGACATTTAGCCTCTCAGACCCAGACTAAAACGGACCACCGTTTGATGACATTTAGCCTCTCAGACCTAGACTAAAACGGACCACCATGTGATGATATTTAGCCTCTCAGACCCAGACTAAAACGGACCACCATGTGATGACATTTAGCCTCTCAGACCCAGACTAAAACGGACCACCATGTGATGACATTTAGCCTCTCAGAGACTAAAACGGACCACCATTTGATGACATTTAGCCTCTCAGACCCAGACTAAAACACTAAAACGGACCACCATGTGATGACATTTAGCCTCTCAGACCCAGACTAAAACGGACCACCATGTGATGACTGCATTTAGCCTCTCAGACCCAGACTAAAACGGACCACCATGTGATGACATTTAGCCTCTCAGACCCAGACTAAAACGGACTACCATGTGATGACATTTAGCCTCTCAGACCCAGACTAAAACGGACCACCATGTGATGACATTTAGCCTCTCAGACCCAGACTAAAACGGACCACCATGTGATGACATTTAGCCTCTCAGACCCAGACTAAAACGGACCACCATGTGATGACATTTAGCCTCTCAGACCCAGACTAAAACGGACCACCATGTCAGACTTCGGTGCTCATAGAGTAAAGCATACTATCATTTTCACAATAAAGTTCAGCTGACTATCCTCTCACAATATGTGCGCGTGTGCCCGTGCGTGTGCCTGTGCGTGTGTCTGTGCCCGTGCGTGTGTGTGTGTGCCTGTGTGTGCCCGTGTGTGTGTGTGTGTGTGTGTGTGGTAGTTGAACCACTTCCCAGGCTCGTTCCAGATCGGCAGGAAGGACCGTCTGTGGAGAAACCTCCACAAGATGACAACGCGCTTCGGACGGGCCGAGTTCAGCTTCTTCCCTCGAACCTTCATCCTCCCCCAGGTTAGTCTTAATCCACATAAAAATGTCTGTTTGAAAATGACAGTTTTCTGAAAAAGCTATGTTTCTATAGCCTGGTATCCAGCCTGCTTCGCTACGTTCGGCGGATTTTTTTTTCTCTCTTCGCTTATCAGTCTGGAAAGCCTCCTATCTCCAAGGGAGGCGGGACATGCCAAAAGCTTCGAAACCTAACGTGGCTTCTGATTGGTCTGTGGTGCGGGGCGGGACAAAGCACCAGTGAGACGTCATAGCAAAGCGCAGCTACTGCAGTGTGAAAAGCATGGAGGGTGGCGCTGGCTGATGACGTAGGTTGCCTAACGCTACTCTCATTCGTTGGAACAACATCCAATCAGCAACGACGTTGACTACGTAACATATGTAGTTCTAGTGTAGTTCTGCAAAACCTCCCAATGGGAGGCTTTCCAGACTGATAAGCGAAGAGAGAAAAAAAAATCCGCCGAACGTAGCGAAGCAGGCTGGATACCAGGCTAATGTTTCTATGTCAGTCGTTCTTCGATTTTTCAAAAATAGCAGATCTACAAGCGCATAGCGCGCCACTCGGTGGCGCGCTATGCGCTTGTAGATCTCCT
>NC_136793.1:3680919-3683419 GCF_951216825.1 Electrona antarctica
CATCTGTATTAAACTTCATGTTTTTCTCCTCTCCTCTCCTCCCCTCTCTCCATCTGTATTAAACTCCATGTATTTCTCCTCTCCTCTCCTCTCCTCCCCTCTCTCCATCTGTATTAAACTCCATGGTAACTCTCCTCTCCTCTCTCCTCCCCTCTCTCCATCTGTATTAAACTCCATGTATTTCTCCTCTCCTCTCCTCCCCTCTCTCCATCTGTATTAAACTCCATGTATTTCTCCTCTCCTCTCCTCTCTCCTCCCCTCTCTCCATCTGTATTAAACTTCATGTTTTTCTCCTCTCCTCTCCTCCCCTCTCTCCATCTGTATTAAACTCCATGTTAACTCTCCTCTCCTCTCTCCTCCCCTCTCTCCATCTGTATTAAACTCCATGTTAACTCTCCTCTCCTCTCTCCTCTCCTCTCTCCATCTGTATTAAACTCCATGTATTTCTCCTCTCCTCTCTCCTCCCCTCTCTCCATCTGTATTAAACTCCATGTTAACTCTCCTCTCCTCTCTCCTCTCCTCTCTCCATCTGTATTAAACTCCATGTATTTCTCCTCTCCTCTCTCCTCCCCTCTCTCCATCTGTATTAAACTCCATGTTAACTCTCCTCTCCTCTCCTCCCCTCTCTCCATCTGTATTAAACTCCATGTTAACTCTCCTCTCCTCTCCTCTCTCCTCCCCTCTCTCCATCTGCATTAAACGCCATGTATTTCTCCTCTCCTCTCCTCTCTCCTCTCCTCTCTCCATCTGTATTAAACTCCATGTATTTCTCCTCTCCTCTCTCTCCTCCCCTCTCTCCATCTGTATTAAACTCCATGGTAACTCTCCTCTCCTCCCCTCTCTCCATCTGTATTAAACTCCATGGTAACTCTCCTCTCCTCTCTCCATCTGTATTAAACTCCATGTATTTCTCCTCTCCTCTCTCCTCCCCTCTCTCCAGCTGTATTAAACTCCATGTATTTCTCCTCTCCTCTCCTCTCCTCTCCTCTCCTCTCCTCTCCTCTCCTCTCCTCTCCTCTCCTCTCCTCTCCTCTCCTCTCCTCTCCTCTCCTCTCTCCTCTCCTCTCTCCATCTGTATTAAACTCCATGTATTTCTCCTCTCCTCTCCTCCCCTCTCTCCATCTGTATTAAACTTCATGGTAACTCTCCTCTCCTCTCCTCTCCTCTCCTCTCCTCTCTCCATCTGTATTAAACTCCATGTATTTCTCCTCTCCTCTCCTCTCTCCTCCCCTCTCTCCATCTGTATTAAACTTCATGTTTTTCTCCTCTCCTCTCCTCTCCTCTCCTCTCCTCTCCTCTCCTCTCCTCTCCTCTCCTCTCCTCTCCTCTCCTCTCCTCTCCTCTCCTCTCCTCTCCTCTCCTCTCCTCTCTCCATCTGTATTAAACTCCATGTATTTCTCCTCTCCTCTCCTCTCCTCCCCTCTCTCCATCTGTATTAAACTCCATGTTTTTCTCCTCTCCTCTCCTCTCCTCCCCTCTCTCCATCTGTATTAAACTCCATGTATTTCTCCTCTCCTCTCCTCTCCTCTCTCCATCTGTATTAAACTCCATGTTTTTCTCCTCTCCTCTCCTCTCCTCCCCTCTCCTCTCCTCTCCTCTCTCCATCTGTATTAAACTCCATGTATTTCTCCTCTCCTCTCTCCTCCCCTCTCTCCATCTGTATTAAACTCCATGTTTTTCTCCTCTCCTCTCCTCTCCTCTCTCCATCTGTATTAAACTCCATGTATTTCTCCTCTCCTCTCCTCTCCCCTCCCCTCTCTCCATCTGTATTAAACTCCATGTATTTCTCCTCTCCTCTCCTCTCCTCTCTCCATCTGTATTAAACTCCATGTATTTCTCCTCTCCTCTCCTCCCCTCTCTCCATCTGTATTAAACTCCATGTATTTCTCCTCTCCTCTCTCCTCCCATCTCTCCATCTGTATTAAACTCCATGTATTTCTCCTCTCCTCTCCTCCCCTCTCTCCATCTGTATTAAACTTCATGGTAACTCTCCTCTCCTCTCCTCTCCTCTCCTCTCCTCTCCTCTCTCCATCTGTATTAAACTCCATGTATTTCTCCTCTCCTCTCCTCTCTCCTCCCCTCTCTCCATCTGTATTAAACTTCATGTTTTTCTCCTCTCCTCTCCTCTCCTCTCCTCTCCTCTCCTCTCCTCTCCTCTCCTCTCCTCTCCTCTCCTCTCCTCTCCTCTCCTCTCCTCTCCTCTCCTCTCCTCTCCTCTCTCCATCTGTATTAAACTCCATGTATTTCTCCTCTCCTCTCCTCTCTCCTCCCCTCTCTCCATCTGTATTAAACTTCATGTTTTTCTCCTCTCCTCTCCTCTCCTCTCCTCTCCTCTCCTCTCCTCTCCTCTCCTCTCCTCTCCTCTCCTCTCCTCTCCTCTCCTCTCTCCATCTGTATTAAACTCCATGTTTTTCTCCTCTCCTCTCCTCTCCTCCCCTCTCTCCATCTGTATTAAACTCCATGTATTTCTCCTCTCCTCTCCTCTCCTCTCTCCATCTGT
>NC_136793.1:3690919-3725919 GCF_951216825.1 Electrona antarctica
TCTATAGATAACAGATCTATAGATAACAGATCTATAGATAACATATCTATAGATAGATGGATAACAGATCTATAGATGGATGGATAACAGATCTATAGATAACAGATCTATAGATAGATGGATAACAGATCTATAGATAGATGGATAACAGATCTATAATGTGTGTTTCTAGGTATCTACACAAGCCTTTCCTGATTGGTGGGAATAAGTTTGACCTCCGTATCTACGTCTACGTGACCTCCTACGACCCTCTGAGGATCTACGTGTTCTCTGACGGACTCGTCCGATTCGCCAGCGTCAAGTAAGGACACGCCCACTTCCTGTTTGTGACGCACCATATAAGTGCGTAGAGGACACGCCCCCACGTTTTTTTTCACCCTTTTCCACCGGTTGGTTCCCAGTGGGAACCGGTTCAGTTCTTTTCCACCGGTTGGTTCCCAATGGGAACCGGTTCAGTTCTTTTCCACCGGTTGGTTCCCAGTGGGAACCGGTTCAGTTATTTTCCACCGGTTGGTTCCCAAGGGGAACCGGTTCAGTTATTTTCCACCGGTTGGTTCCGAATGGGAACCGGTTCAGTTCTTTTCCACCAGTTGGTTCCCAATGGGAACCGGTTCAGTTCTTTTCCACCGGTTGGTTCCCAGTGGGAACCGGTTCAGTTCTTTTCCACCGGTTGGTTCCCAGTGGGAACCGGTTCAGTTCTTTTCCACCGGTTGGTTCCCAGTGGGAACCGGTTCAGTTCTTTTCCACCGGTTGGTTCCCAACGGGAACCAGTTCAGTTCTTTTCCACCGGTTGGTTCCCAGTGGGAACCGGTTCAGTTCTTTTCCACCGGTTGGTTCCCAGTGGGAACCGGTTCAGTTATTTTCCACCGGTTGGTTCCCAATGGGAACCGGTTCAGTTCTTTTTGGTTCTTAGTCCATGAGCCAGAGCTCCACAATTGGTGGGAAAAACTAGACCTATATTAAATTGTTTATATGATCAATACAAGTAAATTAATACATGATAACCCTTCCACAGTAGTAGCTTTTTCATATTTTTGATTATTTTGCATATTTTCCTACATAATGCCTCATTTGCATATTTAAAAATGTAAAATTTGTAATACAATAAATCATTGTCTTCCTGTAAATAATCAACTGGGGAAGTTTCATGGTGATAACAATCTAATATAGTTATGGTTTTGCTCCACTCAATTCATAATTAACGTTCCAATTTTGGAGCTCTGGCTCATGGACTAAGAACCAAAAAGAACTGAACCGGTTCCCACTGGGAACCAACCGGTGGAAAAGGTAACCCGCCCCATCTGGCGGAGTCAGGTTATGGAAAAGGGGCCCCAGTGTCAAATATCTAATGTACTCCTGGGCGCTACACTTCCTCTGCCAACCTGGCAACCTGCCAACCTGGCAACCTGCCAACTCCTGGGCGCTACACTTCCTCTGCCGACCTGGGGAGAGCAACGGACTGACCTCATAGTGTCGCACAATGAATTAGGCTTAATAAATAAAACAGCGATATAGGAGCGCATACTTGGATTGGTCTTTTATTTAACAATTAGAGTTTAAAGCATTCACTTTGAAATAATATATATATATATATATTCAAAGATTTGCGCCACATTTTTACGATTTTTCAAAAATAGCAGACCTACAAGCTCGTAGCGTGCCACTTGGCGGCGCGCTACGAGCTTGTAGATCTGCTATTTTTCATGCTGCATGCGCTGCTGGTCGATGAAGAATTACAATCCAAGGTTTGTCTCATATCATGGTTTATGGTTGAAAGTAAACCATAATAAGTCAACTTTAAGAAGAGACCTGGTCATCATTGTTCTGCAGACTCTGCTAATGCTAATTGAAATGACATTTGCGCATCTTGACTGGCATTAAGTAATTAGTTATTAGCCAACACCTGCTCCAATATAGGCCTATCGAATCAAATCAAACTTTATTTATATAGCACATTTAACGCATTATGTGCGGGAACCCCTTTTGGTGTTTCAAGCATTATGTTATACTGTAGCTATTGAAAAATAGCAGATCTACAAGCTCATAGCGCGGCACCGAGTGCCGCGCTATGAGCTAGTAGGTCTGCTATTTTTGAAAAATCGTGAAAATGTGGCGCAAATCTTTGAATATATATTCTTTCAGAGCAAACATTTTCAACTCAAATCTTTGCTTCTGGGGAAGTCTCTGGAACAACATGTTTTCAGTTGGGGGTCGGCGGCCAATTGCATATCATTTTTGGGGTCCTTTACATGAAATATTGAGCACCACTGATATAGAAACATAAGGTTTTCCAGAAACTGTCAGGATTTTGAAGACATTTTCAGTCAAATAGTAGGCTACATAATTAGAATAATACGGTCAGTATTGAGTTGTGCTTGAAATGTACTGTAATTCTGCAAACTGTCAATCAATCACTAATGTGCTGTGATTGACAGGTACTCGTCCTCCATGAGGACTCTGGGTAATAAGTTCATGCACCTGACCAACTACAGCGTCAACAAGAAGAACGTTGAATACGAGAGCAACAGTGACGACACCAAGTGTCAGGGACACAAGTGGTACGCTACGCACTACACTACCCACAATGCACTACACTGCACTACACTACCCACAATGCACTACACTACACTACCCACAATGCACTACACTACCCACAATGCACTACACTGCACTACACGACCCATAATGCACTACACTACCCACAATGCACTACACTACCCACAATGCACTACACTGCACTACACTACCCACAATGCACTACACTACACTACCCACAATGCATGACTGCACTACACTACCCACAATTAGGGTTGGGATTCGTTAGGATTTTAACGGATCCTTCCCAGATCCCTCTTAACGGTTCCGGTTCCTAACAGTTCCCTTAACGGATCCTAATATTATTTTTTTCCCCTTTTTTTCTGACATAGATTATGCTTATATTATAACTAACCTAACCAAGTACATAATAAACACAAATTCATTAATTCAATTATTGAAAATGCACTTTACAATTATGAGGTGGCACTATTATTTAAACTTCACCACCACCACCAGCTAGACACCACAACAATATCATTGTTGCAATTTGTACTGTATATTGCAATTTGTACTGTATATTAAATATAGCCTACAGTACACATTGCAATAATGATATTGTTGTGGTGACAAATGTTGTCTTTAATGTTCAGATTAATTTAATATGAAGGACCCCTTACCCTAATAGAAACAAGCCATAGTGCTTTCTTGGATTATAAAATTGTTTTAGCAGACCTTGTATTGAACTGTAGGCTATACGTTCCTGTGCTTTTTTCTGCAAACTGTTTATAAAGTAATCTATGGAGGTATATGCACCTAAACGCTGGGCTCTCAACAGCCACGCAATTAATTTAGAGCCAAATCAAAAGCAGTTGAGTTGCTTATAAGTGCAGACAAATTGATTTGGCTCTATAGTCTATACTATAGTTAACGTGATTCATAAAATATCAGACAGAAAGACGTCGAGTCATTGGCGTTCTAAATTAACACCATTAACAACAGTTGTACAATACGCCTAATGAAAAGCTCTGTAGACGACAGTAGTTTTTATTTTCTATTACGTTACTAGCCTGGGGAAAGTGAACGAGCCTTGCATCATCCTCGTCCCCCGCCGGCTAGCTGTGGTGGAGCTGCGGGGAGAGCCACTGTTTGATGGATAGCTGGGGGCGCACTTGTAATGATTTGGCTTTTGGTGACTAGTTTTTTAATTTTGGTGTGGTGTTAGGTATGGGTATAATGATTTCAAAAAGCTGTGCAAACGTATTGGGAGCGCCCCCTAGTGGTCTGTTTACACAGACTCAAATATTAGACACTTATAGGTATGGTTGAAAACCAAAATAATTGATACAGTGATGTAAATAGGTTTTCAATGTAATGGGTCCCGGGATGCACAGGTGGTCATTCGAATGAGTCCCAAAAAATTCTTATGAGTCCCAAAAAAATCACACCTGTGTGAAGTGAGTGGTGCAACTCCGTGAGGGGGTTCGCGAGGGGGGGGGGGGGGGGGGGGGGGAGTTCCAGACCCCCAGGAATGCGCCCAGGGGGCCGGGCCGGTTCCGGCGTGCCGCGCCGCGTCCGAAACGGTTGAGAAATGACAGAGTTACCGTGTGGCGGTCCCTCTACTGTACCCTCTACTGTACTGTCACTGTAATGTATTGGCACCCCCCGAAAGCATCATATATACAGTTAATACGTGCGTGTGTGTTTGTGTGTGTGTTAGGTTGCGCACAGATGGTGAAAAACAACCATGCTATTTTTGTGCTCATACCCAGACACCCAGACACACACATAGCTCCGTAAGGGAGTGGTTGTACCACTCAAAAATAATAATAAAAACATTTATTTTTTATTAAAAAAAAATATATATTAAAATATCAAATAGGCCTATACAGTATATGTTTTTATGTAGGCTAGTAGTATTAGCAAGCACAACTCAGTAAGAAATACTAATAGTGGGCAACAGTGGATTTAACATACCAATCAAAAGTTGTTTGCAGTTGCAATTATTGTACTTAGCCAAAATGCAAATAGGCTTGCCATTGTGGATGTAAAATAATTTCTTTGGAAAATTGGAACTTAGAAGTCACTTGAGTCCCTGTCTACAGGGAAGAATGGCCTGCCCTACACAGTACACACGCATACACACAAGACAAGAGACAAAAGAGAAGCGTTTATACAGCTGCCATTAATAGTGCCGTTGATTGCCAAGTCAAGTCAAGTCAAGTCAGGGACCAGGGTCAGGGTCAACGAGGCTCGTTAACCAGCTGATTCATATTTGCGTTGAAAGCGCATCCACCGCATAGATTATATAGGGGATCCACCGAGCTCAAAGCATGTTGGAGTGACAAGCTAGCGGAGCAACACACTAAAATCGGTCGTGGATTTATTTTGGCCGGTCAATTTGAGATGAAAAGGTTAGTACTAGCAGACCTGTATATGTATAACGATCAATATTATTCCAGAGTGGTCCAAGAAATACGTTTAAGACGATCGAGGGCTCATCATGTCGTGTCTCTCTCTCTCTCTCTCTGTGTGTGTGTGTGTGTGTGTGGGGGGGGGGGGGGGAACAGTGTGTGACCGAAAGAGTGCTAGACTTCCACGTAGAACAGTGTGTGACCGAGAGAGTGCCATAGTCTTCAGTGCAGCCAGGATAAAGTTGCGTCCTATGGATGCAGAGGCTTTTGGTTGAATGCGTCCAATAACTATAAAGTGCGTTTTGGGACGCAAAACGCACCCTATTTACATCACTGTTGATAGAAGAGATTTTTTTCTATTGGGTGTGCTAAATAACATACTAAAATCTTAGGAAAAAGAACAACCAGAAAGGCATCATTTTCAAGATGGCGTCCACGGTGGCTAAAATGAGCTAAAGTGCCTATAAACTGGGATTTAATATGTAAACAATATTATGCACTTCGTAACTACTTTTTGAATTTTGGCATGGTGTTAGGTATGGGCATAAGGTTTTCAAAAACCATCGCAAACTAATTATGTTGGGTTCTTAATGCTTACGTACGATTCTTGATGACTGTTGTATGCTCAATAATGGTCTACGTGGGTGCGTGCGTGCGTGCGTGCGTGCGTGCGTGCGTGCGTGCGTGCATGCGTGCGTGCGTGCGTGCGTGCGTGCGTGCGTGCGTGCGTGCGTGCGTGCGTGCGTGCGTGCGTGTGTGCGTGCGTGTGTGTGTGTGTGTGCGCGTGTGTGTGTGTGTGTGCGTGCACAGGGCTCTGAAGGCCTTATGGAAGTACCTAGAGGAACAGGGCGTCGACACTGGGGTCATCTGGGAGAAGATCAAAGACATCGTCATCAAAACCATCATCGTGTGAGTTCTGTTCTGTTCCGTTCTGTTACGCCACCGGAGGACGACTCTACAGAACCATTTCGTCTTGAACCCATTCTGGTGTTTTAAACATTATGTTATAATTTAGCTATTAAAAAATAGTAGATCTACAAGCTCGTAGCACGTCACTCGGTGGCGCGCTACGAGCTTGTAGATCTGCTACTTTTGAAAAGTCGTGAAAATGTGGCGCAAATCATTGAATGTATATTTCAGAGCGAACATTTTTAACTAAAATATTTGCTTCTGGGGGGGGGGGTCCCTGGAACTACATATTTTGAGATGGGGGTCCGTGGCCCAATAGAGATAATTCTGGGGGTCCTTGACATGAAAAAGGTTCGAGCACCACTGACATAGAAACATAGGGTTTAACCCTGTGAGAACCACTGACATAGAAACATGGGTTTAACCCTGTGAGAACCACTGACATAGAAACATGGGTTTAACCCTGTGAGAACCACTGACATAGAAACATGGGTTTAACCCTGTGAGAACCACTGACATAGAAACATGGGTTTAACCCTGTGAGAACCACTGACATAGAAACATGGGTTTTTCAGAAAAAATGTTAGGATTTAGAAGCCTTTTTTTTTAATCGACCTCAGTCAGTTTGACTCCATAAAACGCGTTACCCGCTATTTAATCAAATATTCTACGCTGCCGAGATTGTTTTATTACCTTTTAGAGCAGACGCTGAAGTATTTGCAGCTTTCAACCACGAAAATCCGGCGAAAAATGGTCCGTCGGCATGTTTTGATAATCAGCACAGGATCCGCCTCCATGAGGCGTTGTAGTCCAAACAACCCCCCCCCCCCTCCACTTACATTGGGCTCAATTTCCCAGAAGCCCTAGCAGCCCAGATGATGACGACTTGATTTCCGGTTTCGTCATCATAACGCGACGGCCTCGTCACCACCAGGTCCCAGATAAATCCGCTGTTTCTTTTTAATTATTTTAACCCATTTTGACCTGAGATCAGATTCTAAAAATGTCTTCTACATCCTGACAGTTTTCTGAAAAAGCTATGTTTCTATGTCTGTCGTTCTTCGATTTTTCAAAAATAGCAGACCTACAAGCGAGTGGCGCGCTACGAGCTTGTAGATCTTCTATTTTTCAATAGCTAAAGCATAACACAATGCTAACACCAAAAGGGGTTCCCGCCCAAAATGGGTTAAAACGGCGAATTAAACGCATTAAACAAATGTCGGGTATAGCGTTTTACGCGCGGTGGAACCCTGGATTAAACAATTAGCTGCCGTCAAACTGTTAATAGTGTGATTGAGGCCCAACGCACATGGAATACGGATGGGTATATTACAGGAAACTCCCCTTAAACTGTACAACAAACTGTTGGAAAGATAATCATTTTGAAGAATCCATGTAACAGAAGTATCTGCACCGCAGGCTTAGAGGCAAGTCAGATTTAACTTTAATACCTTTATTATATTTAATAGTGTGAGCTTGTAGATCTGTTCAAGCTGTTACTCTGGGTTTGTTTATCTGTAAAGACAGAGCGATTTAATAGGACAGAATCATTAATCGGTCTGAGACTGAATCGAAACCGATGCCGATTAATCTAAAAATCTAAAGATTAATCGTATTATTTAATCTCCCATCACAGCTTACTACTTATTTAGGAGCGCACACATATTTTGAATGCCTTCGGCAGAGTTCAAATGAGACATTTTGATCGATATTAAGTTACCCATTCTAGGCGGGAACCCCTTTTGGTGTAAGCATTATGTTATGCTTTAGCTATTGAAAAATAGCAGATCTACAAGCTTGTAGGTCTGCTTTTTTTGAAAAATCGAAGAACGACTGACATAGAAACATAGCTTTTTCAGAAAACTGTCTGTAGAAGACATTTTTTTAATCTGATCTCAGGTCAACATGGGTTAATCGATATTACTCGAGATTAACTCCAGGATTGCAGTGAGATTAGTCGAGATTAACTCCAGGATTGCAGTGAGATTAGTCCAGATTAACTCCAGGATTGCAGTGAGATTAGTCGAGATTAACTCCAGGATTGCAGTGAGATTAGTCCAGATTAACTCCAGGATTGCAGTGAGATTAGTCCAGATTAACTCCAGGATTGCAGTGAGATTAGTCCAGATTAACTCCAGGATTGCAGTGAGATTAGTCCAGATTAACTCCAGGATTGCAGTGAGATTAGTCCAGATTAACTCCAGGATTGCAGTGAGATTAGTCCAGATTAACTCCAGGATTGCAGTGAGATTAGTCCAGATTAACTCCAGGATTGCAGTGAGATTAGTCCAGATTAACTCCAGGATTGCAGTGAGATTAGTCCAGATTAACTCCAGGATTGCAGTGAGATTAGTCCAGATTAACTCCAGGATTGCAGTGAGATTAGTCCAGATTAACTCCAGGATTGCAGTGAGATTAGTCCAGATTAACTCCAGGATTGCAGTGAGATTAGTCCAGATTAACTCCAGGATTGCAGTGAGATTACTGGAGATTAACTCCAGGATTGCAGTGAGATTAGTCCAGATTAACTCCAGGATTGCAGTGAGATTAGTCCAGATTAACTCCAGGATTGCAGTGAGATTAGTCCAGATTAACTCCAGGATTGCAGTGAGATTAGTCCAGATTAACTCCAGGATTGCAGTGAGATTAGTCCAGATTAACTCCAGGATTGCAGTGAGATTAGTCCAGATTAACTCCAGGATTGCAGTGAGATTACTGGAGATTAACTCCAGGATTGCAGTGAGATTAGTCCAGATTAACTCCAGGATTGCAGTGAGATTAGTCCAGATTAACTCCAGGATTGCAGTGAGATTAGTCCAGATTAACTCCAGGATTGCAGTGAGATTAGTCCAGATTAACTCCAGGATTGCAGTGAGATTAGTCCAGATTAAACACATTAATCTATGCCCACCAGTACAGAGTAAATGTACTAATATTAACCCATTTTGACCTGAGATCAGATTCTAAAAATCTCTTCTACATCCTGACAGTTTTCTGAAAAAGCTATGTTTCTATGTCATGTCAGTTGATTTTTCAAAAATAGCAGATCTACAAGCTCGTAGCGCGGCACTCGGTGGCGCGCTACGAGCATATAGATCTGCTATTTTTCAATAGCTAAAGTATAACGTAATGTTAACACCAAAAGGGGTTCCCGCCCAAAAAGGGTTAAAACGTATAAATATACAGAGTAAATGTAATATAATTGTAATAGAGTAAATGTACTAATATTAAAAGGTACTTGTGTCTCAGATCCGACCCCTACGTGAACTCCCTCGTTAAGGCCAACCTTAGCTCCGCCTCCAGCTGCCACGAACTGTTTGGGTTCGACATCATGTTGGACGAAAACCTGAAGCCATGGTTACTGGAAGTAAACATTTCACCAAGGTACGTTGTCATGGTTACTGGGACGTGTGGAGCGTTGTCCCGGGTGTTTTAGAGACGGGAGAAGAGTCTGGGACGCGTGGAGCGTTGTCCAGGGTGTTTTAGAGAAGGGAGGAGAGTCTGGGACGTGTGGAGCGTTGTCCAGGGTGTTTTAGAGAAGGGAGAAGAGTCTGGGACGTGTGGAGCGTTGTCCAGGGGGTTTTAGAGACGGGAGAAGAGTCTGGGACGTGTGGAGCGTTGTCCAGGGTGTTTTAGAGACGGGAGAAGAGTCTGGGACGCGTGGAGCGTTGTCCAGGGTGTTTTAGAGAAGGGAGGAGAGTCTGGGACGTGTGGAGCGTTGTCCAGGGTGTTTTAGAGAAGGGAGAAGAGTCTGGGACGTGTGGAGCGTTGTCCAGGGTGTTTTAGAGAAGGGAGAAGAGTCTGGGACGTGTGGAGAGTTGTCCAGGGTGTTTTAGAGAAGGGAGAAGAGTCTGGGACGTGTGGAGCGTTGTCCAGGGTGTTTTAGAGACGGGAGAAGAGTCTGGGACGCGTGGAGCGTTGTCCAGGGTGTTTTAGAGAAGGGAGGAGAGTCTGGGACGTGTGGAGCGTTGTCCAGGGTGTTTTAGAGAAGGGAGAAGAGTCTGGGACGTGTGGAGCGTTGTCCAGGGTGTTTTAGAGAAGGGAGAAGAGTCTGGGACGTGTGGAGCGTTGTCCCGGGAGTTTTAGAGAAGGGAGAAGAGTCTGGGACGTGTGGAGTGTTGTCCAGGGTGTTTTAGAGAAGGGAGAAAAGTCTGGGACGTGTGGAGAGTTGTCCAGGGTGTTTTAGAGAAGGGAGAAGAGTCTGGGACGTGTGGAGTGTTGTCCAGGGTGTTTTAGAGAAGGGAGAAGAGTCTGGGACGTGTGGAGAGTTGTCCAGGGTGTTTTAGAGAAGGGAGAAGAGTCTGGGACGTGTGGAGCGTTGTCCAGGGTGTTTTAGAGAATGGAGAAGAGTCTGGGACGCGTGGAGCGTTGTCCAGGGTGTTTTAGAGAAGGGAGAAGAGTCTGGGACGTGTGGAGTGTTGTCCAGGGTGTTTTAGAGAAGGGAGAAGAGTCTGGGACGTGTGGAGAAGAGTCTGGGACGCGTGGAGCGTTGTCCAGGGTGTTTTAGAGAAGGGAGAAGAGTCTGGGACGTGTGGAGAGTTGTCCAGGGTGTTTTAGAGAAGGGAGAAGAGTCTGGGACGTGTGGAGCGTTGTCCAGGGTGTTTTAGAGAAGGGAGAAGAGTCTGGGACGTGTGGAGAGTTGTCCAGGGTGTTTTAGAGAAGGGAGAAGAGTCTGGGACGTGTGGAGCGTTGTCCAGGGTGTTTTAGAGAAGGGAGAAGAGTCTGGGACGTGTGGAGAGTTGTCCAGGGTGTTTTAGAGAAGGGAGAAGAGTCTGGGACGTGTGGAGCGTTGTCCAGGGTGTTTTAGAGAAGGGAGAAGAGTCTGGGACGCGTGGAGCGTTGTTCCGGGTAGAGAAGGGAGAAGAGTCTGGGACGTTTGGAGCGTTGTCCAGGGTGTTTTAGAGAAGGGAGAAGAGTCTGGGACGCGTGGAGCGTTGTCCAGGGTGTTTTAGAGAAGGGAGGAGAGTCTGGGACGTGTGGAGCGTTGTCCCGGGTGTTTTAGAGAAGGGAGAAGAGTCTGGGACGTGTGGAGAGTTGTCCAGGGTGTTTTAGAGAAGGGAGAAGAGTCTGGGACGTGTGGAGCGTTGTCCAGGGTGTTTTAGAGAAGGGAGAAGAGTCTGGGACGTGTGGAGAGTTGTCCAGGGTGTTTTAGAGAAGGGAGAAGAGTCTGGGACGTGTGGAGCATTGTCCAGGGTGTTTTAGAGAAGGGAGAAGAGTCTGGGACGTGTGGAGAGTTGTCCAGGGTGTTTTAGAGAAGGGAGAAGAGTCTGGGACGTGTGGAGCGTTGTCCAGGGTGTTTTAGAGAAGGGAGAAGAGTCTGGGACGCGTGGAACGTTGTCCAGGGTGTTTTAGAGAAGGGAGAAGAGTCTGGGACGTGAGGAGCGTTGTCCAGGGTGTTTTAGAGAAGGGAGAAGAGTCTGGGACGTGTGGAGCGTTGTCCAGGGTGTTTTAGAGAAGGGAGAAGAGTCTGGGACGTGTGGAGTGTTGTCCAGGGTGTTTTAGAGAAGGGAGAAGAGTCTGGGACGTTAAGAGCGTTGTCCAGGGTGTTTTAGAGAAGGGAGAAGAGTCTGGGACGCGTGGAGCGTTGTCCAGGGTGTTTTAGAGAAGGGAGAAGAGTCTGGGACGCGTGGAGTGTTGTCCAGGGTGTATTTTCGGGGCGCTAGCCCCTCCTATATCCAACTTATAGTGCAAAATGTGCATAAACTTTGTCCTTCACAAACATTAAATTCCCATTGACAACTTGCATGGTTCCAGAGTCACTGTTTTAAACGTGTGTGTGTGTGTGTGTGTGTGTGTGTGTGTGTGTGTGTGTGTGTGTGTGTGTGTGTGTGTGTGTGTGTGTGTGTGTGTGTGTGTGTGTGTGTGTGTGTGTGTGTGTGTGTGTGTGTGTGTGTGTGTGTGTGTGTGTGTGTGTGTGTGTGTGTGTGTGTGTGTGTGTGTGTGTGTGTGTGTGTGTGTGTGTGTGTGTGTGTGTGTGTGTGTGTGTGCGCGCGCACAGCCTCCACTCCAACACAGCTCTGGACGTCAGGGTTAAAGGTCAGATGATCAGAGACCTGCTCAACCTGGCCGGCTTCCACCTGCCAATCAAAGAGGAGCTGGCCACGCCCCCCTGCAGTGCCTCTGGCTCCACCTGCAGGTAGGAGGATGCTACTGCAGCCTCTATAACTACACTGTGACACTTTGACGTATAGCAAATGTCTGCTTGCTTTCTAGTCTACTAGCAATTTGTATTTATTAGTCCTTATAGAGCGTCGCAGTCCCGCCTCCTACCAGGGCCCAGTCCCGCCCCCTACCAGGGCCCAGTCCCGCCCCCTACCAGGGCCCAGGAAATGATTCTCCGTTCATTTTCCTCATAGACATTTCAAAAAGTATTTATTTAAAGACGTTTACGCCGCGGACAAAGCCAACTCTTGTCGTGACAAATCATGACAACAAACACAATTTTTTGGGCCGAACAAATAATTAGAAAGAAGAAATAAAACGGCAGGTTACAACACTTTTTTTGTTGTTTTTCTTCTTTGTAATTATTTGTTTGGTCCAAAATATTGTTTGTGTTGTCATGAGTTGTCACGACTCCAGTTGGCTTTGTCCGCGGCGTAACCGTCTTTAAATAAATTCAGTTCACTCAGTTCACACGGGTGTGATTTTTGTTACTGGCAGAGCTGTCTTGTCTCGGCCAGTTCACACTGTGAACAAGAGACTTCAGTCTCAATGTGGTTTTTACTAGTTAAATAAAAATAGGCAGGCGGGCGGGGCAGAAATCATTGCTATTGTTGTGTTGTATTGTGTAGTAATGTGTGTGTATCTTCCATGCAGTGTCTATGTGGTGTGTTAGTGTGTGTAGTAATGTGTGTGTATCTTCCATGCAGTGTCTATGTGGTGTGTTAGTGTGTGTAGTAATGTGTGTGTATCTTCCATTAGTGTCTATGTGGTGTGTTAGTGTGTGTAGTAATGTGTGTGTATCTTCCATTAGTGTCTATGTGGTGTGTTAGTGTGTGTAGTAATGTGTGTGTATCTTCCATGCAGTGTCTATGCGGTGTGTTAGTGTGTGTAGTAATGTGTGTGTATCTTCCATGCAGTGTCTATGTGGTGTGTTAGTGTGTGTAGTAATGTGTGTGTATCTTCCATGCAGTGTCTATGCGGTGCGCTCCGGTCGGGGGGGAACAGGAACAGGAAGGAGTGAATTGTCGACGGATGAGAAAGTGAAACGAGCTTTCTACCTCACGCAGCGCACGGAGGAGGTGCACACACACACACACACACGCACGCGCACGCGCACGCACACGCACACGCACACGCACGCACGCACACGCACACGCACACGCACACGCACACACGCACACACACACAGTTGCTCGCACAGTTGCACGCACACAGACACACACACGCACACACGCACACACACACAGTTGCACGCACAGTTGCACGCACACAGACACACACACACACACACACAGTCGCACGCACACACACACACACGCACAGTCGCACTGATCCTATTTCTGTTTGTATATATATATAATATAAAAATATAAAGAAGTAAATAAATCACTTCCTGCGTCTCCATATAAGGACTTCCTGTGTAACTGTGACTAACTGTGTCTCCATGTAAGGACTTCCTGTGTACGGTGCTAGACGTGCTGACTCCGTCCGACGTCCAGGTGTTGGCGGAGAGCGAGGACGAGCTGAGCCGCCGCGGGGCGTTCGAGAGGGTGTTCCCGTCCGCACGAAGCCCCTCGGCCACCGCACGAAGCCCCTCGGCCACCGCACGAACCCCCCCGGCCACCGCACGAAGCCCCTCGACCACCGCACGATACCTTCGCTTCTTCAGCGTCCCGCGATACCTCAACCTGCTGCTCAGCCAATGGGAAGCCAGATACTCTGGATGCAGGGCCAATGGTGGGTCTGCGCTCGCGTGCGTGCGTGCGTGCGTGCGTGCGTGCGTGCGTGCGTGCGTGCGTGCGTGCGTTCATATCTCTGCTGTCGGGGGAGGAAACCTCTTAACTCCAAAAACAAATTTAATTTTTTTTCAGAAATTGAAGAAAACCTTATATTTTTGAAACAAATGAATAGTTGTTCATATATATTCTATAGTGTGAGGTTGTAAAACAGGACTATTTTAGTCATTTGAAATGTTTGGATTTTAGTCTAGGTTTTACATTTTAGTCGACTAAATCTACAGTTGATTTGTTGACCTCACGAGTAATACAAACTGTGTGTGTGTGCATGTTTGTGCGTGTGTGTGTGTATGTGTGCGTGTCCGCTTGTGCGTGTCTGCTTGTGCGCGTGCGTGCGTGCGTGCGTCCGTGCGTGCGTGCGTGTGTGTGTGCATGTAGGTATTGAGCTGTTGAGGTCTCTCTGCCAGAAAGGAGTTCATCTGGGGACAACCGACCCTCTGTACATGGTGAGACTTTATTACTATTATTACTATTACTATTACTATTACTATTACTATTACTATTACTATTACTATTATTACTATTATTACTATTACTATTATTACTATTATTACTATTACTATAGAGCACCGAAGTCCTGACGTCACTGTCAGTAGAGGGCGCCAGTCCACAGGTTCGTGTACTTTTTATTTGCATTGTAATCTCCATAGGGGGATTTTAGATCTCTTCATATAAGAACTGTGTTTGAAAAATAAACCAATCACCCCGGCCTTTTCACTCATATGGATATGAAGCATCGATTGAAGGTGGAAATGTACAAATTTACCCAAAGAGTAACAAAATAAGCGGTAGAAACGAGTCAAACAACCCAGAGACTTCCGGGTAGGCGGTGGCTACATCTGCCCGTCGCACAACAGAAACTGACATGTTAATTATGTTTATTTTTATTATTATTTTATTGATATTTAATGTTTCGTGGTTAGTACGAGTCGAGTCACCGCCAGGTGAGCTTACGTCAACGAGGAATCTCAGGAACACAATGTGTTGACAACTGGGCATGACGTATATTAGCAGCGACATTGCATTCATATGTAGTTTCAAGGCTTTTGCGGCCACATTAATTCCATTTTCTCCAGAAACTGGCTGTACCAAATATGAATGGACATCACTAACGACGCACAGCCACTCCCCTGACAGAAAGGCCGGGGTGGTCGGTTTATTTTTCAAACACAGTTCTTATATGAAGCGACCTAAAATCGCCCTATGGAGATTTCACTGCAAATAAAAAAATACATGAACCTGTGTATAGGCGCCCTCTACTGACAGTGACGTCAGACTTCGGTGCTCTATTAGTATTAGTATTAGTATTAGTATTACTAGTCGCCATTAGTTTTGCACAAAAAACACCCTTGGAATGGATTCAGAATCGTGAAAACTCCCTAGTTTGACACGTCACATGCTACGGGTTCATGTACTTTTTACTTGCATTATAATCCCCATAGGGGGATCTTAGATCGCCTCATATAAGAACTGTGTTTGAAAAATAAACAAATCATCCCGGCCGTTTCACTCATATGGATATGAAGAATCAACTGACTGAGAGAAAACGCTGCAGAATTAGTTACATTTTCTCTAGGAACAGACTGTATGAAATATGACACCTCCCTGACAATATAACGATACAGAGACACCTCCCCGACAATATAACAACACAGAGACACCTCCCCGACAATATAACGATACAGAGACACCTCCCTGACAATATAACGATACAGAGACACCTCCCTGACAATATAACGATACAGAGACACCTCCCTGACAATATAACGACACAGAGACACCTCCCTGACAATATAACGACACAGAGACACTTCCCTGACAATATAACGATACAGAGACACCTCCCTGACAATATAACGACACAGAGACACCTCCCTGACAATATAACGACACAGAGACACCTCCCCGACAATATAACGACACAGAGACACCTCCCCGACAATATAACGATACAGAGACACCTCCCTGACAATATAACGATACAGAGACACCTCCCTGACAATATAACGATACAGAGACACCTCCCTGACAATATAACGACACAGAGACACCTCCCTGACAATATAACGACACAGAGACACTTCCCTGACAATATAACGATACAGAGACACCTCCCTGACAATATAACGACACAGAGACACCTCCCTGACAATATAACGACACAGAGACACCTCCCTGACAATATAACGATACAGAGACACCTCCCTGACAATATAACGATACAGAGACACCTCCCTGACAATATAACGACACAGAGACACCTCCCTGACAATATAACTATACAGAGACACCTCCCCGACAATATAACGATACAGAGACACCTCCCTGACAATATAACGACACAGAGACACCACCCTGACAATATAACGATACAGAGACACCTCCCTGACAATATAACGATACAGAGACACCTCCCTGACAATATAACGATACAGAGACACCTCCCCGACAATATAACGACACAGAGACACTTCCCTGACAATATAACGACACAGAGACACCTCCCTGACAATATAACGATACAGAGACACCTCCCTGACAATATATCGATACAGAGACACCTCCCTGACAATATAACGATACAGAGACACCTCCCTGACAATATAACGACACAGAGACACTTCCCTGACAATATAACGACACAGAGACACCTCCCTGACAATATAACGATACAGAGACACCTCCCTGACAATATATCGATACAGAGACACCTCCCTGACAATATAACGATACAGAGACACCTCCCTGACAATATAACGACACAGAGACACCTCCCTGACAATATAACGATACAGAGACACCTCCCTGACAATATAACGACACAGAGACACCTCCCTGACAATATAACGATACAGAGACACCTCCCTGACAATATAACGACACAGAGACACCTCCCTGACAATATAACGACACAGAGACACCTCCCTGACAATATAACGATACAGAGACACCTCCCTGACAATATAACGATACAGAGACACCTCCCTGACAGTATAACGACACAGAGACACCACCCTGACAATATAACGACACAGAGACACCTCCCTGACAATATAACGATACAGAGACACCTCCCTGACAATATAACGATACAGAGACACCTCCCTGACAATATAACGACACAGAGACACCACCCTGACAATATAACGATACAGAGACACCTCGCCGACAATATAACGATACAGAGACACCTCCCTGACAATATAACGACACAGAGACACCTCCCTGACAATATAACGATACAGAGACACCTCCATGACAATATAATGATACAGAGACACATCGCCTACAATATAACGATACAGAGACACGTCGCCGACAATATAACGATACAGAGACACCTGACCGACAATATAATGATACAGAGACACCTCCCTGACAATATAACGATACAGAGACACCTCCCTGACAATATAATGATACAGAGACACATCGCCTACAATATAACGATACAGAGACACCTCCCTGACAATATAACGATACAGAGACACCTGACCGACAATATAATGATACAGAGACACCTCCCCGACAATATAACGACACAGAGACACCTCCCTGACAATATAACGATACTGACAATAAATTGATACAGAGACACCTCCCTGACAATATAACGACACAGAGACACCTCCCTGACAATATAACGATACAGAGACACCTCCCTGACAATATAACGATACAGAGACACCTCCCTGACAATATAACGATACAGACAATTTACAATTTAGGCATTTAGCAGACGCTCTTAATCCAGAGCGATTTACATTAAGCAAGAACAAAAAAAAGCATGGGAATACATTACATAAAAAAGCATTTATCCTGAAACATGCGTAAACTAAGATCGTAACTATATAATGAAACTATACATATAAACTATACATATATACAATACTATGCTATACATATGTACTATGACGTGCTATGACTACATACAATGCAATTATAGTGCTGTCCACATAACATGCTATAAGTCTGTATCAAATGCTATCTAAGTTTACCAAGATCTAAGGGGGTAGGGTAAGTGCTATGGGCCATGATGGAGTCTGAAAAGGTGGGTTTTCAGACTACGGCGGAAGATACAGAGACACCTCCCTGACAATATAACGATACAGAGACACCTCCCTGACAATATAACGATACAGAGACACCTCCCTGACAATATAACGATACAGAGACACCTCCCTGACAATATAACGATACAGAGACACCTCCCTGACAATATAACGATAAAGAGACACCTCCCTGACAATATAACGATACAAAGACACCTCCCTGACAATATAACGATACAGAGACACCTCCCCGACAATATAACGATACAGAGACACCTCCCTGACAATATAACGATACAGAGACACCTCCCTGACGATATAACGATACAGAGACACCTCCCTGACAATATAACGATACAGAGACACCTCCCTGACAATATAACGATACAGAGACACCTCCCTGACAATATAACGATACAGAGACACCTCCCTGACAATATAACGATACAGAGACACCTCCCTGACAATATAACGATACAGAGACACCTCCCTGACAATATAACGATACAGAGACACCTCCCCGACAATATAATATAGACACCTCTCTCTGTGTGTGTGTGTGTGTGTGTGTGTGTGTGTGTGTGTGTGTGTGTGTGTGTGTGTGTGTGTGTGTGTGTGTGTGTGTGTGTGTGTGTGTGTGTGTGTGTGTGTGTGTGTGTGTGTGTGTGTGTGTGTGTGTGTGTGTGTGTGTGTGTGTGTGTGTGTAGTGGTCCAAGTGCAGCTACGTCTCCAGATTTGAACATAGACCCTGTCAGCCCTACAGACCCACATCAAGGTATGTGCACAGACATACATACACACACACACACACACACAGACATACATACATACACACACATACACAGACCCACACACCCACAGACATACACACACACACACACACACACACACACAGACATACACACACCCACAGACATACACACACACACACAGACATACACACACAGACATACATACACACACACACACACACACACACACACACACACACACACACACACACACACACACACACACACACACACACACACACACACACACACACACACACACAGACATACACACACACACACACACACACCCACACACACACACACACACACACACACACACACACACACACATAAACACGCATACATTGTCTTTGAGGACCCACTAGAAGAAAAGATTTGAGTTAAACGTTCGCTCTGACAGAATATATATTCAAAGATTTGTGCCACATTTGCCGCAAAAATAGCAGATCTACAAGCTGTAGCTGTGAGCTTGTAGATCTGCTATTTTTTAGCAGCTAAAGTATAACATAAAGCTTATGAAACAGTTCCGTTTGTTGTCCCCTGTTGATGATGTCACACTAACCGTTTGTTGTCCCCTGTTGATGATGTCACACTAACCGTTGTTGTCCCCTGTTGATGATGTCACACTAACCGTTGTTGTCCCCTGTTGATGATGTCACACTAACCGTTGTTGTCCCCTGTTGATGATGTCACACTAACCGTTGTTGTCCCCTGTTGATGATGTCACACTAACCGTTGTTGTCCCCTGTTGATGATGTCACACTAACCGTTGTTGTCCCCTGTTGATGATGTCACACTAACCGTTGTTGTCCCCTGTTGATGATGTCACACTAACCGTTGTTGTCCCCTGTTGATGATGTCACAGTGTTGTGGTGAGCCGCTGGTCTCGGTCCCGCCTCCTCGACTCGGACAACGATGACATCATCGATGACTCGGACGAGGAAGAGGAAGTCCGCTCCGTGTGCTCCAGCCCCGCCTCTAGTCCCGCCCCCAACCCCCAGCACACCCAATGAGAGCCAAGCCCTTATTACTTAAGCCAATGAGAGCCAAGCCCTTATTACTTATGTAAATGAGCAAAATTATTCGCCTATGGGTTGACGTTCCTCCAGCCTATGGGTTGACGTTCCTCCATTGGCGAATAATTTCGCAAATTAATCTTTTAATATAACTGGAGGTTACTTCCGTAACCGTGGTTCTGTAAGGAAACGAGGAAAGTAATTTATTTAGTGAATTAAACTTATAAGAACCATGGTTACTTTGTAGGTTACGTTGTAACTAGGGATGGACTTCGAAACCCGATACCTGAAAAAATGATCAATAAGCTTTGGGCTTATCCAGTACCCGGTATCAATAAGCTTTGGGCTTATCCAGTACCCGGTATCAATAAGCTTTGGGCTTATCCAGTACCCGGTATCAATAAGCTTTGGGCTTATCCAGTACCCGGTATCGATAAGCTTTGGGCTTATCCAGTACCCGGTATCAATAAGCTGTGGGCTTATCGAGTACCCGGTATCAATAAGCTTTGGGCTTATCCAGTACCCGGTATCAATAAGCTTTGGGCTTATCCAGTACCCGGTATCAATAAGCTTTGGGCTTATCCAGTACCCGGTATCAATAAGCTTTGGGCTTATCCAGTACCCGGTATCAATAAGCTTTGGGCTTATCCAGTACCCGGTATCAATAAGCTTTGGGCTTATCCAGTACCCGGTATCAATAAGCTTTGGGCTTATCCAGTACCCGGTATCAATAAGCTTTGGGCTTATCCAGTACCCGGTATCAATAAGCTTTGGGCTTATCCAGTACCCGGTATCAATAAGCTTTGGGCTTATCCAGTACCCGGTATCAATAAGCTTTGGGCTTATCCAGTACCCGGTATCAATAAGCTTTGGGCTTATCCAGTACCCGGTATCAATAAGCTTTGGGCTTATCCAGTACCCGGTATCGATAAGCTTTGGGCTTATCCAGTACCCGGTATCAATAAGCTTTGGGCTTATCCAGTACCCGGTATCAATAAGCTTTGGGCTTATCCAGTACCCGGTATCGATAAGCTTTGGGCTTATCCAGTACCCGGTATCGATAAGCTTTGGGCTTATCCAGTACCCGGTATCGATAAGCTTTGGGCTTATCCAGTACCCGGTATCGATAAGCTTTGGGCTTATCCAGTACCCGGTATCGATAAGCTTTGGGCTTATCCAGTACCCGGTATCGATAAGCTTTGGGCTTATCCAGTACCCGGTATCGATAAGCTTTGGGCTTATCCAGTACCCGGTATCGATAAGCTTTGGGCTTATCCAGTACCCGGTATCGATAAGCTTTGGGCTTATCCAGTACCCGGTATCGATAAGCTTTGGGCTTATCCAGTACCCGGTATCGATAAGCTTTGGGCTTATCCAGTACCCGGTATCGATAAGCTTTGGGCTTATCCAGTACCCGGTATCGATAAGCTTTGGGCTTATCCAGTACCCGGTATCGATAAGCTTTGGGCTTATCCAGTACCCGGTATCGATAAGCTTTGGGCTTATCCAGTACCCGGTATCGATAAGCTTTGGGCTTATCCAGTACCCGGTATCGATAAGCTTTGGGCTTATCCAGTACCCGGTATCGATAAGCTTTGGGCTTATCCAGTACCCGGTATCGATAAGCTTTGGGCTTATCCAGTACCCGGTATCGATAAGCTTTGGGCTTATCCAGTACCCGTTATCGATAAGCTTTGGGCTTATCCAGTACCCGGTATCGATAAGCTTTGGGCTTATCCAGTACCCGGTATCGATAAACGTTGGGCTTATCCAGTACACGGTATCGATAAGCTTTGGGCTTATCCAGTACCCGGTATCGATAAGCTTTGGGCTCATCGAGTACCCGGTATCGATAAGCCTGATCGATAAGAAGCCTTCTCGATAAGCCTGATCGATAAGCCTGATCGATAAGCCTGATCGAGAAGAAGCCTTCTCGATAAGCCTGATCGATAAGCCTGATCGATAAGATCCCGTCTCGATAAGACGCTCGTTATCAATAGAAATTAACGAGCTCCATCCCTGATTATTGTAACCATGGTTACACAGTAACCTTTTGCTGCTAACGGTTGGTTTGAACATTTGGATTGACTGCAGTTTCTTAGAACTGATAATACTTGATATGTTAATGAGTTTATTACAATTTATTACAGTTAATTACATTATTATCTCCACGGGAGACGAGCCAGCGTTACTACGGCGACAGTGTTTGTCCACTACCTTTTTTCACTGACAAACTAGATGCAAATTAAATGCAAACTAAGCCATGACGACTAAAACTAAGACTAAATATATTTACAATTTCGTCAACAAATAAAAACATGACTAAAATGTTAGGAAGGGACTAGTGGATCAGATCTTGTAGATCTGCTATTTTCAGCTGCAATCAAGTGTAAAATCAGTCATTACGACGGCATCAAGGCCCGCCAAAACACATTTTAGTCGACTAAATCAGCCGTAGATTTAGTCGACTAAAACTAGACTAACACTAAGACATTCCAGGCGACTAAAATGTGACTAAAACTAAATGAAAAGTATATGTGACTAAAATAGAAATCTGCTGTCAAGAACGGCACGGCGACGAGCGACAGGGGGCGGGGCTGTCTGGCCATCATGAAAGGGGGCGGGGCCGTCTCGTCATCCTGAAAGTGGGCGGGGCCGTATCGTCGTCATGAAAGGGGGCGGGGCTGTCTGGCCATCATGGAAGGGGGCGGGGCTGTCTCGTCATCGTGAAAGGGGGTGGGGCTGTCTCGTCGTCATGAAAGGGGGCGGGGCTGTCTCGTCATCGTGGAAGGGGGCGGGGCCGTCTCGTCATCATGAAAGGGGGCTGGGCTGTCTCGTCATCGTGAAAGGGGGCGGGGCTGTATGGCCATCTTGAAAGGGGGCGGGGCTTTCTCGTCATTGTGAAAGGGGGCGGGGCTGTCTCGTCGTCATGGAAGGGGGCGGGGCTAAGAAATGGCAACGTGTAGATCTCAAAAGTGGTCTCGTTGGAAAAAAATATTCACATATTCTAATGAGATTCAAATATTCACATATTCTAATGAGATTCAAATATTCACGTATTCTAATGAGATTCAAATATTCACGTATTCTAATGAGATGCCATGGTTGGCCCGTGTTGATGATGTAATAATGTAATTAAATATTTAATAACGGTGACTTTATTACCGATAACACTTGCTTGTGATTGGTTGTTGCTTTCTTTTGAAGTTGTAATGATTTAATCTATATAGATTTAATGATTTAATCTATATGTTCTAATTGATTATAATAGATTTAATGATTTAATCTATATTCTCTAATGTTTGATAAAAGGGCTATAATATCATAAAACGCTCAGGTTTCCAGACGGGTTTTCACAATAAAAGCTGACGTATATGAAGTTATTGTTCAGACATGTTTTCACAATAAAAGCTAGCGTATGAAGCTAATGTTAAACTACACTTGTGATCGTGAGTTTTCATTGGTTGATTGGAAATCATCGGTTTAACTGGTTGTTTTTAATTGGTTGAATGGAAATCATCGGTTTAACATGGTGGTTTTTCATTGGTTGAATGGAAATCATCGGTTGAACATGGTTGTTTTTCATTGGTCGATTGGAAATCATCAGGGGGCGGTGTTGTGTGGTGCCGTTCCCCTTCCGGAAGCCATATATTCAAAGATTTGCACCACATTTTCAGGATTTTTCAAAAATAGCAGATCTACAAGTTGGTAGCGCGGCACCGAGTGCCGCGCTACCAGCTTGTAGATCTGCTATTTTTCAATAGCTAAAGTATAACATAATGCTTAAAAACACCAAAAGGCGTTCCCGCCCAGAATGGACTGAACATGTTAATCTCTCTATAGGAGGTTCATGTTTAGTATTTAAATAATAATCTACACTAATAGCTCTTATTTTACAGTTTCCAGACATTCAGTTGATTTTTATTCATTTTTTTAATGTACCAAAAAGTATTGCCTGTCTGCCTGCCTGGCTGCCTGCCTGTCTGCCTGCCTGTCTGCCTGCCTGCCTGCCTGCCTGCCTGCCTGCCTGCCTGCCTGCCTGCCTGCCTGCCTGTCTGCCTGCCTGCCTGCCTGCCTGCCTGCCTGCCTGCCTGCCTGCCTGCCTGCCTGCCTGCCTGCCTGCCTGCCTGTCTGTCTGTCTGTCTTCATAAGGGATTATTTCACTGTTGTGTGATCGTAACTCGACTGTGACTGTCTGTGTGTTCAGGGCGTGTATAAGCAACATCCTGTTCTGTCCCCACAGAGCAGTCTCAACATGGACCCTCCTCTGTCCCCACAGAGGAGGGGTCTCAACACGGACCCCTCCTCTGTCCCCACAGAGCAGAGGAGTCTAAACATGGACCCCTCCTCTGTCCCCACAGAGCAGAGGAGTCTAAACATGGACCCCTCCTCTGTCCCCACAGAGGAGGGGTCTCAACATGGACCCCTCCTCTGTCCCCACAGAGGAGGGGTCTCAACATGGACCCCTCCTCTGTCCCCACAGAGGAGGGGTCTCAACATGGACCCCTCCTCTGTCCCCACAGAGGAGGGGTCTCAACATGGACCCCTCCTCTGTCCCCACAGAGGAGGGGTCTCAACATGGACCCCTCCTCTGTCCCCACAGAGCAGAGGAGTCAACATGGACCCTCCTCTGTCCCCACAGAGGAGGGGTCTCAACATGGACCCCTCCTCTGTCCCCACAGAGGAGGGGTCTCAACATGGACCCCTCCTCTGTCCCCACAGAGCAGAGGAGTCTCAACATGGACCCCTCCTCTGTCCCCACAGAGCAGAGGAGTCAACATGGACCCTCCTCTGTCCCCACAGAGGGGTCTAAAACATGGACACCTCCTCTGTCCCCACAGAGCAGAGGAGTCAACATGGACCCCTCCTCTGTCCCCACAGAGGAGGGGTCTCAACATGGACCCTCCTCTGTCCCCACAGAGGAGGGGTCTCAACATGGACCCTCCTCTGTCCCCACAGAGGGGTCTCAACATGGACCCCTCCTCTGTCCCCACAGAGGAGGGGTCTCAACATGGACCCTCCTCTGTCCCCACAGAGGGGTCTCAACATGGACCCTCCTCTGTCCCCACAGAGGAGGGGTCTCAACATGGACCCTCCTCTGTCCCCACAGAGGAGGGGTCTCAACATGGACCCTCCTCTGTCCCCACAGAGGGGTCTCAACATGGACCCCTCCTCTGTCCCCACAGAGGGGTCTCAACATGGACCCCTCCTCTGTCCCCACAGAGGGGTCTCAACATGGACCCTCCTCTGTCCCCACAGAGGAGGGGTCTCAACATGGACCCCTCCTCTGTCCCCACAGAGGAGGGGTCTCAACATGGACCCCTCCTCTGTCCCCACAGAGGGGTCTCAACATGGACCCCTCCTCTGTCCCCACAGAGGGGTCTCAACATGGACCCCTCCTCTGTCCCCACAGAGGGGTCTCAACACGGACCCCTCCTCTGTCCCCACAGAGGAGTCTCAACATGGACCCCTCCTCTGTCCCCACAGAGGGGTCTCAACACGGACCCCTCCTCTGTCCCCACAGAGGGGTCTCAACATGGACCCCTCCTCTGTCCCCACAGAGGGGTCTCAACATGGACCCCTCCTCTGTCCCCACAGAGCAGAGGAGTCTCAACATGGACCCCTCCTCTGTCCCCACAGAGCAGAGGAGTCTCAACATGGACCCCTCCTCTGTCCCCACAGAGGGGTCTCAACACGGACCCCTCCTCTGTCCCCACAGAGGGGTCTCAACATGGACCCCTCCTCTGTCCCCACAGAGGGGTCTCAACATGGACCCCTCCTCTGTCCCCACAGAGCAGAGGAGTCTCAACATGGACCCCTCCTCTGTCCCCACAGAGCAGAGGAGTCTCAACACGGACCCCTCCTCTGTCCCCACAGAGGGGTCTCAACATGGACCCCTCCTCTGTCCCCACAGAGGGGTCTCAACACGGACCCCTCCTCTGTCCCCACAGAGCAGAGGAGTCTCAACATGGACCCCTCCTCTGTCCCCACAGAGCAGAGGAGTCTAAACATGGACCCCTCCTCTGTCCCCACAGAGGGGTCTCAACATGGACCCCTCCTCTGTCCCCACAGAGGAGTCTCAACATGGACCCCTCCTCTGTCCCCACAGAGGAGTCTCAACATGGACCTCTCCTCTGTCCCCACAGAGGGGTCTCAACACGGACCCCTCCTCTGTCCCCACAGAGGAGTCTCAACATGGACCCCTCCTCTGTCCCCACAGAGGAGTCTCAACATGGACCTCTCCTCTGTCCCCACAGAGGGGTCTCAACACGGACCCCTCCTCTGTCCCCACAGAGGAGTCTCAACATGGACCCCTCCTCTGTCCACACAGAGCAGAGGAGTCTCAACATGGACCCCTCCTCTGTCCCCACAGAGGGGTCTCAACATGGACCCCTCCTCTGTCCCCACAGAGGGGTCTCAACATGGACCCCTCCTCTGTCCCCACAGAGGGGTCTCAACACGGACCCTCCTCTGTCCCCACAGAGGGGTCTCAACACGGACCCCTCCTCTGTCCCCACAGAGGAGTCTCAACATGGACCCCTCCTCTGTCCCCACAGAGCAGAGGAGTCTCAACACGGACCCCTCCTCTGTCCCCACAGAGCAGAGGAGTCTCAACATGGACCCCTCCTCTGTCCCCACAGAGCAGAGGAGTCTAAACATGGACCCCTCCTCTGTCCCCACAGAGGGGTCTCAACACGGACCCCTCCTCTGTCCCCACAGAGGAGTCTCAACATGGACCCCTCCTCTGTCCCCACAGAGCAGAGGAGTCTAAACATGGACCCCTCCTCTGTCCCCACAGAGGGGTCTCAACACGGACCCCTCCTCTGTCCCCACAGAGGAGTCTCAACATGGACCCCTCCTCTGTCCCCACAGAGCAGAGGAGTCTAAACATGGACCCCTCCTCTGTCCCCACAGAGGAGGGGTCTCAACATGGACCCCTCCTCTGTCCCCACAGAGGAGGGGTCTCAACATGGACCCCTCCTCTGTCCCCACAGAGGGGTCTCAACACGGACCCCTCCTCTGTCCCCACAGAGGAGGGGTCTCAACATGGACCCCTCCTCTGTCCCCACAGAGGGGTCTCAACATGGACCCCTCCTCTGTCCCCACAGAGGGGTCTCAACATGGACCCCTCCTCTGTCCCCACAGAGGAGGGGTCTCAACATGGACCCTCCTCTGTCCCCACAGAGGGGTCTCAACATGGACCCCTCCTCTGTCCCCACAGAGGAGGTGTCTCAACATGGACCCTCCTCTGTCCCCACAGAGCAGAGGAGGGGTCTCAACATGGACCCCTCCTCTGTCCCCACAGAGGGGTCTCAACACGGACCCCTCCTCTGTCCCCACAGAGCAGAGGAGTCTCAACATGGACCCCTCCTCTGTCCCCACAGAGCAGAGGAGTCTCAACATGGACCCCTCCTCTGTCCCCACAGAGGAGGTGTCTCAACATGGACCCTCCTCTGTCCCCACAGAGCAGAGGAGGGGTCTCAACATGGACCCCTCCTCTGTCCCCACAGAGGGGGGGTCTCAACATGGACCCTCCTCTGTCCCCACAGAGCAGAGGAGGGGTCTCAACATGGACCCCTCCTCTGTCCCCACAGAGGGGTCTCAACATGGACCCCTCCTCTGTCCCCACAGAGGGGTCTCAACACGGACCCCTCCTCTGTCCCCACAGAGCAGAGGAGTCTCAACATGGACCCCTCCTCTGTCCCCACAGAGGGGTCTCAACATGGACCCCTCCTCTGTCCCCACAGAGCAGAGGAGTCTCAACATGGACCCCTCCTCTGTCCCCACAGAGCAGAGGAGTCTCAACATGGACCCCTCCTCTGTCCCCACAGAGCAGAGGAGTCTCAACATGTTTCTTACAGTTTCCAGACATTCAGTTGATTTTTATTCATTTTTTTAATGTACCAAAAAGTATTGCCTGTCTGCCTGCCTGGCTGCCTGCCTGTCTGCCTGCCTGTCTGCCTGCCTGCCTGCCTGCCTGCCTGCCTGCCTGCCTGCCTGCCTGCCTGCCTGCCTGTCTGCCTGCCTGCCTGCCTGCCTGCCTGCCTGCCTGCCTGCCTGCCTGCCTGCCTGCCTGCCTGCCTGCCTGCCTGTCTGTCTGTCTGTCTTCATAAGGGATTATTTCACTGTTGTGTGATCGTAACTCGACTGTGACTGTCTGTGTGTTCAGGGCGTGTATAAGCAACATCCTGTTCTGTCCCCACAGAGCAGTCTCAACATGGACCCTCCTCTGTCCCCACAGAGGAGGGGTCTCAACACGGACCCCTCCTCTGTCCCCACAGAGCAGAGGAGTCTAAACATGGACCCCTCCTCTGTCCCCACAGAGCAGAGGAGTCTAAACATGGACCCCTCCTCTGTCCCCACAGAGGAGGGGTCTCAACATGGACCCCTCCTCTGTCCCCACAGAGGAGGGGTCTCAACATGGACCCCTCCTCTGTCCCCACAGAGGAGGGGTCTCAACATGGACCCCTCCTCTGTCCCCACAGAGGAGGGGTCTCAACATGGACCCCTCCTCTGTCCCCACAGAGGAGGGGTCTCAACATGGACCCCTCCTCTGTCCCCACAGAGCAGAGGAGTCAACATGGACCCTCCTCTGTCCCCACAGAGGAGGGGTCTCAACATGGACCCCTCCTCTGTCCCCACAGAGGAGGGGTCTCAACATGGACCCCTCCTCTGTCCCCACAGAGCAGAGGAGTCTCAACATGGACCCCTCCTCTGTCCCCACAGAGCAGAGGAGTCAACATGGACCCTCCTCTGTCCCCACAGAGGGGTCTAAAACATGGACACCTCCTCTGTCCCCACAGAGCAGAGGAGTCAACATGGACCCCTCCTCTGTCCCCACAGAGGAGGGGTCTCAACATGGACCCTCCTCTGTCCCCACAGAGGGGTCTCAACATGGACCCTCCTCTGTCCCCACAGAGGAGGGGTCTCAACATGGACCCTCCTCTGTCCCCACAGAGGAGGGGTCTCAACATGGACCCTCCTCTGTCCCCACAGAGGGGTCTCAACATGGACCCCTCCTCTGTCCCCACAGAGGGGTCTCAACATGGACCCCTCCTCTGTCCCCACAGAGGGGTCTCAACATGGACCCTCCTCTGTCCCCACAGAGGAGGGGTCTCAACATGGACCCCTCCTCTGTCCCCACAGAGGAGGGGTCTCAACATGGACCCCTCCTCTGTCCCCACAGAGGGGTCTCAACATGGACCCCTCCTCTGTCCCCACAGAGGGGTCTCAACATGGACCCCTCCTCTGTCCCCACAGAGGGGTCTCAACACGGACCCCTCCTCTGTCCCCACAGAGGAGTCTCAACATGGACCCCTCCTCTGTCCCCACAGAGCAGAGGAGTCTAAACATGGACCCCTCCTCTGTCCCCACAGAGGGGTCTCAACACGGACCCCTCCTCTGTCCCCACAGAGGAGTCTCAACATGGACCCCTCCTCTGTCCACACAGAGCAGAGGAGTCTCAACATGGACCCCTCCTCTGTCCCCACAGAGGGGTCTCAACATGGACCCCTCCTCTGTCCCCACAGAGGGGTCTCAACATGGACCCCTCCTCTGTCCCCACAGAGGGGTCTCAACACGGACCCTCCTCTGTCCCCACAGAGGGGTCTCAACACGGACCCCTCCTCTGTCCCCACAGAGGAGTCTCAACATGGACCCCTCCTCTGTCCCCACAGAGCAGAGGAGTCTAAACATGGACCCCTCCTCTGTCCCCACAGAGGGGTCTCAACACGGACCCCTCCTCTGTCCCCACAGAGGAGTCTCAACATGGACCCCTCCTCTGTCCCCACAGAGCAGAGGAGTCTAAACATGGACCCCTCCTCTGTCCCCACAGAGGGGTCTCAACACGGACCCCTCCTCTGTCCCCACAGAGGAGTCTCAACATGGACCCCTCCTCTGTCCCCACAGAGCAGAGGAGTCTAAACATGGACCCCTCCTCTGTCCCCACAGAGGAGGGGTCTCAACATGGACCCCTCCTCTGTCCCCACAGAGGAGGGGTCTCAACATGGACCCCTCCTCTGTCCCCACAGAGGGGTCTCAACACGGACCCCTCCTCTGTCCCCACAGAGGAGGGGTCTCAACATGGACCCCTCCTCTGTCCCCACAGAGGGGTCTCAACATGGACCCCTCCTCTGTCCCCACAGAGGGGTCTCAACATGGACCCCTCCTCTGTCCCCACAGAGGAGGGGTCTCAACATGGACCCTCCTCTGTCCCCACAGAGGGGTCTCAACATGGACCCCTCCTCTGTCCCCACAGAGGAGGTGTCTCAACATGGACCCTCCTCTGTCCCCACAGAGCAGAGGAGGGGTCTCAACATGGACCCCTCCTCTGTCCCCACAGAGGGGTCTCAACACGGACCCCTCCTCTGTCCCCACAGAGCAGAGGAGTCTCAACATGGACCCCTCCTCTGTCCCCACAGAGCAGAGGAGTCTCAACATGGACCCCTCCTCTGTCCCCACAGAGGAGGTGTCTCAACATGGACCCTCCTCTGTCCCCACAGAGCAGAGGAGGGGTCTCAACATGGACCCCTCCTCTGTCCCCACAGAGGGGGGGTCTCAACATGGACCCTCCTCTGTCCCCACAGAGCAGAGGAGGGGTCTCAACATGGACCCCTCCTCTGTCCCCACAGAGGGGTCTCAACATGGACCCCTCCTCTGTCCCCACAGAGGGGTCTCAACACGGACCCCTCCTCTGTCCCCACAGAGCAGAGGAGTCTCAACATGGACCCCTCCTCTGTCCCCACAGAGCAGAGGAGTCTCAACATGGACCCCTCCTCTGTCCCCACAGAGCAGAGGAGTCTCAACATGGACCCTCCTCTGTCCCCACAGAGCAGAGGAGGGGTCTCAACATGGACCCCTCCTCTGTCCCCACAGAGGGGTCTCAACATGGACCCCTCCTCTGTCCCCACAGAGGGGTCTCAACATGGACCCCTCCTCTGTCCCCACAGAGGGGTCTCAACACGGACCCCTCCTCTGTCCCCACAGAGCAGAGGAGTCTCAACATGGACCCCTCCTCTGTCCCCACAGAGCAGAGGAGTCTCAACATGGACCCTCCTCTGTCCCCACAGAGCAGAGGAGGGGTCTCAACATGTGGCCCTGGACCCCTCGCCTGCTGCCCACACACAGATCATGGGTTTCTGTGGGTGCGTTCGGGGGAATGTGGTCAGTTTGTTGAGTGTGGTGGGCGGTGACGTCACAGAGTGCGTTCAGTGTGCCTTATTTACGAACGACCACAGCTGTGACGCATTCACACCGATTCACACCGGACGACCCCAGCTTCAGGGTAGGGTCGCTCAGTGGACGACCCCAGCTTCAGGGTAGGGTCCGCTCAGTGGACGACCCCAGCTTCAGGGTAGGGTCCGCTCAGTGGACGACCCCAGCTTCAGGGTAGGGTTGCTCAGTGGACGACCCCAGCTTCAGGGTAGGGTCGCTCAGTGGACGACCCCAGCTTCAGGGTAGGGTCGCTCAGTGCGGGCACTCGGCCCACCCGGTGCGCAGCGCACTGGATTTTCGAACGACAACGCACCGATTGCACTGAATAAACGAACGACAAGAGAGCACACCAGTGCGTTCAGGGCACATTTCCGAACGCACCCACTGTGAAAACAATGATATTGAGCTGCACGCCAGTTAACCCTTACAGCAATACAGCATTTATTGACAAATTATGATATTATTCACGCCAGCATTGTTTGCCAGTTTTAGCTCTTATTTTTGAAAAGCCACATTTTCCAGACTTCCGGAACTGATCATGAACTCGGAAGTTGGGCGATGCGTTTATGTATATAATTTATTTATAGAATGTTTATGTATATAATTTATTTATAGAATGTTTATGTATATAATTTATTTATAGAATGTTTATGTATAGAATTTATTTATAGAATGTTTATGTATAGAATTGCGTATTTTTCCCATAGACATTTCAAAAAGTATTTATTTAACCCATTTAGGCCTGAGATCAGATTCTAAAAATGTCTTCTACATCCTGACAGTTTTCTGAAAAAGCTATGTTTCTATGTCAGACCTACAAGCTCATAGCGCGCCACTCGGTGGCGCGCTACGAGCTTGTAGATCGGCTATTTTTCAATAGCTAAAGCATAACATAATGCTAACACCAAAAGGGGTTCCCGCTCAAAATGGGTTAAAGACCTTTTAAGCGTCGTACGAAGCCAACTCTTGTCGTGACAAATCATGACAACAAACACAATATTTTGGACCAAACAAATAATTACAAAGAAGAAAAACAACAAAAGAAAATGTTGTAACCTGCCGTTTTTTTTCTACTCCTTAATTCTTTGTTTGGCCCAAAATATATGTGTTTATTGTCATGATTTGTCTCGACAAGAGTTGGCTTTGTCTGCAGCGTAAACGTCTTTAAATAAATACTTTTTGAGGAAAATGAACGGGGAATTATTTTCCGGGTCTCTCGAGGGGGCGGGACTGCAGCGCTCTATTGTACATCTGTATAATATAGTATGTATAGTTTACATGTATAGTTTCATTATATAGATATTCCACTGTTACGTTCTTAGTTTACGCATGTTTCATGATAACTACTTTGTATGTATGTGATGTATCGCCATGCTTTTAGTTCTTGCTTAATGTAAATCGCTCTGGATTAAGAGCGTCTGATAAATGCCTAAATTGTAAATTGTAGGTCCTCTGTATCGGGAGGCATACTATGGTCCGACGGAGCATTGGTTCGATATGCGTCCGCACCTCCGACTAGCGCCTGCTCCCGTGCTTGCGGTTATGGTTAGGTTAGGGGTTAGGGGTATCGGATCAATGAATCGTCGGACCAAACACATGTACCCCTCTGTATCAGATGGAGCTAGCCCAAGGTTTAGACTCTCGTAGAGGTTTTTTTTCGATTCTGACGAATCTCTCAACGAGAGTCTAAGAGGCTTGTCCGGAAATTGCGGTCAAACTTTTACGTTTGTGCCTCAAAATCACTCTTACCTTGTACAGATGCAAAATCTAAGCTCATGTCAGTTTTGCCCCACTTGTCCGGTGGGTGTACGTCAAACAATTAGCATTGATGCATCTCGCGTTGTTTAATAAAAAGCATTTTTATCCGAGCTGTTTTTTTTGCCATTGGCTTTCAACTACGCGCCCCTATCGATCGGGAGGAGTGTGGCACTCAGTGTGTTCGATATAGGCACGCTGACCGCACGGCCTATACAGAGGTGAGTGCGCTCCCGGTGTGCAACTTTGTATTTCCCAAACAAACCCCGTTTGAGAAAAGTAGCCGGGGCGCTCGGATTAAAATACCTTTTTTATTGAAAACTACGGTCCTACAGGGTGTAATTGTTTACACCCCGTCATATACACGTTCAAAGAACGATAGTTCACAAACACGTTCCTATTTCGGCTGAACGTGAACTGAATGTACTGTATTTCTGCCTGATGAACGTCATTGTGAACGCGTTCATTTCTGGCGTGTGTGAACGTCACTTTCTCACAGTTCAACTTTGTTCAAAAGTGAGTGAGCCTTCCAGGCGAAACCCCCGCTAAAACACACCCTAACCAGTCCTTAATATCTAGCGGAAAACCCACCAATAAGCCCTTATCCAACACAAATTAACTAATCTTTCTCAAGCCGCACAATTTCACTGGAGCGTGCAGCGCGCACATGCACGCAGACAGCAGACACATACAGTCCTACATGTCCCGACCCCAACACTGAGAAGGTAAAGTAAACTTGTTTATAATGTGCCAAGAAAAATAGATTCCATTGTTATTTTTGCGTCGATGGGGTATGTCGTATGTGTCCAACTGTCCATACATGATCGCCTCGTTCGGACAACAAAATATATCTCCCTCCCTCCACAGAAGCGCAGTGATGCCTGATTTATTCTTCGTCATACATGTGTTGCATGCTGAAAATAGCTGATCTACAAGCTCACAACGCATTACGTCCGCAACGCGTTGTGAGCTTGTAGGCTGTGGCTGTGAGCTTGCAGGCTGTATGAACTGAGACCCTTCACAATAAAAGCATGCAGCTTTCACAAGTTGGCCCATAATAAAGACAAGGAAAAGGATTAATAATTCGGTGGCATTTCACATTGCAAAGAGCTATTTTTTTCTAGCCTGGCTAATAAGCCAGACCGAATCAGCCGTTGGCAGTGATTTGAGTCTGGCTTATTAGCCAGGCAAATTTTTTCCCCAAAATGTAAAAAAGATATACAGTATATAATAAGGAATTCATTTGGATAATGGTAATGGAGATATTGTAAAAGTTGTCACTGTATTAATCCCCAAGGGTTTTTTATTCAATAAAGTCTGTGGTTCTATATGGCTATGGGTTGTGGCAATAATTTAAAAAAAAAAGAAAAATAACTAAAATAGTTAATTTTTTGGAACCATGAACTTTAGTTGAATTAGGAACTATGAACTGAACTAGTTCCTTTTTAAATTTCTGAACTGTGAACTGAACTAGTTCATAAAATAAAATAAACTCCCCCCCCCCCCCCCTCTCTCACACGCGCGCAGGCTCATCATGCCATAATGCATCATCATACATAAACACACACACACACACACGTGTGAGCGCACGCGCACACACAATAAAGCTTATGTGAAGTTGGCAGCTGGCCATCAGGTGTGTGAGTCACATGGTCAATATTAAAACAGGACACACACACACACGCGCGCGTATACGCACACACACATACGCACACACGATGAGCTACAGATGCGGTGATGAGAGCTGTCATCGACACGTCTACTGAAACATGTATGTGACATTTTCATTATTAATCATCATTTATTATTACTATTATTAATTATTCTATAGTGTTTATTATTATTATTATTATTATTATTCTATAGTGTTTATTATTATTCAAGTTTGCTGCTAACTTAAAGCTCTATATTATAGTTATAAGTTCTATAGGCCTATAAAGATATATACTGTGATGTAGCGTTATAACGATCAATATGTATAACGATACATGGTTGACGATACGATACATGGATGATATAATCGGTTCATTATGGCGATCCGATTCAATGATTTGAAATCGATACAGTAACTATTTAAAATACATTGACATAATTTTAAACTAAGTAATTAAACCCCTCTTTTTAATTTAAAAAAAAAAAAGCTAAATACCCAAAGCACAAAAATAAGTATTGATTCAATCGATTAATTGCATAGCAAAACGATACGATACATAGTCAATGTTGCTCGATATACTTCGATTCTTGAAATTAAAATCGATTTTTCGATGCAGTTATAATATATTGTTCCCCCCCCTACTATAGAGTGTGTTCAGTAACAGTGTTAAATAGCTCTATAGTGTGACAGTAATCATTG
>NC_136793.1:3730919-3775919 GCF_951216825.1 Electrona antarctica
TCTATGTGTTCTATATCTATGTTCTATAACCCTGTCTGTGTCTCTGTGTGATTGACAGGTGTCTCTGTGTGATTGACAGGTGTCTCTGTGTGATTGACAGGTGTCTCTCTGTGTGATTGACAGGTGTCTCTGTGTGATTGACAGGTGTGTCTGTGTGTGATTGACAGGTGTCCATCAACGTGACAGAAGCGAGGTCTCTGATTGGTGAGAACATCGACCCCAGCGTCCTCCTGGAGGTCGGAGAGGACAGGAAACAGAGCAGCGCCAAGGAAGGAACCAATGCCCCCTTCTGGAACGAGGTAGAATTACACCCTCTGTGGCCCAAACTGGTGAAAATAGCAGATCTACAAGCTCACAACGCGTCGCTTTGCGCCGCGTTGTGAGCTTGTAGATCTGCTATTTGCATTACTTCTTAAAGGACCTATAACATACAATTCAACTTTTTCAATTTGTTGGTGTTTTTTTAGCTCCCCTACGTATTCAGTTTTCGTCTCGTTGAGATAAAGACCAACACAGTAGGAGGCCTGCTCAAGAGACTGAAGGAGAGCCTGAGCGTATTCCAATGATTGACTGATAAGCGCGATGTCATCACCGTGATGTCATCAGCGAAGTCAATGTCCGTTAGGTATTTAGCAGGATGACGAGAGCTTCTCCTAGGGTTTAGTTGGTAGCCCTTATCATTGCTTCTCCTAGGGTTTAGTTGGTAGCCCTTATCATTGCTTCTCCTAGGGTTTAGTTGGTAGCCCTTATCATTGCTTGTCCTAGGGTTTAGTTGTTAGCCCTTATCATTGCTTGGTTTAGTTGTTAGCCCTTATCATTGCTTGGTTTAGTTGGTAGCCCTTATCATTGCTTGGTTTAGTTGGTAGCCCTTATCATTGCTTGGTTTAGTTGTTAGCCCTTATCATTGCTTGGTTTAGTTGTTAGCCCTTATCATTGCTTCTCCTAGGGTTTAGTTGTTAGCCCTTATCATTGCTTGGTTTAGTTGTTAGCCCTTATCATTGCTTGGTTTTGTTGGTAGTCCTTATCATTGCTTGGTTTAGTTGGTAGCCCTTGTCATTGCTTGGTTTAGTTGTTAGCCCTTATCATTGCTTGGTTTAGTTGGTAGCCCTTATCATTGCTTGGTTTAGTTGGTAGCCCTTATCATTGCTTGGTTTAGTTGTTAGCCCTTATCATTGCTTGGTTTAGTTGGTAGCCCTTATCATTGCTTGGTTTAGTTGGTAGCCCTTATCATTGCTTGGTTTAGTTGTTAGCCCTTATCATTGCTTGGTTTAGTTGGTAGCCCTTATCATTGCTTGGTTTAGTTGTTAGCCCTTATCATTGCTTGGTTTAGTTGTTAGCCCTTGTCATTGCTTGGTTTAGTTGTTAGCCCTTATCATTGCTTGGTTTAGTTGGTAGCCCTTATCATTGCTTGGTTTAGTTGGTAGCCCTTATCATTGCTTGGTTTAGTTGTTAGTCCTTATAATTGCTTGGTTTAGTTGTTAGCCCTTATCATTGCTTGGTTTAGTTGTTAGTCCTTATAATTGCTTGGTTTAGTTGTTAGCCCTTATCATTGCTTGGTTTAGTTGTTAGCCCTTATCATTGCTTGGTTTAGTTGTTAGCCCTTATCATTGCTTGGTTTAGTTGGTAGCCCTTATCATTGCTTGGTTTAGTTGTTAGTCCTTATAATTGCTTGGTTTAGTTGTTAGCCCTTATCATTGCTTGGTTTAGTTGTTAGCCCTTATCATTGCTTGGTTTAGTTGGTAGCCCTTATCATTTCTTGCGCACAAGTAGGCCATAAAAGGCCTACTTGTGCGCAAGCAGAGCACGCAAGTACTGTCGACCGATACGAACTTTCAAATCTCAGCCTCTCTGTAACACATTGAAATTAAATACTAAAGTCGGGTTATAACTGGCCGTCAATGGTGACATAATTACGATATGTTTCAATATTGGTTGTGTAACAGGTAACGTATGTATGTATGTATACATGTATGTAATGTGTAAGTACTGTACTGTGGTCGGCTGGCTTTTATGTGCATATGCTCGGGGGTACAGTATATGTACTAGATGTTGATCGTGACATAATAAAGATATGTATCAATGCCGGGTTATAACTGGCTTTAGATGGAGACGTAATAAAGATATGCATCAATGCCAGGTTATAACTGGCTTTTGTTGGTGACGTAATAAAGATATGTATCAATGCCAGGTTATAACTGGCTTTAGATGGAGACGTAATAAAGATATGTATCAATGCCAGGTTATAACTGGCTTTAGATGGAGACGTAATAAAGATATGTATCAATGCCAGGTTATAACTGGCTTTAGATGGAGACGTAATAAAGATATGTATCAATGCCGGGTTATAACTGGCTTTAGATGGAGACGTAATAAAGATATGTATCAATGCCAGGTTATAACTGGCTTTTGTTGGTGACGTAATAAAGATATGCATCAATGCCAGGTTATAACTGGCTTTAGATGGAGACGTAATAAAGATATGTATCAATGCCAGGTTATAACTGGCTTTAGATGGAGACGTAATAAAGATATGTATCAATGCCAGGTTATAACTGGCTTTAGATGGAGACGTAATAAAGATATGTATCAATGCCGGGTTATAACTGGCTTTAGATGGAGACGTAATAAAGATATGTATCAATGCCAGGTTATAACTGGCTTTTGTTGGTGACGTAATAAAGATATGCATCAATGCCAGGTTATAACTGGCTTTTGTTGGTGACGTAATAAAGATATGTATCAATGCCAGGTTATAACTGGCTTTAGATGGAGACGTAATAAAGATATGTATCAATGCCAGGTTATAACTGGCTTTAGATGGAGACGTAATAAAGATATGTATCAATGCCGGGTTATAACTGGCTTTAGATGGAGACGTAATGAAGATATGTATCAATGCCAGGTTATAACTGGCTTTAGATGGAGACGTAATAAAGATATGTATCAATGCCAGGTTATAACTTGCTTTTGTTGGTGACGTAATAAAGATATGTATCAATGCCAGGTTATAACTGGCTTTAGATGGAGACGTAATAAAGATATGTATCAATGCCAGGTTATAACTGGCTTTAGATGGAGACGTAATAAAGATATGTATCAATGCCGGGTTATAACTGGCTTTAGATGGAGACGTAATAAAGATATGTATCAATGCCAGGTTATAACTGGCTTTAGATGGAGACGTAATAAAGATATGTATCAATGCCAGGTTGTAACTGGCTGTCGATGGTGACGTAATAAAGATATGTATCAATGCCAGGTTAGAACTGGCTGTCGATGGTGACGTAATAAAGATATGTATCAATGCCGGGGTATAACTGGCTGTTGATGGTGACGTAATAAAGATATGTATCAATGCCGGGTTATAACTGGCTGTCGATGGTGACGTAATAAAGATATGTATCAATGCCAGGTTATAACTGGCTTATGATGGTGACGTAATAAAGATATGTATCAATGCCAGGTTATAAATGGCTGTCGATGGTGACGTAATGAAGATATGTGTCAATGCCAGGTTATAACTGGCTGTCGATGGTGACGTAATGAAGATATGTATCAATGCCAGGTTATAACTGGCTTTTAATGGTGACGTAATGAAGATATGTATCAATGCCAGGTTATAACTGGCTTTTAATGGTGACGTAATGAAGATATGTATCAATGCCAGGTTATAACTGGCTTATGATGGTGACGTAATGAAGATATGTATCAGATTACATACAGACATTACCTTTAATCCCCCCACAAGGACCATCAACATCTATATAACTCCGAGCATTCGCACATTTGCACCAGTACGACCACAGTGCTGCGCTCTGCTTGCACCAGTACGACCACAGTGCTGCGCTCTGCTTGCACCAGTACGACCACAGTGCCGCGCTCTGCTTGCACCAGTACGACCACAGTGCCGCGCTCTGCTTGCACAAGTACTGATAATAATAATAATGATAATAGTAATAATAATAAAGTTGTCTCTCTCTCTCTCTCTCCAACAGTACTTTGTCTTCGATGTCTTCGCCCATCAGGAGGTCTTCTTTGACAAAGTCATCAAGCTGTCGGTGAGATATTAATATTATTATTAATAATATAAACTAATTAATTATTATAGAAGTCATCAAGCTGTCGGTAAGTTAGTATTAACCCATTTAGACCTGCGGACGATGTGTTTCCATTGTGGTCCCATGCCTGGGGGGGGATGTGTTTCCATTGGTCCCATGCCTGGGGGGAGGGATGTGTTTCCATTGTGGTCCCATGCCTGGGGGGGATGTGTTTCCATTGGTCCCATGCCTGGGGGGAGGGATGTGTTTCCATTGTGGTCCCATGCCTGGGGGGGATGTTTCCATTGTGGTCCCATGCCTGGGGGGATGTGTTTCCATTGTGGTCCCATGCCTGGGGGGGGATGTGTTTCCATTGTGGTTCCATGCCTGGGGGGGATGTTTCCATTGTGGTCCCATGCCTGGGGGGATGTGTTTCCATTGTGGTCCCATGCCTGGGGGGGATGTGTTTCCAGTCATAGTCATTTGAATAGTTTAGTTTTAGTCACATTTTAGTCACCTGGAATGTCTTAGTGTTCGACTAAATGTCATGAGATTTTAGTCGACTAAATCTACAGGTGATTTAGTCGACTAAAATGTATTTTGGCGGGCCTCGATGCTGTCGTAATTACTTTTTTTACACTTGCTGAAAATAGCAGATCTACAAGCTCACAACGCAGCGCGGCACGTTGTGAGCTTGTAGATAGGCTATTTTCAGCATGCAACCTAGAGTAAAATGACTTATACTGGATCTCTTGTCCACTAGTCCCTTCCTAACATTTTAGTCTAGTTTTTATTTGTTGACGAAATTGTCAGTATATTTTATTTTGGCAGTGGAAAAAGTTAGTCGACGGACATTTCTCATCTTAGTTTTAGTCGACGAAAAATCTTTATTTTTACTCATGATCAGAGCTTCTGTCGCTCGATCCAGAAGAACACAGTTTTCCGGCCACTGCTACAGAGCTGACAATGAGGTTATAGCTTCCCTTCTTCTCTGGAGTCCTGCCTCAAAGCAGACCAGAGGTAGAAAACTGTGGTTCCCTGATGTCATCGCTAGGGACACATGATGTCATCGCTAGGGACACATGATGTCATCGCTAGGGACACATGATGTCATCGCTAGGGACACATGCATCAGTAAGCAGGAACTGGGGGTGGCAATGAAGGACCGGAAAGTCTGGCGTAATATTGTGAAATCCACGATCTCGACCGTCGCTCCAGACTGTATGACGGTAGCATTTATATTTTACTCTACAGTCTGTCTGTCTGTCTGTCTGTCTGTCTGTCTGTCTGTCTGTCTGTCTTACAGGTGGTGACCTCTAAGAGGTTGAGGAGTTCGTGTGTCGGGACGTTTAAACTGGACGTGGGGACAGTTTACAAACAACCTGGTAACCTCGCTCTATCCTTTTATTACTCTATGGTGTGTGTGTGTGCGTGTGCGTGTGCGTGTGTGTGTGTGTGTGTGTGTGTGTGTGTGTGTGTGTGTGTGTGTGTGTGTGTGTGTGTGTGTGTGTGTGTGTGTGTGTGTGTGTGTGTGTGTGTGTGTGTGTGTGTGCGTGCGTGTGCGTGTGCGTGTGCTTGTCATAACATCCTGCTTCAGTTCTCTATTTAATATTTACTCAGAGATTTAAGGCTGTTCTGAAAACCACTGTTGATTTAGTGCATGCGTGACGTGGGCAACTGGCGGCCCGGGGGCCACATGCGGCCCCCACCTTCACTAAATGCGGCCCGCATGTTAATATCAGAATACTCTTTACAATTCCAAACCTGCTTTAATTACTAGTATTAAAATGTTATTGTCTTTTTGTGTCCAATGTAGTTATGTTAACTGTTCATAAAGTTAACATAAATAGCCTATAACTAAATGCATTTGAAATTCAATAAAAAGGTTATTTTTCAGGATTCCAATTTAAAAATAGCAAAAAAAATATTATTCAGTTTTCAAATCAAATATAGTAAAAATAGCTGATCTACAAGCTCAAAACGCGGCGCATTGCGCCGCGTTTTGAGCTTGTAGATCAGCTATTTTTGCTACAACAGTAATACGCACTGTGGCCCTCTGGAGTGAGTGTGGAATTATATTGGCCCTCGCCATCGTCAAAGTTGCCCACCCCTGATTTAGTGCGTGTGTGCGTGCGTGCGTGCGTGCGTGCGTGCGTGCGTGCGTGCGTGCGTGCGTGCGTGAGTGCGTGCGTGCGTGCGTGCGTCCGCCCGCCCGTCCGTGTACAGCTAATCTCCGGCACCGTTAACCCGGTCGATGCCAAATTTTGCACACACTCTCCCTGGATGCCAACGACCTCTGCCCCAAATTTTCCAGAACGACCTGTTATAGCACCACCAAGAGGCCGACTTTTGAAAAAATATATATATTACTCCTCCAGATTCTGTCCAAAAATCCTGCAAATCGATACAAACTATCTCTATAGTCATGTGTTCAAGTCGGATCTGTCCGATATTTTATATTCCATCCTAATTGGCTAACATTGGCTTTCAAAGTTTGCAGGATTCGCCAGTTTTGAACAAAAAAGCCTCAAATCATGAACGCAGCGTGCAATTTACGGGAAATCTTTCACGGACTTTCCTACTAGGCTGAGGAATATATCCCACCCTTTTCACATTGGTCTATTATAGCGCCACCAGGAGGCCACAACCTGACCTGCCCTGGTGGAGACCTGTGCCCCGAGGGGTACTTTTTGTAGGCTAGTTATTGTGTTAAAATCCGCCCACCATCATATATATATATATATATATATATATATATATATATAGGCCCAAACTGAGAAACTTAAATAAAAAACAAACATAAAAGTGTAACCTGCCATTTTTCCTTCTTTCTAATGATTTGATCCCAAAACGTCATGATTTGTCAAATTTGGAAATATCCTAATAAACAGGGTGGTATTATAATCAGGACTAGACTTCATTGAGACACTTCGGCTCAGATTGACCATAGACCATTTATTGCAAAGCTATTGCATGATAGTTTGGCGGTGTGGCTCTGCTCATGTGATATCAGATGATCTGCGTACCGAGACACAGGTCTGATATCACATTTGATATCTCCGATTATCTGTGCACCAAGACACAGCTTTGATATCAACAACCCCCCCAGAGCAGAGCCAAGATACAATAATCCATGAACAAAACACAGAAATAACACATGATTCAACACAATGAAACACATCAACACATGATCAACGTATGATTCAACCAATGAATCTACACAATCGCAAACAAAACAATAATATCCCATAAACCCCGGAACTAAGAATTACAGGGAGGAGGCCGGGGAGGTGGGGGAAATTTTCACACAGACGCCACACGAGCTGCTTGACAGCTCAGCATGCGAAGAATGAGTAGAGAGCTGAGGCTGCTTAAGTAGGCGGCCTGAATTGCACTGAGGGAATGAGGGTGTGGCCTAGAGAGGCAGCAGATTTAAAGAAGCAGTATAGATCACTGGGGGGAATGAATGAGGGGGAACCATGTACACACATATAAACCATCTGCCCTCCGTGCCGCAATGAACTAACGCTACGCTTGAATAAAGAGACTATTTGACATTCAATGTTATTTTTCCACAAATTACCCTTGAAAAACGAGGGGTCTTCTTTCTCTCCGCCTCCTCCTCCTCATTGGTCTTCTTTCTCTCCGCCTCCTCCTCCTCATTGGTCCCCTTTCTCTCCGCCTCCTCCTCCTCCTCATTGGTCTTCTTTCTCTCCGCCTCCTCCTCCTCATTGGTCCTCTTTCTCTCCGCCTCCTCCTCCTCCTCATTGGTCTTCTTTCTCTCCGCCTCCTCCTCCTCCTCATTGGTCTTCTTTCTCTCCGCCTCCTCCTCCTCCTCCTCATTGGTCTTCTTTCTCTCCGCCTCCTCCTCCTCCTCATTGGTCCTATTTGTCTCCGCCTCCTCCCAGGTCACCAGTTCACCAATAAGTGGGCGGTGCTTACGGACCCCGCGGACCGCAGCACCGGGGTCAAGGGTCACGTGAAGGTGGACATCAGTGTGTGTGGGAAAGGAGAGGTCATCCAGCCGGGTCACAAGGTCACCGACACCGAGGAGCAGGTCCACAAGTACGACCTATTGACCTATTGACCTATGACCTCAGGGTCCAGGGGGTCCCTGAGGGAGTTCCAGGGGGTCCGGGGACCCCCAGGGGTCCCTGAGGGAGTTCCAGGGGGTCCGGGAGTTCCAGGGGGTCCGGGGACCCCCAGGGGTCCCTGAGGGAGTTCCAGGGGGTCCCTGAGGGAGTTCCAGGGGTTCCGGGGACCCCCAGGGGTCCTTGAGGGAGTTCCAGGGGCATCAAAGGGTTGGATTGGGGGGGTTAGGGTCCAGTCCCTGCTTGGCACTCAGCATGGTGTGTGTGTGTGTGTGTGTGTGCGTGTGTGTGCGTCCTCCCCTCCAGGAACCTCCTCCTCCCCCCCTCCTTCCCCTCAGAGCGACCTTGGGCCAGGTTCAAGGTCAAGGTCTTCAGAGCTGAAGGTCTGCCCAGGAACTCCTCCTCCATCATGGGTCACATGACCAAGGCCTTCATAGGAGACAGCGCCGCCCTGGTGGACCCCTACGTGGTGGTCAGCTTCTACGGGGTTAATGTAAGACATTAGCATACCATTAACATGTCATTAACATGTCATTAACATGTCATTAACACCACCACTCTGGTGGACCCCTATGTGGTGGTCAGCTTCTACGGGGTTACTGTAAGCATATCATTAGCATATCATTAGCATGTCAGTAACATGTCATTAGCATGTCAGTAACATGTCATTAGCATATCATTAGCATGTCAGTAACATGTCATTAGCATATCATTAGCATGTCATTGTCTCCACCAGGCCGACTTTGTAAAACACATTTTGATATCACTCACAGTATCTCTGCCGTCAACCATGGACGTCAAATCCTTCACAGACTTTTATAGGCTGAGGAATATATCCCACCCTTTTCACATTGGCCTGCTATAGCGCCACCAACAGGTGGACTTTTGACTTGTTTTAACAAAATGCCTCAAATCATCCAATTGCCATCTGAGACATAAGAAGAAATGTCACCCTTTTCACATTGGCCTATTATAGCGCCACCAGGAGGCCACAACCTGACCTGACCTGGTGGAGACCTGTCCTATTATAGCGCCACCAGGAGGCCACAACCTGACCTGCCCTGGTGGAGACCTGTCCTATTATAGCGCCACCAGGAGGCCACAACCTGACCTGACCTGGTGGAGACCTGTCCTATTATAGCGCCACCAGGAGGCCACAACCTGACCTGCCCTGGTGGAGACCTGTCCTATTATAGCGCCACCAGGAGGCCACAACCTGACCTGCCCTGGTGGAGACCTGTCCTATTATAGCGCCACCAGGAGGCCACAACCTGACCTGGCCTGGTGGAGACCTGTCCTATTATAGCGCCACCAGGAGGCCACAACCTGACCTGCCCTGGTGGAGACCTGTCCTATTATAGCGCCACCATGAGGCCACAACCTGACCTGCCCTGGTGGAGACCTGTCCTATTATAGCGCCACCAGGAGGTGGAGAGCTGAGGGGCACTTTATCTAGTTACCACATAATTGACATAGTATGGATCATTAACATATCATTTACATATAATTACCATATCATTACCAGGGTAGGACCTCCACCCATCAGTCCACAGCTGATCCACTATGGATCATTACCATCTCATTACCATCTCATTACCATCTCATTACCATCTCATTACCATCTCATTACCAGGGTAGAACGTCCACCCAGAAGTCCACAGCTGATCCCGTGTGGAACGAACAGATTGTTTTCACTGAGATGTTTCCTCCTCTCTGTCGACGAATCAAGATCCAGGTAGGAGTTATTATAGACCAATTAGATTATAGATATTATTTAGACCAATCAATTCACTTACAATACTTTAGAATGATAGATTATAGATATTATTTAGACCAATCAATTCACTTACAATACTTTGACAGAAATGTAGTGGCAGCAACAGCATTGCGCCTCAGTACAGTATAAAGTACAGTATAAAGTACAGTATAAAGTACAGTATTGAGCATCAGTACAGTATAAAGTACAGTATAAAGTACAGTATAAAGTACAGTATTGAGCCTCAGTACAGTATAAAGTACAGTATAAAGTACAGTATTGAGCATCAGTACAGTATAAAGTACAGTATAAAGTACATTATAAAGTACAGTATAAAGTACATTATAAAGTACAGTATAAAGTACAGTATTGAGCCTCAGTACAGTATAAAGTGCAGTATAAAGTACAGTATTGAGCCTCAGTACAGTATAAAGTACAGTATAAAGTACATTATAAAGTACAGTATAAAGTACATTATAAAGTACAGTATAAAGTACAGTATTGAGCCTCAGTACAGTATAAAGTGCAGTATAAAGTACAGTATTGAGCCTCAGTACAGTATAAAGTACAGTATAAAGTACATTATAAAGTACAGTATAAAGTACAGTATTGAGCCTCAGTACAGTATAAAGTGCATTATAAAGTACATTATAAAGTACAGTATTGAGCCTCAGTACAGTATAAAGTACAGTATAAAGTACAGTATAAAGTACAGCATTGATCATCAGTACAGTATAAAGTACAGTATAAAGTACAGTATAAAGTGCAGTATAAAGTACAGCATTGAGCATCAGTACAGTATAAAGTGCATTATAAAGTACAGTATAAAGTACAGTATAAAGTACAGTATTGAGCATCAGTACAGTATAAAGTACAGTATAAAGTGCATTATAAAGTACAGTATAAAGTACAGTATAAAGTACAGTATAAAGTGCATTATAAAGTACAGTATAAAGTACAGTATAAAGTACAGTATTGAGCATCAGTACAGTATAAAGTACAGTATAAAGTACAGTATTGAGCATCAGTACAGTATAAAGTACAGTATTGAGCATCAGTACAGTATAAAGTACAGTATAAAGTACAGTATAAAGTACAGTATTGAGCCTAAGTACAGTATAAAGTACAGTATAAAGTACAGTATTGAGCATCAGTACAGTATAAAGTACAGTCTAAAGTACAGTATAAAGTACAGTATAAAGTGCATTATAAAGTACAGTATAAAGTGCATTATAAAGTACAGTATAAAGTGCAGTATAAAGTACAGTATTGAGCCTAAGTACAGTATAAAGTACAGTATTGATCATCAGTACAGTATAAAGTACAGTATAAAGTACATTATAAAGTACAGTATAAAGTACAGTATTGAGCCTAAGTACAGTATAAAGTACAGTATAAAGTACAGTATAAAGTACAGTATAAAGTACAGTATTGAGCCTAAGTACAGTATAACGTACAGTATAAAGTACAGTATTGAGCCTCAGTACAGTATAAAGTACAGTATAAAGTACAGTATTGAGCCTCAGTACAGTATAAAGTACAGTATAAAGTACAGTATTGAGCCTCAGTACAGTATAAAGTACAGTATAAAGTACAGTATTGAGCCTCAGTACAGTATAAAGTACAGTATAAAGTACAGTATTGAGCATCAGTACAGTATAAAGTACAGTATAAAGTGCATTATAAAGTACAGTATAAAGTACAGTATAAAGTGCATTATAAAGTACAGTATAAAGTACAGTATAAAGTACAGTATTGAGCATCAGTACAGTATAAAGTACAGTATAAAGTACAGTATTGAGCATCAGTACAGTATAAAGTACAGTATTGAGCATCAGTACAGTATAAAGTACAGTATAAAGTACAGTATAAAGTACAGTATTGAGCCTAAGTACAGTATAAAGTACAGTATAAAGTACAGTATTGAGCATCAGTACAGTATAAAGTACAGTCTAAAGTACAGTATAAAGTACAGTATAAAGTGCATTATAAAGTACAGTATAAAGTGCATTATAAAGTACAGTATAAAGTGCAGTATAAAGTACAGTATTGAGCCTAAGTACAGTATAAAGTACAGTATTGATCATCAGTACAGTATAAAGTACAGTATAAAGTACATTATAAAGTACAGTATAAAGTACAGTATTGAGCCTAAGTACAGTATAAAGTACAGTATAAAGTACAGTATAAAGTACAGTATAAAGTACAGTATTGAGCCTAAGTACAGTATAACGTACAGTATAAAGTACAGTATTGAGCCTCAGTACAGTATAAAGTACAGTATAAAGTACAGTATTGAGCCTCAGTACAGTATAAAGTACAGTATAAAGTACAGTATTGAGCCTCAGTACAGTATAAAGTACAGTATAAAGTACAGTATTGAGCCTCAGTACAGTATAAAGTACAGTATAAAGTACAGCATTGAGCCTCAGTACAGTATAAAGTACAGTATGGTGGGTATGAATGGTTTCCGCCATCCTCTCCAGGTATGGGATGAGGGAAGCATGAATGACGTTGCCATAGGAACGCACTACATCGATCTGAAGCAGATATCCAATGAGCAGGACGGAGATAAAGGTAGATATCCAATGAGCATTGAGACAGGTATGAACCAATGGGCATTGAGACAGGTATGAACCAATGGGCATTGAGACAGGTATGAACCAATGGGCATTGAGACAGGTATGAACCAATGAGCATTGAGACAGGTATGAACCAATGGGCATTGAGACAGGTATGAACCAATGAGCATTGAGACAGGTATGGACCAATGGGCATTGAGACAGGTATGAACCAATGAGCATTGAGACAGGTATGAACCAATGGGCATTGAGACAGGTATGAACCAATGAGCATTGAGACAGGTATGAACCAATGGGCATTGAGACAGGTATGAACCAATGAGCATTGAGACAGGTATGAACCAATGAGCATTGAGACAGGGATGGATGGGTGGGGGGTGGATGGATGGATGGATGGATGGATGGATGGGTGGATGGATGGGTGGACGGATGGGTGGGTGGATGGATGGATGGATGGGTGGATGGATGGATGGGTGGACGGATGGGTGGACGGATGGGTGGGTGGATGGATGGGTGGGTGGATGGATGGGTGGGTGGATGGATGGATGGATGGATGGGTGGATGGATGGATGGATGGATGGGTGGATGGGTGGATGGATGGATGGGATGGTGGGTGGGGGGGTGGATGTATGGATGGATGGGTGGATGGATGGGATGGTGGGTGGGGGGGTGGATGTATGGATGGGTGGATGGATGGATTGGTGGGTGGGTGGGGGGGTGGGTGGATGGATGGATGGATGGATGGATGGGTGGGTGGGGGGGTGGATGGATGGATGGATGGGTGGGTGGGGGGGTGGGTGGATGGATGGATGGATGGGTGGGTGGATGGGTGGATGGGTGGGTGGATGGATGGATGGATGGGTGGATGGATGGATGGGTGGGGTGGGGGGGTGGGTGGATGGATGGATGGGTGGGTGGATGGATGGATGGATGGATGGATGGATGGGTGGATGGATGTATGGGTGGATGGATGGATGGGTGGGGTGGGGGGGTGGGTGGATGGATGGATGGGTGGGGTGGGGGGGTGGGTGGATGGATGGATGGGTGGGTGGATGGATGGATGGATGGGTGGATGGATGGATGGGTGGGGTGGGGGGGTGGGTGGATGGATGGATGGGTGGGTGGATATATACACAGTACACACTAACCATCGTCTTGTCGTTTATTTCACTGTCTTCTCCATCACTCCATTCCATCTCTCCATTCCATCTCTCCATTCCGTCCGGCTCCACTCCAGGTTTTCTGCCAACCTTCGGTCCGGCCTGGGTCAACCTCTATGGCTCCGCCCGGAACTTCTCATTGGTCGACGACAACCCAGAGCTTAACGAGGGCATCGGAGAGGGCGTGTCTTACAGGTGAACGATGATGATGATGATGATGATGATGATGATGATGATGATGATGATGATGATGGTGGTCGCCTCACTGCTAGAAGGTCCTGAACAAACTGCATTGTCTGTACAGGGTACAGTCAAACAGAATGTAATCAGTACAGGGTACAGTCAAACAGAATGTAATCAGTACAGGGTACAGTCAAACAGAATGTAATCAGTACAGGGTACAGTCAGACAGAAATGTAATCAGTACAGGGTACAGTAAACAGAATGTAATCAGTACAGGGTACAGTCAAACAGAATGTAATCAGTACAGGGTACAGTCAAACAGAATGTAATCAGTACAGGGTACAGTCAAACAGAATGTAATCAGTACAGGGTACAGTCAGACAGAATGTAATCAGTACAGGGTACAGTCAAACAGAATGTAATCAGTACAGGGTACAGTCAGACAGAATGTAATCAGTACAGGGTACAGTCAAACAGAATGTAATCAGTACAGGGTACAGTCAAACAGAATGTAATCAGTACAGGGTACAGTCAAACAGAATGTAATCAGTACAGGGTACAGTCAAACAGAATGTAATCAGTACAGGGTACAGTCAAACAGAATGTAATCAGTACAGGGTACAGTCAGACAGAATGTAATCAGTACAGGGTACAGTCAAACAGAATGTAATCAGTACAGGGTACAGTCAAACAGAATGTAATCAGTACAGGGTACAGTCAAACAGAATGTAATCAGTACAGGGTACAGTCAAACAGAATGTAATCAGTTCAGAGTACAGTCAGACAGAAATGTAATCAGTACAGGGTACAGTCAAACAGAATGTAATCAGTACAGGGTACAGTCAAACAGAATGTAATCAGTACAGGGTACAGTCAGACAGAAATGTAATCAGTACAGGGTACAGTCAGACAGAAATGTAATCAGTTCAGGGTACAGTCAAACAGAAATGTAATCAGTTCAGGGTACAGTCAAACAGAAATGTAATCAGTTCAGGGTAAAGTCAGACAGAAATGTAATCAGTTCAGGGTACAGTCAGACAGAAATGTAATCAGTACAGGGTACAGTCAGACAGAAATGTAATCAGTACAGGGTACAGTCAAACAGAAATGTAATCAGTTCAGGGTACAGTCAAACAGAAATGTAATCAGTTCAGGGCACAGTCAGACAGAAAAGTAATCAGTTCAGGGTACAGTCAAACAGAAATGTAATCAGTTCAGGGTACAGTCAGACAGAAATGTAATCAGTACAGGGTACAGTCAAACAGAAATGTAATCAGTTCAGGGTACAGTCAGACTGAAATGTAATCAGTACAGGGTACAGTCCGACAGAAATGTAATCAGTACAGGGTACAGTCAAACAGAAATGTAATCAGTACAGGGTACAGTCAGACAGAAATGTAATCAGTACAGGGTACAGTCAGACAGAAATGTAATCAGTACAGGGTACAGTCAAACAGAATGTAATCAGTTCAAGGTACAGTCAGACAGAAATGTAATCATTACAGGGTACATTAAACAGAATGTAATCAGTACAGGGTACAGTCAAACAGAATGTAATCAGTACAGGGTACAGTCAGACAGAATGTAATCAGTACAGGGTACAGTCAGACAGAAATGTAATCAGTTCAGGGTACAGTCAGACAGAAATGTAATCAGTACAGGGTACAGTCAAACAGAAATGTAATCAGTTCAGGGTACAGTCAAACAGAAATGTAATCAGTTCAGGGTACAGTCAAACAGAAATGTAATCAGTTCAGGGTACAGTCAGACAGAAATGTAATCAGTACAGGGTACAGTCAAACAGAAATGTAATCAGTTCAGGGTACAGTCAAACAGAAATGTAATCAGTTCAGGGTACAGTCAGACAGAAATGTAATCAGTACAGGGTACAGTCAGACAGAAATGTAATCAGTACAGGGTACAGTCAAACAGAAATGTAATCAGTACAGGGTACAGTCAGACAGAAATGTAATCAGTACAGGGTACAGTCAAACAGAAATGAAATCAGTTCAGGGTACAGTCAGACAGAAATGTAATCAGTACAGGGTACAGTCAGACAGAAATGTAATCAGTACAGGGTACAGTCAAACAGAAATGTAATCAGTACAGGGTACAGTCAAACAGAATGTAATCAGTACAGGGTACAGTCAGACAGAAATGTAATCAGTACAGGGTACAGTCAGACAGAAATGTAATCAGTACAGGGTACAGTCAAACCGAATGTAATCAGTACAGGGTACAGTCAAACAGAATGTAATCAGTACAGGGTACAGTAAACAGAATGTAATCAGTACAGGGTACAGTCAGACAGAAATGTAATCAGTACAGGGTACAGTCAGACAGAAATGTAATCTGTACAGGGTACAGTCAGACAGAAATGTAATCAGTACAGGGTACAGTCAAACAGAAATGTAATCAGTACAGGGTACAGTGAGACAGAAATGTAATCAGTACAGGGTACAGTCAAACAGAAATGTAATCAGTTCAGGGTACAGTCAGACAGAAATGTAATCAGTACAGGGTACAGTCAAACAGAAATGTAATCAGTACAGGGTACAGTCAAACAGAATGTAATCAGTACAGGGTACAGTCAGACAGAAATGTAATCAGTACAGGGTACAGTCAGACAGAAATGTAATCAGTACAGGGTACAGTCAAACAGAATGTAATCAGTTCAGGGTACAGTCAGACAGAAATGTAATCAGTAAAGGGTACAGTAAACAGAATGTAATCAGTACAGGGTACAGTAAACAGAATGTAATCAGTACAGGGTACAGTCAGACAGAAATGTAATCAGTACAGGGTACAGTCAGACAGAAATGTAATCAGTACAGGGTACAGTCAGACAGAAATGTAATCAGTACAGGGTACAGTCAGACAGAATGTAATCAGTACAGGGTACAGTCAAACAGAAATGTAATCAGTACAGGGTACATTAAACCGAATGTAATCAGTACAGGGTACAGTCAAACAGAATGTAATCAGTACAGGGTACAGTCAGACAGAATGTAATCAGTACAGGGTACAGTCAGACAGAAATGTAATCAGTTCAGGGTACAGTCAGACAGAAATGTAATCAGTACAGGGTACAGTCAAACAGAAATGTAATCAGTTCAGGGTACAGTCAAACAGAAATGTAATCAGTTCAGGGTACAGTCAAACAGAAATGTAATCAGTTCAGGGTACAGTCAGACAGAAATGTAATCAGTACAGGGTACAGTCAAACAGAAATGTAATCAGTTCAGGGTACAGTCAAACAGAAATGTAATCAGTTCAGGGTACAGTCAGACAGAAATGTAATCAGTACAGGGTACAGTCAGACAGAAATGTAATCAGTACAGGGTACAGTCAAACAGAAATGTAATCAGTACAGGGTACAGTCAAACAGAATGTAATCAGTACAGGGTACAGTCAGACAGAAATGTAATCAGTACAGGGTACAGTCAAACAGAAATGTAATCAGTACAGGGTACAGTCAGACAGAAATGTAATCAGTACAGGGTACAGTCAAACCGAATGTAATCAGTACAGGGTACAGTCAAACAGAATGTAATCAGTACAGGGTACAGTAAACAGAATGTAATCAGTACAGGGTACAGTCAGACAGAAATGTAATCAGTACAGGGTACAGTCAAACAGAATGTAATCAGTACAGGGTACAGTAAACAGAATGTAATCAGTACAGGGTACAGTCAGACAGAAATGTAATCAGTACAGGGTACATTAAACCGAATGTAATCAGTACAGGGTACAGTCAAACAGAATGTAATCAGTACAGGGTACAGTCAGACAGAATATAATCAGTACAGGGTACAGTCAGACAGAAATGTAATCAGTTCAGGGTACAGTCAGACAGAAATGTAATCAGTACAGGATACAGTCAAACAGAATGTAATCAGTTCAGGGTACAGTCAGACAGAAATGTAATCAGTACAGGGTACAGTAAACAGAATGTAATCAGTACAGGGTACAGTCAAACAGAATGTAATCAGTACAGGGTACAGTCAGACAGAATGTAATCAGTACAGGGTACAGTCAGACAGAAATGTAATCAGTACAGGGTACAGTCAAACAGAATGTAATCAGTACAGGGTACAGTCAGACAGAATGTAATCAGTACAGGGTACAGTCAAACAGAAATGTAATCAGTACAGGGTACAGTGAGACAGAAATGTAATCAGTACAGGGTACAGTCAAACAGAAATGTAATCAGTTCAGGGTACAGTCAGACAGAAATGTAATCAGTACAGGGTACAGTCAAACAGAAATGTAATCAGTACAGGGTACAGTCAAACAGAATGTAATCAGTACAGGGTACAGTCAGACAGAAATGTAATCAGTACAGGGTACAGTCAGACAGAAATGTAATCAGTACAGGGTACAGTCAAACAGAATGTAATCAGTTCAGGGTACAGTCAGACAGAAATGTAATCAGTAAAGGGTACAGTAAACAGAATGTAATCAGTACAGGGTACAGTCAAACAGAATGTAATCAGTACAGGGTACAGTCAGACAGAAATGTAATCAGTACAGGGTACAGTCAGACAGAAATGTAATCAGTACAGGGTACAGTCAAACAGAATGTAATCAGTACAGGGTACAGTCAGACAGAATGTAATCAGTACAGGGTACAGTCAAACAGAAATGTAATCAGTACAGGGTACATTAAACCGAATGTAATCAGTACAGGGTACAGTCAAACAGAATGTAATCAGTACAGGGTACAGTCAGACAGAATGTAATCAGTACAGGGTACAGTCAGACAGAAATGTAATCAGTTCAGGGTACAGTCAGACAGAAATGTAATCAGTACAGGGTACAGTCAAACAGAAATGTAATCAGTTCAGGGTACAGTCAAACAGAAATGTAATCAGTTCAGGGTACAGTCAAACAGAAATGTAATCAGTTCAGGGTACAGTCAGACAGAAATGTAATCAGTACAGGGTACAGTCAAACAGAAATGTAATCAGTTCAGGGTACAGTCAAACAGAAATGTAATCAGTTCAGGGTACAGTCAGACAGAAATGTAATCAGTACAGGGTACAGTCAGACAGAAATGTAATCAGTACAGGGTACAGTCAAACAGAAATGTAATCAGTACAGGGTACAGTCAGACAGAAATGTAATCAGTACAGGGTACAGTCAAACAGAAATGAAATCAGTTCAGGGTACAGTCAGACAGAAATGTAATCAGTACAGGGTACAGTCAGACAGAAATGTAATCAGTACAGGGTACAGTCAAACAGAAATGTAATCAGTACAGGGTACAGTCAAACAGAATGTAATCAGTACAGGGTACAGTCAGACAGAAATGTAATCAGTACAGGGTACAGTCAAACAGAAATGTAATCAGTACAGGGTACAGTGAGACAGAAATGTAATCAGTACAGGGTACAGTCAAACCGAATGTAATCAGTACAGGGTACAGTCAAACAGAATGTAATCAGTACAGGGTACAGTAAACAGAATGTAATCAGTACAGGGTACAGTCAGACAGAAATGTAATCAGTACAGGGTACAGTCAAACAGAATGTAATCAGTACAGGGTACAGTAAACAATGTAATCAGTACAGGGTACAGTCAGACAGAAATGTAATCAGTACAGGGTACATTAAACCGAATGTAATCAGTACAGGGTACAGTCAAACAGAATGTAATCAGTACAGGGTACAGTCAGACAGAATGTAATCAGTACAGGGTACAGTCAGACAGAAATGTAATCAGTTCAGGGTACAGTCAGACAGAAATGTAATCAGTACAGGGTACAGTCAAACAGAAATGTAATCAGTTCAGGGTACAGTCAAACAGAAATGTAATCAGTTCAGGGTACAGTCAAACAGAAATGTAATCAGTTCAGGGTACAGTCAGACAGAAATGTAATCAGTACAGGGTACAGTCAAACAGAAATGTAATCAGTTCAGGGTACAGTCAAACAGAAATGTAATCAGTTCAGGGTACAGTCAGACAGAAATGTAATCAGTACAGGGTACAGTCAGACAGAAATGTAATCAGTACAGGGTACAGTCAAACAGAAATGTAATCAGTACAGAGTACAGTCAGACAGAAATGTAATCAGTACAGGGTACAGTCAAACAGAAATGAAATCAGTTCAGGGTACAGTCAGACAGAAATGTAATCAGTACAGGGTACAGTCAGACAGAAATGTAATCAGTACAGGGTACAGTCAAACAGAAATGTAATCAGTACAGGGTACAGTCAAACAGAATGTAATCAGTACAGGGTACAGTCAGACAGAAATGTTCGGTTATTTGGCGATGTTGTGCCCGGCTCCGACCAGCCCATGCAGTAGGCAGAGTTAAAGTGACTAACACGCACAGTTAAACCAAATGCTCCCAATGATAGCTTATATTTGATGAACTCAAACGTGCATTTTATAGGGTTTTTATTAATTCATATTAATTAAACACTTACAATCATACATTCACACGTTCTGTTCACACTTCCCCTAACTTCCCCCAACACAAGATGACAGTATCCCGGATTCTGGATTACAGTCCTATTGGTACAGTTCTATCTGCTCTGTTGGTAGGAATTCTAGCTATCATTTGAACACTCTAAGACTGTCCCAGATCATGGTACGCTTAGCTTGTCATAGATGACTTTCAGACTTAGTTATTAAGTGATTAAGTGGTACATTAATGGTACATTAATTAAGTGTAATTATGTGGTTTTAAATCTACCTTATCATAATCAAATGGTAATTAAACAATGATCGGGATGACAAGAACACAGAGAGAACACTGGTTACAATCTAAACATCATATTACATCGATTATGAATAATGCACAAACATCTATTTATAGCACATAATATATAGCAAATACATTACCGCTGGTCTCTGCCTAGACATGTTCACGTTCGATGGTATTGGTGAATCTAACTCACTTTGTGCCATACAGCATATAGTCACAGTGGGCCCTGACTGAAGTCCCACCTTCATGCTACACTTTCAGCCAATCATATGCCACTGACCCATGCATCCCTTCTGCCCTCTCTGTGAGAGGACAGTGTGGAGATCTGACTTTAGGTTAGATTAAACTGTCAGACTATTTCAGGTATTTATCATTTAGGCTTTTTACCAACCCAATATATAATAGGTTATTAGAACACATTTAAACAATTGAAGAGGAATTAGGTTACTTCATTATTGTATGTTCTAAATGGGTTGACTTTCCCTGTGAAGAGGAGTCAATAATGGCCTGTCCTACAACAGGAGAAGGGCCGTAAAACCCCCGATGTTTGTAGAATGGAATGTGGGGACCTGAGCTCTCTCACCCTAGAGGAGCTGCTTATATCTCCAATCAATCTGACCCAATATATAATTTCTCATTATGAGTACAAACCTCGCACACCCATAATTAACCAAACACCCCTTACGTCAGTGATGAAAATTGATGGATATTCATTTTTCATAAACTGAAAGATTATTTTTGACATTAATTTTTTTCGGAAATATTATTTTTTGATATTTGGGCGTATGCCATTTTTAGTACTTTCGGAACCTGTTAAATAATACTGGATCCACATACTGAAGTTATAACATTATACAACTTTGAAAAACACATTAAAATAAAACACAACCCATTAACTGCATAAATCAATAAAACAATGAAAATAATAAAAGGTTTACATGCGTCGATATCGTGGACATTTTTTGTAATTATCCCAACGCACCCTTAAGTATTAAATTCAGTTACAGCTAATCAAACTTATGTATACTTGTAATAATGTGAGACAGTGCATCTCCACTTTTGTAGGAGAGTTGCTGTTTCTGTCATGTCAGTTAGGGGTTACCTAACTGACATGAACTTTTGGTCACCTCTGTCCGTTTAATCTTATGGCTGTTTGCCCGGACAAAGCTTCAGACTTATCTAAACAACCCCCTTGTTTATTTTCCACACAAGACTGGTCCCTTATCTTAAGAAACATTCTTCCCGTGCTCCCCCACCTCTGCAAACGACTCTTTTGGTTGCAGAATGGGGCCCAGTTGGTAGACACAAGTTTAAACAATGCAGTTTATTACCCCTGGTTGTTTCCTGTTAGGAACTTCAAATTGTGATTTTAACAAAATAATCGATTTTGCATCTCAACAACTTGGTGTCATTTACTTTTTTGGAGTTTTTAATTTGACTTTAACAAAAGCAACCCAATTGAAAATTGCAAATCCTTGCAACATTTTAACCACATTATGTGTCTTTCACACATGCAGTCTTCGTGCTCGTGCCTGTGTTAGCTTGTGCGTGCGCGCACACGCGCTCACGCACAAAACCCACTTGCACTTTGAGAGACAGTGTTCCCCCCTCCCAATCGAAGGAAACTTAATCATTTTACCAGCATTCTTTCACATTTGTCCATTGTCCATAAGGACTTGATTGGCACAAATTAAATCCACTTATCTGCTACTCGTTGTCTAGTACAGATATAATGAACCCACATACATCATCACATTTAATATGCACAGATCAGACACACATCTCGTGTGTGAGTGTGTGTGTGCGTGCGCGTGCGTGTGTGTGTGTGTGTGTGCTGTTTGTGACATCTTGTTGTCACTGACCCCAATTGTTCCCTGCTGTAGGAACAACATGGGTAGAGAAGCATTTCACATGCTACTCTTCTGTCCCAGTTCTGATCTCGCTGGCATGAAAGCGTTCTTCCATGGTCTCGTTCCTTTTTCAGGATCAATCAGAAAAGGCGTTATTGTGGCCTTGTTCTTATCAAAGCCATTTCTGCCCAACAGATGCGTCGGCAGATGTGTCGTTTCATAACCACACCCAAACTTCAAGACCGGACCGGTCTCTGGCTCGCCTGGACCCCTCACGGGACCCCTCACGAAAGTCACCCCAGGGTGCTTCTCTGGCTCGCCTGGACCCCTCACGGGACCCCTCACGAAAGTCACCCCAGGGTGCTTCTCTGGCTCGCCTGGACCCCTCACGGGACCCCTCACGAAAGTCACCCCAGGTTTCCTGGTGTGTGCGTCATGCCCTTCCCCCGCCGCCCGTTGATCGCGTAGACTGGCACCAGTAATGCCACAAATCACGCTCGGCGTTTCTGAGGTGAGAAGGATCGACGACCCGTCGGCCTTGCCCACAACGTCTGCGGGCATGGCTCTGATGATGAACGGTGAGGCGTAGGCAGCCTCCAGCTCCTCCGGAAGGCCGCTCACCTGTTCCGCTCCCGTTGACAGCTCTGCCTCTGCTGTCGGTTCTGCTTGTCCAACGTCGATGTTCGGCGATTCCTCCTCTGTCGAAGGCTGCGGAACGTCGGTTCCCTCAGCTCTGCCCGTAGCCGCTCTTGGCCTGCTAGGACTCTGACTGAGGGTTGGTGTAGAGGGCCCTGGGCCCCCTGCATGGTTACTGCAGGAAGCACCAGGCTGTGCCTCCGTTGTGACAGGCTCGGTTCCCTCAGCTCTGCCCGTAGCCTCTCTTGGCCTGCTACGGTACTGACTGAGGGCTTGTCCTGTCGTGGGTTCGTTGCCCATGGTAGAGGGCTCTGGCTTCCCTGCATGACTGCAGGCACCAGGCTCCTTCGTTGTGACAGGCTCTATCTGCTCCCAGCCCGGATGGCTGGTAGCTGACCCGTCTCTTCGCCCCTCTGGGGCTGTCCCCACTGGCACCGTGTCCGCTCCGCCCGTCTCTGCGCTGGCGAAGGGGCCCGTGATGTCACATCTCGTGACGCCTGGTGCTGCTTCTGCGGGCTGGAGTATGCCCCCCTCCTTGGCTCCTATGTTCCTGCTTTCTGCAGGAAACTCACAGAGGCCTATCTGGTGGCACCCTGTGGTGTCTATGATGACACCTCTGGCTACCCTGCCTTTCATCTGACGGATAGCCTGCATGATTGCTTCGAAACTAAACTGGGAGTATTTCTCCACGCAAGTTCCTAACTCATGTATCTCATTGTCAGCAAGCACTAACCAGCCCATTCTTCCCAAAGCTCTGCTATAACATGTGGACATGTCCACCACATCTCTCATAGCAAATTTTAGCTTAATAAGCTCTTCAGGTATGTCGCAGACTGCGCCCACTTTAATTGACAATTCCAAACTAAATGCTAGATTATAGAAACTAGCTTTGGTTACAGAGCTGCCATCCTGCAGCTCCTTCAAGGAAGCCATTTTCCACCCCCTCTGTCCCTCCCCTTAACAAACAGTATGGGAACTAATTGGACCGGGTTAGTGGTTTAGTCGACTTCACAAATCATTCATTCACTCAAGTAAATGGTTAGTTTTTGCCCAGCTTTAATTAGCGGACTCTGACATTATTTGTACTCAGAGAGCCCATACTTCCCTGTTAATACCTTCACCAAATAAACCTTTTTATACTATAACCTTTTTATATTATATAGATTATATATAATATAAGTATATAGATTTATATTGGCCGTGGGCGGTCAAATTCTATAGCCTTCCGTAAACCTGGATTACAGGTTTTGCTAGATGCGTTACGCAACAGTTATTATAGACACGCCCTTCCTTTATGCGCACCTCAAAGCATGCTTTCAGCGTTAAACATTATTGACTGGTATGCTGAGTTTAAAACCCTATTTTGTTCTAAACATTTATCACCGCTATTAATTACTACTTTGGTAGATTATACGCCGCAGTAATTACCAGTCCCCCTGCCACTCCAGTGACACATTGGGACATTTGCATGACAGTGAAAGAGGAATTTCCCCCCCCCTCACATGCACTAAATTGCTGTTCTCCTTGGTGCGGTCTCAGCACCCAGCAGGAAAGGTTACAAAAGCACCTCTCTTGGTTTAAACGACCGGTGTCTCATCCGGTCTCAATTAAACTTTATGTTTGGTTACAAATAGTCTTTCAATAATCAGTTTCCTAAACTGACTGCCGATTAGAACTTTGCCCTATCGAACAATGACTCCCAAACTATTGTTAAACCCGCAGTTGTGGCTTACGGTTTTAACAGCTGTTTTTCCCATGGACCCATACCCACATGAAAACAGTTTAACGGTGCCGCGTAGTTAGTAGCACAAATCAAAACGGCATGCCGTCACGGCAGCATTTATAGTTTGATTTAATCCTGCGGATACTAACGACTGCGGCATCGCATTCACGTGCGCTGCTATCAACGCACGGCTTGAATTTCAGTTGAATAACGTCACACCAGTCAATGATAACCACACTTGTGGTTATTAGTGTGGCACGATTCAACTCTGTGTGCTGGTCCCAACACAAACCGTCTCAGTTGAACTATATTCTGAATTAAACAACTTTAAATTGCAGATCCCTTTAGTGACTGCTATTTAAAGCCCTTTACAACGCGGTAGCAATTTAAACTGTAATATGTCAAACGGTTTCGGTTCAGACTATATTATCTCTTAAATATGCCCGGGCGCGTGTATAGCTGCACGCTGAGCCCAGCGTACGGCTCTTTCTTTCTGTTTAAACTAGGCACTTTAGTGGCTCTATGGTTTAAACAGTTCGCTCGGCGGCAAATTAACTTTCGCTCGGCGGCGAATTACTGTGCACTGATCCCAATGCACAGCACAACTGCCTTTAAATTGTGGTCACTTTAGTGACCACTAATTTAAAGTTCTTTAAACGCGGTAGCGATTGAAACCATAATATGTCCAAACGGTCTCAGTTTAGGCTATATTATGCTTCCAACCGCCCGGCCGTGATCTAAGCTGTGCGCTGAGCGCACGGTACAGATCTTGTTTCAAGTCAAGTCACGTCAGTGACACGCTATGAATTAAACTGTGCGCACGGCTACGCAACGAATTAAACTATTCGCTCCGCGATCTAAACTCCGTACATTAGGCCCTTTAGTGGCCGTACGATTTAGAACTGTGCACTCTAGTAGCACAGCGCTTTAAACTGGTATATGGTGAACTGTTTAAAGCTAGTCGCTGCACGCAGCGATTTGAAACTAGTAATATGTCTAGATTATAGGCTATATTACGCTTCAAACCCCCAGCAACGATTTAAAACTGTAATATGCCTAGATTATAGGCTATATTACGCTTTAAACCCCCCGCAACGATTTAAAACTGTTCGGTTATTTGGCGATGTTGTGCCCGGCTCCGACCAGCCCATGCAGTAGGCAGAGTTAAAGTGACTAACACGCACAGTTAAACCAAATGCTCCCAATGATAGCTTATATTTGATGAACTCAAACGTGCATTTTATAGGGTTTTTATTAATTCATATTAATTAAACACTTACAATCATACATTCACACGTTCTGTTCACACTTCCCCTAACTTCCCCCAACACAAGATGACAGTATCCCGGATTCTGGATTACAGTCCTATTGGTACAGTTCTATCTGCTCTGTTGGTAGGAATTCTAGCTATCATTTGAACACTCTAAGACTGTCCCAGATCATGGTACGCTTAGCTTGTCATAGATGACTTTCAGACTTAGTTATTAAGTGATTAAGTGGTACATTAATCGTACATTAATTAAGTGTAATTATGTGGTTTTAAATCTACCTTATCATAATCAAATGGTAATTAAACAATGATCGGGATGACAAGAACACAGAGAGAACACTGGTTACAATCTAAACATCATATTACATCGATTATGAATAATGCACAAACATCTATTTATAGCACATAATATATAGCAAATACATTACCGCTGGTCTCTGCCTAGACATGTTCACGTTCGATGGTATTGGTGAATCTAACTCACTTTGTGCCATACAGCATATAGTCACAGTGGGCCCTGACTGAAGTCCCACCTTCATGCTACACTTTCAGCCAATCATATGCCACTGACCCATGCATCCCTTCTGCCCTCTCTGTGAGAGGACAGTGTGGAGATCTGACTTTAGGTTAGATTAAACTGTCAGACTATTTCAGGTATTTATCATTTAGGCTTTTTACCAACCCAATATATAATAGGTTATTAGAACACATTTAAACAATTGAAGAGGAATTAGGTTACTTCATTATTGTATGTTCTAAATGGGTTGACTTTCCCTGTGAAGAGGAGTCAATAATGGCCTGTCCTACAACAGGAGAAGGGCCGTAAAACCCCCGATGTTTGTAGAATGGAATGTGGGGACCTGAGCTCTCTCACCCTAGAGGAGCTGCTTATATCTCCAATCAATCTGACCCAATATATAATTTCTCATTATGAGTACAAACCTCGCACACCCATAATTAACCAAACAAGAAATGTAATCAGTACAGGGTACAGTCAAACAGAAATGTAATCAGTACAGGGTACAGTCAGACAGAAATGTAATCAGTACAGGGTACAGTCAAACCGAATGTAATCAGTACAGGGTACAGTCAAACAGAATGTAATCAGTACAGGGTACAGTAAACAGAATGTATTTAGTACAGGGTACAGTCAGACAGAAATGTAATCAGTACAGGGTACAGTCAAACAGAATGTAATCAGTACAGGGTACAGTAAACAGAATGTAATCAGTACAGGGTACAGTCAGACAGAAATGTAATCAGTACAGGGTACAGTCAGACAGAAATGTAATCAGTACAGGGTACAGTCAAACAGAATGTAATCAGTACAGGGTACAGTCAGACAGAATGTAATCAGTACAGGGTACAGTCAAACAGAAATGTAATCAGTACAGGGTACATTAAACCGAATGTAATCAGTACAGGGTACAGTCAAACAGAATGTAATCAGTACAGGGTACAGTCAGACAGAATGTAATCAGTACAGGGTACAGTCAGACAGAAATGTAATCAGTTCAGGGTACAGTCAGACAGAAATGTAATCAGTACAGGGTACAGTCAAACAGAAATGTAATCATTTCAGGGTACAGTCAAACAGAAATGTAATCAGTTCAGGGTACAGTCAAACAGAAATGTAATCAGTTCAGGGTACAGTCAGACAGAAATGTAATCAGTACAGGTTACAGTCAAACAGAAATGTAATCAGTTCAGGGTACAGTCAAACAGAAATGTAATCAGTTCAGGGTACAGTCAGACAGAAATGTAATCAGTACAGGGTACAGTCAGACAGAAATGTAATCAGTACAGGGTACAGTCAAACAGAAATGTAATCAGTACAGGGTACAGTCAGACAGAAATGTAATCAGTACAGGGTACAGTCAAACAGAAATGAAATCAGTTCAGGGTACAGTCAGACAGAAATGTAATCAGTACAGGGTACAGTCAGACAGAAATGTAATCAGTACAGGGTACAGTCAAACAGAAATGTAATCAGTACAGGGTACAGTCAAACAGAATGTAATCAGTACAGGGTACAGTCAGACAGAAATGTAATCAGTACAGGGTACAGTCAAACAGAAATGTAATCAGTACAGGGTACAGTCAAACAGAATGTAATCAGTACAGGGTACAGTCAGACAGAAATGTAATCAGTACAGGGTACAGTCAAACAGAAATGTAATCAGTACAGGGTACAGTCAGAAAGAAATGTAATCAGTACAGGGTACAGTCAAACCGAATGTAATCAGTACAGGGTACAGTCAAACAGAATGTAATCAGTACAGGGTACAGTAAACAGAATGTAATCAGTACAGGGTACAGTCAGACAGAAATGTAATCAGTACATGGTACAGTCAGACAGAAATGTAATCAGTACAGGATACAGTCAAACATAATGTAATCAGTTCAGGGTACAGTCAGACAGAAATGTAATCAGTACAGGGTACAGTAAACAGAATGTAATCAGTACAGGGTACAGTCAAACAGAATGTAATCAGTACAGGGTACAGTCAAACAGAATGTAATCAGTACAGGGTACAGTCAGACAGAATGTAATCAGTACAGGGTACAGTCAGACAGAAATGTAATCAGTACAGGGTACAGTCAAACAGAATGTAATCAGTACAGGGTACAGTCAGACAGAATGTAATCAGTACAGGGTACAGTCAAACAGAAATGTAATCAGTACAGGGTACAGTCAGACAGAAATGTAATCAGTACAGGGTACAGTCAAACAGAAATGTAATCAGTTCAGGGTACAGTCAGACAGAAATGTAATCAGTACAGGGTACAGTCAAACAGAAATGTAATCAGTTCAGGGTACAGTCAGACAGAAATGTAATCAGTACAGGGTACAGTCAGACAGAAATGTAATCAGTACAGGGTACAGTCAGACAGAAATGTAATCAGTACAGGGTACAGTCAGACAGAAATGTAATCAGTACAGGGTACAGTCAAACAGAATGTAATCAGTTCAGGGTACAGTCAGACAGAAATGTAATCAGTACAGGGTACAGTCAAACAGAATGTAATCAGTTCAGGGTACAGTCAAACAGAATGTAATCAGTACAGGGTACAGTCAGACAGAAATGTAATCAGTACAGGGTACAGTCAGACAGAAATGTAATCAGTACAGGGTACAGTCAAACAGAAATGTAATCAGTACAGGGTACAGTCAAACAGAATGTAATCAGTACAGGGTACAGTCAGACAGAAATGTAATCAGTACAGGGTACAGTCAGACAGAAATGTAATCAGTACAGGGTACAGTCAAACAGAATGTAATCAGTTCAGGGTACAGTCAGACAGAAATGTAATCAGTAAAGGGTACAGTAAACAGAATGTAATCAGTACAGGGTACAGTCAAACAGAATGTAATCAGTACAGGGTACAGTCAGACAGAAATGTAATCAGTACAGGGTACAGTCAGACAGAAATGTAATCAGTACAGGGTACAGTCAAACAGAATGTAATCAGTACAGGGTACAGTCAGACAGAATGTAATCAGTACAGGGTACAGTCAAACAGAAATGTAATCAGTACAGGGTACAGTCAGACAGAAATGTAATCAGTACAGGGTACAGTCAGACAGAAATGTAATCAGTACAGGGTACAGTCAAACAGAAATGTAATCAGTTCAGGGTACAGTCAGACAGAAATGTAATCAGTACAGGGTACAGTCAGACAGAAATGTAATCAGTACAGGGTACAGTCAGACAGAAATGTAATCAGTACAGGGTACAGTCAAACAGAATGTAATCAGTTCAGGGTACAGTCAGACAGAAATGTAATCAGTACAGGGTACAGTAAACAGAATGTAATCAGTACAGGGTACAGTCAAACAGAATGTAATCAGTACAGGGTACAGTCAGACAGAATGTAATCAGTACAGGGTACAGTCAGACAGAATGTAATCAGTACAGGGTACAGTCAGACAGAAATGTAATCAGTACAGGGTACAGTCAGACAGAAATGTAATCAGTACAGGGTACAGTCAGACAGAAATGTAATCAGTACAGGGTACAGTCAAACAGAATGTAATCAGTACAGGGTACAGTAAACAGAATGTAATCAGTACAGGGTACAGTCAAACAGAATGTAATCAGTTCAGGGTACAGTCAGACAGAAATGTAATCAGTACAGGGTACAGTCAGACAGAAATGTAATCAGTACAGGGTACAGTCAGACAGAAATGTAATCAGTACAGGGTACAGTCAAACAGAATGTAATCAGTTCAGGGTACAGTCAGACAGAAATGTAATCAGTACAGGGTACAGTAAACAGAATGTAATCAGTACAGGGTACAGCCAGACAGAAATGTAATCAGTTCAGGGTACAGTCAGACAGAAATGTAATCAGTACAGGGTACAGTCAAACAGAAATGTAATCAGTTCAGGGTACAGTCAAACAGAAATGTAATCAGTTCAGGGTACAGTCAAACAGAAATGTAATCAGTTCAGGGCACAGTCAGACAGAAATGTAATCAGTTCAGGGTACAGTCAGACATAAATGTAATCAGTACAGGGTACAGTCAGACAGAAATGTAATCAGTACAGGGTACAGTCAAACAGAAATGTAATCAGTACAGGGTACAGTCAAACAGAATGTAATCAGTACAGGGTACAGTCAGACAGAAATGTAATCAGTACAGGGTACAGTCAAACAGAAATGTAATCAGTACAGGGTACAGTCAGACAGAAATGTAATCAGTACAGGGTACAGTCAAACCGAATGTAATCAGTACAGGGTACAGTCAAACAGAATGTAATCAGTACAGGGTACAGTAAACAGAATGTAATCAGTACAGGGTACAGTCAGACAGAAATGTAATCAGTACAGGGTACAGTCAAACAGAATGTAATCAGTACAGGGTACAGTAAACAGAATGTAATCAGTACAGGGTACAGTCAGACAGAAATGTAATCAGTACAGGGTACATTAAACCGAATGTAATCAGTACAGGGTACAGTCAAACAGAATGTAATCAGTACAGGGTACAGTCAGACAGAATGTAATCAGTACAGGGTACAGTCAGACAGAAATGTAATCAGTTCAGGGTACAGTCAGACAGAAATGTAATCAGTACAGGATACAGTCAAACAGAATGTAATCAGTTCAGGGTACAGTCAGACAGAAATGTAATCAGTACAGGGTACAGTAAACAGAATGTAATCAGTACAGGGTACAGTCAAACAGAATGTAATCAGTACAGGGTACAGTCAGACAGAATGTAATCAGTACAGGGTACAGTCAGACAGAAATGTAATCAGTACAGGGTACAGTCAAACAGAATGTAATCAGTACAGGGTACAGTCAGACAGAATGTATTCAGTACAGGGTACAGTCAAACAGAAATGTAATCAGTACAGGGTACAGTGAGACAGAAATGTAATCAGTACAGGGTACAGTCAAACAGAAATGTAATCAGTTCAGGGTACAGTCAGACAGAAATGTAATCAGTACAGGGTACAGTCAAACAGAAATGTAATCAGTACAGGGTACAGTCAAACAGAATGTAATCAGTACAGGGTACAGTCAGACAGAAATGTAATCAGTACAGGGTACAGTCAGACAGAAATGTAATCAGTACAGGGTACAGTCAAACAGAATGTAATCAGTTCAGGGTACAGTCAGACAGAAATGTAATCAGTAAAGGGTACAGTAAACAGAATGTAATCAGTACAGGGTACAGTCAAACAGAATGTAATCAGTACAGGGTACAGTCAGACAGAAATGTAATCAGTACAGGGTACAGTCAGACAGAAATGTAATCAGTACAGGGTACAGTCAAACAGAATGTAATCAGTACAGGGTACAGTCAGACAGAATGTAATCAGTACAGGGTACAGTCAAACAGAAATGTAATCAGTACAGGGTACATTAAACCGAATGTAATCAGTACAGGGTACAGTCAAACAGAATGTAATCAGTACAGGGTACAGTCAGACAGAATGTAATCAGTACAGGGTACAGTCAGACAGAAATGTAATCAGTTCAGGGTACAGTCAGACAGAAATGTAATCAGTACAGGGTACAGTCAAACAGAAATGTAATCAGTTCAGGGTACAGTCAAACAGAAATGTAATCAGTTCAGGGTACAGTCAAACAGAAATGTAATCAGTTCAGGGTACAGTCAGACAGAAATGTAATCAGTACAGGGTACAGTCAAACAGAAATGTAATCAGTTCAGGGTACAGTCAAACAGAAATGTAATCAGTTCAGGGTACAGTCAGACAGAAATGTAATCAGTACAGGGTACAGTCAGACAGAAATGTAATCAGTACAGGGTACAGTCAAACAGAAATGTAATCAGTACAGGGTACAGTCAGACAGAAATGTAATCAGTACAGGGTACAGTCAAACAGAAATGAAATCAGTTCAGGGTACAGTCAGACAGAAATGTAATCAGTACAGGGTACAGTCAGACAGAAATGTAATCAGTACAGGGTACAGTCAAACAGAAATGTAATCAGTACAGGGTACAGTCAAACAGAATGTAATCAGTACAGGGTACAGTCAGACAGAAATGTAATCAGTACAGGGTACAGTCAAACAGAAATGTAATCAGTACAGGGTACAGTGAGACAGAAATGTAATCAGTACAGGGTACAGTCAAACCGAATGTAATCAGTACAGGGTACAGTCAAACAGAATGTAATCAGTACAGGGTACAGTAAACAGAATGTAATCAGTACAGGGTACAGTCAGACAGAAATGTAATCAGTACAGGGTACATTAAACCGAATGTAATCAGTACAGGGTACAGTCAAACAGAATGTAATCAGTACAGGGTACAGTCAGACAGAATGTAATCAGTACAGGGTACAGTCAGACAGAAATGTAATCAGTTCAGGGTACAGTCAGACAGAAATGTAATCAGTACAGGATACAGTCAAACAGAATGTAATCAGTTCAGGGTACAGTCAGACAGAAATGTAATCAGTACAGGGTACAGTAAACAGAATGTAATCAGTACAGGGTACAGTCAAACAGAATGTAATCAGTACAGGGTACAGTCAGACAGAATGTAATCAGTACAGGGTACAGTCAGACAGAAATGTAATCAGTACAGGGTACAGTCAAACAGAATGTAATCAGTACAGGGTACAGTCAGACAGAATGTATTCAGTACAGGGTACAGTCAAACAGAAATGTAATCAGTACAGGGTACAGTGAGACAGAAATGTAATCAGTACAGGGTACAGTCAAACAGAAATGTAATCAGTTCAGGGTACAGTCAGACAGAAATGTAATCAGTACAGGGTACAGTCAAACAGAAATGTAATCAGTACAGGGTACAGTCAAACAGAATGTAATCAGTACAGGGTACAGTCAGACAGAAATGTAATCAGTACAGGGTACAGTCAGACAGAAATGTAATCAGTACAGGGTACAGTCAAACAGAATGTAATCAGTTCAGGGTACAGTCAGACAGAAATGTAATCAGTAAAGGGTACAGTAAACAGAATGTAATCAGTACAGGGTACAGTCAAACAGAATGTAATCAGTACAGGGTACAGTCAGACAGAAATGTAATCAGTACAGGGTACAGTCAGACAGAAATGTAATCAGTACAGGGTACAGTCAAACAGAATGTAATCAGTACAGGGTACAGTCAGACAGAATGTAATCAGTACAGGGTACAGTCAAACAGAAATGTAATCAGTACAGGGTACATTAAACCGAATGTAATCAGTACAGGGTACAGTCAAACAGAATGTAATCAGTACAGGGTACAGTCAGACAGAATGTAATCAGTACAGGGTACAGTCAGACAGAAATGTAATCAGTTCAGGGTACAGTCAGACAGAAATGTAATCAGTACAGGGTACAGTCAAACAGAAATGTAATCAGTTCAGGGTACAGTCAAACAGAAATGTAATCAGTTCAGGGTACAGTCAAACAGAAATGTAATCAGTTCAGGGTACAGTCAAACAGAAATGTAATCAGTTCAGGGTACAGTCAAACAGAAATGTAATCAGTTCAGGGTACAGTCAGACAGAAATGTAATCAGTACAGGGTACAGTCAAACAGAAATGTAATCAGTTCAGGGTACAGTCAGACAGAAATGTAATCAGTACAGGGTACAGTCAGACAGAAATGTAATCAGTACAGGGTACAGTCAAACAGAAATGTAATCAGTACAGGGTACAGTCAGACAGAAATGTAATCAGTACAGGGTACAGTCAAACAGAAATGAAATCAGTTCAGGGTACAGTCAGACAGAAATGTAATCAGTACAGGGTACAGTCAGACAGAAATGTAATCAGTACAGGGTACAGTCAAACAGAAATGTAATCAGTACAGGGTACAGTCAAACAGAATGTAATCAGTACAGGGTACAGTCAGACAGAAATGTAATCAGTACAGGGTACAGTCAAACAGAAATGTAATCAGTACAGGGTACAGTGAGACAGAAATGTAATCAGTACAGGGTACAGTCAAACCGAATGTAATCAGTACAGGGTACAGTCAAACAGAATGTAATCAGTACAGGGTACAGTAAACAGAATGTAATCAGTACAGGGTACAGTCAGACAGAAATGTAATCAGTACAGGGTACAGTCAAACAGAATGTAATCAGTACAGGGTACAGTAAACAGAATGTAATCAGTACAGGGTACAGTCAGACAGAAATGTAATCAGTACAGGGTACATTAAACCGAATGTAATCAGTACAGGGTACAGTCAAACAGAATGTAATCAGTACAGGGTACAGTCAGACAGAATGTAATCAGTACAGGGTACAGTCAAACAGAAATGTAATCAGTTCAGGGTACAGTCAGACAGAAATGTAATCAGTACAGGGTACAGTCAAACAGAAATGTAATCAGTTCAGGGTACAGTCAAACAGAAATGTAATCAGTTCAGGGTACAGTCAAACAGAAATGTAATCAGTTCAGGGTACAGTCAGACAGAAATGTAATCAGTACAGGGTACAGTCAAACAGAAATGTAATCAGTTCAGGGTACAGTCAAACAGAAATGTAATCAGTTCAGGGTACAGTCAGACAGAAATGTAATCAGTACAGGGTACAGTCAGACAGAAATGTAATCAGTACAGGGTACAGTCAAACAGAAATGTAATCAGTACAGAGTACAGTCAGACAGAAATGTAATCAGTACAGGGTACAGTCAAACAGAAATGAAATCAGTTCAGGGTACAGTCAGACAGAAATGTAATCAGTACAGGGTACAGTCAGACAGAAATGTAATCAGTACAGGGTACAGTCAAACAGAAATGTAATCAGTACAGGGTACAGTCAAACAGAATGTAATCAGTACAGGGTACAGTCAGACAGAAATGTAATCAGTACAGGGTACAGTCAAACAGAAATGTAATCAGTACAGGGTACAGTCAGACAGAAATGTAATCAGTACAGGGTACAGTCAAACCGAATGTAATCAGTACAGGGTACAGTCAAACAGAATGTAATCAGTACAGGGTACAGTAAACAGAATGTAATCAGTACAGGGTACAGTCAGACAGAAATGTAATCAGTACAGGGTACAGTCAAACAGAATGTAATCAGTACAGGGTACAGTAAACAGAATGTAATCAGTACAGGGTACAGTCAGACAGAAATGTAATCAGTACAGGGTACAGTCAGACAGAAATGTAATCAGTACAGGGTACAGTCAAACAGAATGTAATCAGTACAGGGTACAGTCAAACAGAAATGTAATCAGTACAGGGTACATTAAACCGAATGTAATCAGTACAGGGTACAGTCAAACAGAATGTAATCAGTACAGGGTACAGTCAGACAGAATGTAATCAGTACAGGGTACAGTCAGACAGAAATGTAATCAGTTCAGGGTACAGTCAGACAGAAATGTAATCAGTACAGGGTACAGTCAAACAGAAATGTAATCAGTTCAGGGTACAGTCAAACAGAAATGTAATCAGTTCAGGGTACAGTCAAACAGAAATGTAATCAGTTCAGGGTACAGTCAGACAGAAATGTAATCAGTACAGGTTACAGTCAAACAGAAATGTAATCAGTTCAGGGTACAGTCAAACAGAAATGTAATCAGTTCAGGGTACAGTCAGACAGAAATGTAATCAGTACAGGGTACAGTGAGACAGAAATGTAATCAGTACAGGGTACAGTCAAACAGAAATGTAATCAGTACAGGGTACAGTCAAACAGAATGTAATCAGTACAGGGTACAGTCAAACAGAAATGTAATCAGTACAGGGTACATTAAACCGAATGTAATCAGTACAGGGTACAGTCAAACAGAATGTAATCAGTACAGGGTACAGTCAGACAGAATGTAATCAGTACAGGGTACAGTCAGACAGAAATGTAATCAGTTCAGGGTACAGTCAGACAGAAATGTAATCAGTACAGGGTACAGTCAAACAGAAATGTAATCAGTTCAGGGTACAGTCAAACAGAAATGTAATCAGTTCAGGGTACAGTCAAACAGAAATGTAATCAGTTCAGGGTACAGTCAGACAGAAATGTAATCAGTACAGGTTACAGTCAAACAGAAATGTAATCAGTTCAGGGTACAGTCAAACAGAAATGTAATCAGTTCAGGGTACAGTCAGACAGAAATGTAATCAGTACAGGGTACAGTGAGACAGAAATGTAATCAGTACAGGGTACAGTCAAACAGAAATGTAATCAGTACAGGGTACAGTCAGACAGAAATGTAATCAGTACAGGGTACAGTCAAACAGAAATGAAATCAGTTCAGGGTACAGTCAGACAGAAATGTAATCAGTACAGGGTACAGTCAGACAGAAATGTAATCAGTACAGGGTACAGTCAAACAGAAATGTAATCAGTACAGGGTACAGTCAAACAGAATGTAATCAGTACAGGGTACAGTCAGACAGAAATGTAATCAGTACAGGGTACAGTCAAACAGAAATGTAATCAGTACAGGGTACAGTCAGACAGAAATGTAATCAGTACAGGGTACAGTCAAACCGAATGTAATCAGTACAGGGTACAATCAAACAGAATGTAATCAGTACAGGGTACAGTAAACAGAATGTAATCAGTACAGGGTACAGTCAGACAGAAATGTAATCAGTACAGGGTACAGTCAGACAGAAATGTAATCAGTACAGGATACAGTCAAACAGAATGTAATCAGTTCAGGGTACAGTCAGACAGAAATGTAATCAGTACAGGGTACAGTAAACAGAATGTAATCAGTACAGGGTACAGTCAAACAGAATGTAATCAGTACAGGGTACAGTCAAACAGAATGTAATCAGTACAGGGTACAGTCAGACAGAATGTAATCAGTACAGGGTACAGTCAGACAGAAATGTAATCAGTACAGGGTACAGTCAGACAGAAATGTAATCAGTACAGGGTACAGTCAAACAGAATGTAATCAGTACAGGGTACAGTCAGACAGAATGTAATCAGTACAGGGTACAGTCAAACAGAAATGTAATCAGTACAGGGTACAGTCAGACAGAAATGTAATCAGTACAGGGTACAGTCAAACAGAAATGTAATCAGTTCAGGGTACAGTCAGACAGAAATGTAATCAGTACAGGGTACAGTCAAACAGAAATGTAATCAGTTCAGGGTACAGTCAGACAGAAATGTAATCAGTACAGGGTACAGTCAGACAGAAATGTAATCAGTACAGGGTACAGTCAGACAGAAATGTAATCAGTACAGGGTACAGTCAGACAGAAATGTAATCAGTACAGGGTACAGTCAAACAGAATGTAATCAGTTCAGGGTACAGTCAGACAGAAATGTAATCAGTACAGGGTACAGTCAAACAGAATGTAATCAGTTCAGGGTACAGTCAAACAGAATGTAATCAGTACAGGGTACAGTCAGACAGAAATGTAATCAGTTCAGGGTACAGTCAGACAGAATGTAATCAGTACAGGGTACAGTCAGACAGAAATGTAATCAGTACAGGGTACAGTCAAACAGAAATGTAATCAGTACAGGGTACAGTCAAACAGAATGTAATCAGTTCAGGGTACAGTCAGACAGAAATGTAATCAGTAAAGGGTACAGTAAACATAATGTAATCAGTACAGGGTACAGTCAAACAGAATGTAATCAGTACAGGGTACAGTCAGACAGAATGTAATCAGTACAGGGTACAGTCAGACAGAAATGTAATCAGTTCAGGGTACAGTCAGACAGAAATGTAATCAGTACAGGGTACAGTAAACAGAATGTAATCAGTACAGGGTACAGTCAGACAGAATGTAATCAGTACAGGGTACAGTCAGACAGAATGTAATCAGTACAGGGTACAGTCAGACAGAAATGTAATCAGTACAGGGTACAGTCAGACAGAAATGTAATCAGTACAGGGTACAGTCAGACAGAAATGTAATCAGTACAGGGTACAGTCAAACAGAATGTAATCAGTACAGGGTACAGTAAACAGAATGTAATCAGTACAGGGTACAGTCAAACAGAATGTAATCAGTTCAGGGTACAGTCAGACAGAAATGTAATCAGTACAGGGTACAGTCAGACAGAAATGTAATCAGTACAGGGTACAGTCAAACAGAATGTAATCAGTTCAGGGTACAGTCAGACAGAAATGTAATCAGTACAGGGTACAGTAAACAGAATGTAATCAGTACAGGGTACAGCCAGACAGAAATGTAATCAGTACAGGGTACAGTCAGACAGAAATGTAATCAGTACAGGGTACAGTCAGACAGAAATGTAATCAGTACAGGGTACAGTCAGACAGAAATGTAATCAGTACAGGGTACAGTCAGACAGAAATGTAATCAGTACAGGGTACAGTCAGACAGAATGTAATCAGTACAGGGTACAGTCAGACATAATGTAATCAGTACAGGGTACAGTCAGACAGAAATGTAATCAGTTCAGCGTACAGTCACATTGTGTGTTAGTTTACAGCTGTCATGTTGTTTAGTTAAATGACATTGTGTGTTAGTTTACAGCTGTCATGTTGTTTAGTTAAATGACATTGTGTTAGTTTACAGCTGTCATGTTGTTTAGTTAAATGACATTGTGTTAGTTTACAGCTGTCATGTTGTTTAGTTAAATGACATTGTGTGTTAGTTTACAGCTGTCATGTTGTTTAGTTAAATGACATTGTGTGTTAGTTTACAGCTGTCATGTTGATTGGTTAATGACATTGTGTGTTAGTTTACAGCTGTCATGTTGTTTAGTTAAATGACATTGTGTGTTAGTTTACAGCTGTCATGTTGTTTAGTTAAATGACATTGTGTGTTAGTTTACAGCTGTCATGTTGTTTAGTTAAATGACATTGTGTGTTAGTTTACAGCTGTCATGTTGTTTAGTTAAATGACATTGTGTTAGTTTACAGCTGTCATGTTGATTAGTTAAATGACATTGTGTGTTAGTTTACAGCTGTCATGTTGTTTAGTTAAATGACATTGTGTTAGTTTACAGCTGTCATGTTGTTTAGTTAAATGACATTGTGTGTTAGTTTACAGCTGTCATGTTGTTTAGTTAAATGACATTGTGTTAGTTTACAGCTGTCATGTTGTTTAGTTAAATGACATTGTGTGTTAGTTTACAGCTGTCATGTTGTTTAGTTAAATGACATTGTGTTAGTTTACAGCTGTCATGTTGTTTAGTTAAATGACATTGTGTTAGTTTACAGCTGTCATGTTGTTTAGTTAAATGACATTGTGTGTTAGTTTACAGCTGTCATGTTGATTGGTTAATGACATTGTGTGTTAGTTTACAGCTGTCATGTTGTTTAGTTAAATGACATTGTGTGTTAGTTTACAGCTGTCATGTTGTTTAGTTAAATTACATTGTGTGTTAGTTTACAGCTGTCATGTTGTTTAGTTAAATGACATTGTGTTAGTTTACAGCTGTCATGTTGTTTAGTTAAATGACATTGTGTGTTAGTTTACAGCTGTCATGTTGTTTAGTTAAATGACATTGTGTTAGTTTACAGCTGTCATGTTGTTTAGTTAAATGACATTGTGTTAGTTTACAGCTGTCATGTTGTTTAGTTAAATGACATTGTGTTAGTTTACAGCTGTCATGTTGTTTAGTTAAATGACATTGTGTTAGTTTACAGCTGTCATGTTGTTTAGTTAAATGACATTGTGTTAGTTTACAGCTGTCATGTTGTTTAGTTAAATGACATTGTGTTAGTTTACAGCTGTCATGTTGATTAGTTAAATGACATTGTGTGTTAGTTTACAGCTGTCATGTTGTTTAGTTAAATGACATTGTGTTAGTTTACAGCTGTCATGTTGTTTAGTTAAATGACATTGTGTTAGTTTACAGCTGTCATGTTGTTTAGTTAAATGACATTGTGTTAGTTTACAGCTGTCATGTTGTTTAGTTAAATGACATTGTGTTAGTTTACAGCTGTCATGTTGTTTAGTTAAATGACATTGTGTTAGTTTACAGCTGTCATGTTGTTTAGTTAAATGACATTGTGTTAGTTTACAGCTGTCATGTTGTTTAGTTAAATGACATTGTGTTAGTTTACAGCTGTCATGTTGTTTAGTTAAATGACATTGTGTTAGTTTACAGCTGTCATGTTGTTTAGTTAAATGACATTGTGTTAGTTTACAGCTGTCATGTTGTTTAGTTAAATGACATTGTGTTAGTTTACAGCTGTCATGTTGTTTAGTTAAATGACATTGTGTTAGTTTACAGCTGTCATGTTGTTTAGTTAAATGACATTGTGTTAGTTTACAGCTGTCATGTTGTTTAGTTAAATGACATTGTGTGTTAGTTTACAGCTGTCATGTTGTTTAGTTAAATGACATTGTGTGTTAGTTTACAGCTGTCATGTTGTTTAGTTAAATGACATTGTGTTAGTTTACAGCTGTCATGTTGTTTAGTTAAATGACATTGTGTTAGTTTACAGCTGTCATGTTGTTTAGTTAAATGACATTGTGTTAGTTTACAGCTGTCATGTTGTTTAGTTAAATGACATTGTGTTAGTTTACAGCTGTCATGTTGTTTAGTTAAATGACATTGTGTTAGTTTACAGCTGTCATGTTGTTTAGTTAAATGACATTGTGTTAGTTTACAGCTGTCATGTTGTTTAGTTAAATGACATTGTGTTAGTTTACAGCTGTCATGTTGTTTAGTTAAATGACATTGTGTTAGTTTACAGCTGTCATGTTGTTTAGTTAAATGACATTGTGTTAGTTTACAGCTGTCATGTTGTTTAGTTAAATGACATTGTGTTAGTTTACAGCTGTCATGTTGTTTAGTTAAATGACATTGTGTTAGTTTACAGCTGTCATGTTGTTTAGTTAAATGACATTGTGTTAGTTTACAGCTGTCATGTTGTTTAGTTAAATGACATTGTGTGTTAGTTTACAGCTGTCATGTTGTTTAGTTAAATGACATTGTGTTAGTTTACAGCTGTCATGTTGTTTAGTTAAATGACATTGTGTTAGTTTACAGCTGTCATGTTGTTTAGTTAAATGACATTGTGTTAGTTTACAGCTGTCATGTTGTTTAGTTAAATGACATTGTGTGTTAGTTTACAGCTGTCATGTTGTTTAGTTAAATGACATTGTGTTAGTTTACAGCTGTCATGTTGTTTAGTTAAATGACATTGTGTTAGTTTACAGCTGTCATGTTGTTTAGTTAAATGACATTGTGTGTTAGTTTACAGCTGTCATGTTGTTTAGTTAAATGACATTGTGTTAGTTTACAGCTGTCATGTTGTTTAGTTAAATGACATTGTGTGTTAGTTTACAGCTGTCATGTTGTTTAGTTAAATGACATTGTGTTAGTTTACAGCTGTCATGTTGTTTAGTTAAATGACATTGTGTGTTAGTTTACAGCTGTCATGTTGTTTAGTTAAATGACATTGTGTGTTAGTTTACAGCTGTCATGTTGTTTAGTTAAATGACATTGTGTGTTAGTTTACAGCTGTCATGTTGTTTAGTTAAATGACATTGTGTGTTAGTTTACAGCTGTCATGTTGTTTAGTTAAATGACATTGTGTGTTAGTTTACAGCTGTCATGTTGTTTAGTTAAATGACATTGTGTTAGTTTACAGCTGTCATGTTGTTTAGTTAAATGACATTGTGTGTTAGTTTACAGCTGTCATGTTGTTTAGTTAAATGACATTGTGTTAGTTTACAGCTGTCATGTTGTTTAGTTAAATGACATTGTGTTAGTTTACAGCTGTCATGTTGTTTAGTTAAATGACATTGTGTGTTAGTTTACAGCTGTCATGTTGTTTAGTTAAATGACATTGTGTTAGTTTACAGCTGTCATGTTGTTTAGTTAAATGACATTGTGTTAGTTTACAGCTGTCATGTTGTTTAGTTAAATGACATTGTGTTAGTTTACAGCTGTCATGTTGTTTAGTTAAATGACATTGTGTTAGTTTACAGCTGTCATGTTGTTTAGTTAAATGACATTGTGTTAGTTTACAGCTGTCATGTTGTTTAGTTAAATGACATTGTGTTAGTTTACAGCTGTCATGTTGTTTAGTTAAATGACATTGTGTTAGTTTACAGCTGTCATGTTGTTTAGTTAAATGACATTGTGTTAGTTTACAGCTGTCATGTTGTTTAGTTAAATGACATTGTGTTAGTTTACAGCTGTCATGTTGTTTAGTTAAATGACATTGTGTTAGTTTACAGCTGTCATGTTGTTTAGTTAAATGACATTGTGTTAGTTTACAGCTGTCATGTTGTTTAGTTAAATGACATTGTGTTAGTTTACAGCTGTCATGTTGTTTAGTTAAATGACATTGTGTTAGTTTACAGCTGTCATGTTGTTTAGTTAAATGACATTGTGTTAGTTTACAGCTGTCATGTTGTTTAGTTAAATGACATTGTGTTAGTTTACAGCTGTCATGTTGTTTAGTTAAATGACATTGTGTGTTAGTTTACAGCTGTCATGTTGTTTAGTTAAATGACATTGTGTTAGTTTACAGCTGTCATGTTGTTTAGTTAAATGACATTGTGTTAGTTTACAGCTGTCATGTTGTTTAGTTAAATGACATTGTGTGTTAGTTTACAGCTGTCATGTTGTTTAGTTAAATGACATTGTGTGTTAGTTTACAGCTGTCATGTTGTTTAGTTAAATGACATTGTGTGTTAGTTTACAGCTGTCATGTTGTTTAGTTAAATGACATTGTGTTAGTTTACAGCTGTCATGTTGTTTAGTTAAATGACATTGTGTTAGTTTACAGCTGTCATGTTGTTTAGTTAAATGACATTGTGTGTTAGTTTACAGCTGTCATGTTGTTTAGTTAAATGACATTGTGTGTTAGTTTACAGCTGTCATGTTGTTTAGTTAAATGACATTGTGTTAGTTTACAGCTGTCATGTTGTTTAGTTAAATGACATTGTGTGTTAGTTTACAGCTGTCATGTTGTTTAGTTAAATGACATTGTGTGTTAGTTTACAGCTGTCATGTTGTTTAGTTAAATGACATTGTGTTAGTTTACAGCTGTCATGTTGTTTAGTTAAATGACATTGTGTTAGTTTACAGCTGTCATGTTGTTTAGTTAAATGACATTGTGTGTTAGTTTACAGCTGTCATGTTGTTTAGTTAAATGACATTGTGTGTTAGTTTACAGCTGTCATGTTGTTTAGTTAAATGACATTGTGTGTTAGTTTACAGCTGTCATGTTGTTTAGTTAAATGACATTGTGTGTTAGTTTACAGCTGTCATGTTGTTTAGTTAAATGACATTGTGTTAGTTTACAGCTGTCATGTTGTTTAGTTAAATTACATTGTGTTAGTTTACAGCTGTCATGTTGTTTAGTTAAATGACATTGTGTTAGTTTACAGCTGTCATGTTGTTTAGTTAAATGACATTGTGTGTTAGTTTACAGCTGTCATGTTGTTTAGTTAAATGACATTGTGTGTTAGTTTACAGCTGTCATGTTGTTTAGTTAAATGACATTGTGTTAGTTTACAGCTGTCATGTTGTTTAGTTAAATGACATTGTGTGTTAGTTTACAGCTGTCATGTTGTTTAGTTAAATGACATTGTGTGTTAGTTTACAGCTGTCATGTTGTTTAGTTAAATGACATTGTGTTAGTTTACAGCTGTCATGTTGTTTAGTTAAATGACATTGTGTTAGTTTACAGCTGTCATGTTGTTTAGTTAAATGACATTGTGTGTTAGTTTACAGCTGTCATGTTGTTTAGTTAAATGACATTGTGTTAGTTTACAGCTGTCATGTTGTTTAGTTAAATGACATTGTGTTAGTTTACAGCTGTCATGTTGTTTAGTTAAATGACATTGTGTTAGTTTACAGCTGTCATGTTGTTTAGTTAAATGACATTGTGTTAGTTTACAGCTGTCATGTTGTTTAGTTAAATGACATTGTGTTAGTTTACAGCTGTCATGTTGTTTAGTTAAATGACATTGTGTTAGTTTACAGCTGTCATGTTGTTTAGTTAAATGACATTGTGTGTTAGTTTACAGCTGTCATGTTGTTTAGTTAAATGACATTGTGTTAGTTTACAGCTGTCATGTTGTTTAGTTAAATGACATTGTGTGTTAGTTTACAGCTGTCATGTTGTTTACTTTCACAACAGAGAAATCATACAGCATACTAATTTAAATGTTGCGTCGGTCGTTTAATGAACTACTAAAGCCACTTCCTGGTTCCAGGGGGCGTGTCTACTTGGAGCTGGCGGTGGAGATCCAATCGGGTGGACCCGGGGGCGGGGCCGACTCCAAGCTGTCCCGGTTGGTCAAGCCTCCGAAGGCGGGAGGGAAGGAGGTCAAAGCCCCGCCCACTGGAGGCGGAGCTTCGGGAGGAGACGAGGACAGGAAGTCGGCCGGTGCCGAGGTCATGTCTGTGGAGGCCCCGTCCCAGGTATGATGTCATGATGACATCACCACCCCGGGTATGATGTCATGATCACCGCCCCGGGTATGATGTCATGGTGACATCACTGTGTCGTTGCTTCCAGGAGGACGGTGTCAACTTCCTGTTGTTCGGGGCGGTGTTTGAGGCCAGCTTGATTGACAGGAAGATCGGAGACAAGCCAATCAGCTTCGAGTTCTCTATGGGTGAGCCAATCAGCTTTT
>NC_136793.1:3780919-3793419 GCF_951216825.1 Electrona antarctica
CTCCTCAAGAGGCTTCAGAGAGTATTCAGGCTGACAAACAAGACAGCGGGGAGCCAAGTGGGAGTACAGTCACCTCAAGTTGCACAAAGATATGTGTAAGTGGAGAAAGCCCACGCTCCTACTCCAAGATCTGTTTGGTAAAAGTACATCCTGCAGGCAAAAAAGAGAGCGCTATTAGGATGTATGCAGTGCTCGATGAGCAAAGTAACAAGTCTCTTGCCAAGACAGAGTTTTTTGACCTCTTCAAGGTCGAGGCCAATTCATCTCATTATACACTGAGAACCTGTTCAGGGAGAACAGAGACGTCAGGTAGAAGAGCTAGTAACTTCATCATCGAGTCTATTGATGGAAAATTACAACTTCCTTTACCAACCCTAATGGAGTGTGACATGGTTCCTGATGATAGGACAGCAATACCTTCACCAGAAATTGCACAGCATCACTCCCACCTACGGCCAATTGCCAAGAAGATGCAACCTGTGGACCCAGACGCTCCAATCCTCTTGCTCTTAGGAAGGGACATCTTAAGGGTACACAAGGTGCGCGAGCTAATAAACGGGCCCCACAATGCTCCTTACGCACAGCGACTAGACCTAGGATGGGTCGTCGTGGGTGAAGCATGCTTGGGAACAGTTCACAAACCATCAGAGGTCAATGTATACAAAGCAAACGTGCTGCAAAATGGTCACACATCCTGTTTCAGCCCATACCCAAAAAGCATCCAAGTGACTGAAGGCTACAGTGGTATGATACAGCATCCTGGTTCAACCTCCCCTGCCTGTAAGGAAGATGCAGGTCCCACAGAGAGGACAGACAACCTTGGATGCTCTGTGTTAAAACAGTCCAAGGAGGATGACAAATCAGCACGCTACACATGGATGACAGAATGTCCCTGACTATCATGGACAAACATGTCTATCAGAGCAGCTCAAACTGAGCTGATTGAATCTATGTCAACTGACAACTTCACCAATGCTCTGAAGAACAGAATTGTGAAGATGTTTCTGAGGCCAGTCTCAGAGTTCATAGTTCCCCTGTCAGAGATTTATTGAACTCTTATGTTGCTACTTGCATCCAAGGACATTCCCTTAATGTTGATGTATCTATAGTGATACAATGTTATTGTACCAAAGCGGGGAGTGTGCTGCCTTTGGAATGGCAGTTTGGTTAAAATTCATAGTTTCAAAATGTTTCATAATTCTGTCATTTAATTAAGTAAGTTAAAAGGTGTACCAGTTCTTACTGTTTTTACTGCCCTCCAGTGGTGGAAGTAGAAAGTGAAACTAAACTCAGAGTCAGCATTTCCCCATGAAACAGTGAGCTGTGCGCATGGTCTGCTGATAATTCTTCTTTAATGCTTTTGCCTTGGACATTATTGTCTGTAAGTACTTTGAAGTTCTAGTTAATCGGTTCAAAGATTATATTTCATGTAGAATGTGATGTTTGCAGAACACCTTTGTAGCTGGTTATTTTGTGTTTGGAAATTGTGTAAACACATGTGGTCTGCATGTTAGTTTACTGCTGCAGTAGCCTAGCCATTTTCTGTGTTTGACTTCAACATTGTGTACCTAGTTCAGTGCAAATAGCCTACTAATAACTATGCATACTATATTACTCACACACTCTGCATATTTACCTGTGTGCTAATTCATTTTTATGTTTATTTCTGTACTTTTCAGTTTTACAAAATTACCTGTGACTTCAGTAAACACAAGAAAAGTCAAGTCTTGTCTCTTTATTGGAGGATCTCAGAAACTGTTAACTAGCTGTCTAGCTGCACATAGGCACGTGTTGCAAGGGCAGCACAATTGCATTGTATGTAGTCATAGCACATCATAGTACATATGTATAGCATAGTATAGTATATATGTATAGTTAATATGTATAGTGTCATTATATAGATATGTTCTAGTTACGTTCTTAGCTTACGCATGTTTCTTGATAAATGCATTTTATATATGTGATGTATTCCCATACTTTTGTTCCTGCCTAATGTGAGTAGCTCTGGATTAAGAGCGTCTGCTAAATGCCTAAATTGTAAATTGTAATTGTAAATTGTGTGTGTGTGTGTGTGTGTGTGTGTGTGTGTGTGTGTGTGCGTGTGCGTGTGCGTGTGCGTGTGTGTGTGTGTGTGTGTGTGTGTGTGTGTGCAGGTTCTACATGCACATCCCCATGGACAGACAGAAGCCATGCGTGTGTGTGTGCAGCCAGTGGGAGAACAGAGCCTACAGACTGGTCCATTGTAACATGCTGGAGTCCATCTGTCTGCTGTTTGTATGTACATGCACTCACACACACACGCGCACGCACACACGCACACGCGCATGCACGCACACGCACACACACACACACACACACACACACACACACGCGCGCACGCACACACGCACACGCGCACGCACACACACACACACACACACACACACACACACACACACACACACACACACACACACACACACACACACACACACACACACACACACACAATGACTTATGGAATATGTACAAATGGTTCCATGTGTTACACTCTCAGAGGTACAGACCCATAAGGGTCCATTTGGTTCCATTTGTACACTCTCAGAGTTACAGACCCATAAGGGTCCATTTGGTTCCATTTGTACACTCTCAGAGTCACAGACCCATAAGGGTCCATTTGGTTCCATTTGTACACTCTCAGAGTCACAGACCCATAAGGGTCCATTTGGTTCCTAACTAGGCTATCATTTAGCTGGGGACCCCCTGGAACTCCCTCAAGGACCCCTGGGGGTCCCCGGACCCCCTGGAACTCCCTCAAGGACCCCTGGGGGTCCCCGGACCCCACTTTGGGAACCATTGATGTAGGCTATACTCACATTGGCTGTCAATCATGTTGTGTTACAGGAAGGGGGCGTGGCCAAAGCCGCGGAACTCGACAAGAGGTGTGACCCGGGGGCGGAGCTTAACCTCCGTGCCGCACTGAAGCTCTTCTGCCAGGACGCCAGGTACGGCCAATCACAGTGCTAGCATCACTATGATGGTATAGCCAATCACAGTGCTAGAATCACTATGATGGTAGCCAATCACAGTGCTAGAATCACTATGATGGTAGCCAATCACAGCGCAGCATCACTATGATGGTAGCCAATCACAGCACAGCATCACTATGAAATGTTCATGAATTATGAATTATAAATGATTAACATAATGTATTTATTTAAATATCTTTAAAGTCTCGGACAACAGACCAGTTACACCTCATGACAACAGACCAGTTACACCTCATGACAACAGACCAGTTACACATCATGACAACAGACCAGTTACACCTCATGACAACAGACCAGTTACACATCATGACAACAGACCAGTTACACATCATGACAACAGACCAGTTACACCTCATGACAACAGACCAGTTACACCTCATGACAACAGACCAGTTACACATCATGACAACAGACCAGTTACACATCGTGACAACAGACCAGTTACACCTCATGACAACAGACCAGTTACACCTCATGACAACAGACCAGTTACACATCATGACAACAGACCAGTTACACCTCATGACAACAGACCAGTTACACATCATGACAACAGACCAGTTACACATCATGACAACAGACCAGTTACACATCATGACAACAGACCAGTTACACCTCATGACAACAGACCAGTTACACCTCATGACAACAGACCAGTTACACCTCATGACAACATACCAGTTACACATCATGACAACAGACCAGTTACACCTCATGACAACAGACCAGTTACACATCATGACAACAGACCAGTTACACCTCATGACAACAGACCAGTTACACCTCATGACAACATACCAGTTACACATCATGACAACAGACCAGTTACACCTCATGACAACAGACCAGTTACACATCATGACAACAGACCAGTTACACCTCATGACAACAGACCAGTTACACCTCATGACAACAGACCAGTTACACATCATGACAACAGACCAGTTACACATCATGACAACAGACCAGTTACACATCATGACAACAGACCAGTTACACATCATGACAACAGACCAGTTACACATCATGACAACAGACCAGTTACACATGACAACAGACCAGTTACACATCATGACAACAGACCAGTTACACATCATGACAACAGACCAGTTACACATCATGACAACAGACCAGTTACACATCATGACAACAGACCAGTTACACATCATGACAACAGACCAGTTACACCTCATGACAACAGACCAGTTACACATCATGACAACAGACCAGTTACACATCATGACAATAAACACATTTATTTTTTGCGGGGCCGAACAAATAATTAGAACGAAGAAAAACTAAAAAAAGAAAAAAGAAAAACATGTTTTTTCATCATTCTACTTATTTGTTCGACCAAGACATTATTTAACCCATTTCTGGGCCGGAAACCCCTTTTGGTGTTTTTTTAACTAAGCATTATGTTATACTTTAGCTATTGCAAAATAGCAGATCTACAAGCTCGTAACAAGCTTGTAGATCTGCTATTTTTGAAAAATCGTGAAAATGCTTTAGTGAAAATCTTTGAATATATATTCTTTCAGAGCGAACGTTTTTAACTCAAATCTTTGAATATATATTCTTTCAGAGCGAACGTTTTTAACTCAAATCTTTGAATATATATTCTTTCAGAGCGAACGTTTTTAACTCAAATCTTTGAATATATATTCTTTCAGAGCGAACGTTTTTACCTCAAATCTTTGAATATATATTCTTTCAGAGCGAACATTTTTAACTCAAATCTTTGAATATATATTCTTTCAGAGCGAACATTTTTAACTCAAATCTTTGAATATATATTCTTTCAGAGCGAACGTTTTTAACTCAAATCTTTGAATATATATTCTTTCAGAGCGAACGTTTTTAACTCAAATCTTTGAATATATATTCTTTCAGAAGACTTTTTATCTATTTTATTTCGACGTCAGGCCTAAATGGTTTATTGTCACGATGTGTCAACTGGGCTGTTGTCTTTGTCCGAGACTTACAGGTTTTGAAACGTCTATAGAGCACCAAAGTCCTGACGTCACTGTCAGTAGAGGGCGCCAGTCCACAGGTTCATGTACTTTTTATTTGCATTGTAATCTCCATAGGGGGATTTTAGATCGCCTCATATAAGAACTGTGTTTGAAAAATAAACCGATCACCCCGGCCTTTTAACTCATATGGATATGAAGCATCGACTGAAGGTGGAACTGTACAAATTTACCCAAAGAGTAACACAATAGAGCGTCGCAGTCCCGCCTCCTACCCTGGACCAGGAAATGAAACCCAATGCATTATTCTCATAGACATTTCTTAAAGTATTTATTTAAAGACGGTTACGCCGCGGACAAAGCCAACTCGAGTCGTGACAACTCATGACAACACAAACAATATTTTGGACCAAACTAATAATTACAAAGAAGAAAAACAACAAAAAAAGGGTTGTAACCTGCCGTTTTTTTCTTCTTTCTAATTATTTGTTTGGTCCAAAATATTATTTGTGTTGTCATGAGTTGTCACGACTCGAGTTGGCTTTGTCCGCGGCGTAACCGTCTTTAAATAAATACTTTAAGAAATGTCTATGAGAATAATGCATTGGGTTTCATTTCCTCGTCCAGGGTAGGAGGCGGGACTGCGACGCTCTATAAGCGTTAGAAACGAGCCAAACAACCCAGAGACTACATTTCCGGTAGGCGGATGGTGCGCATCTGCCCGTCGCACAACAGAAACGGAATGTTAATTACGTTTATTTTTATTTTTATTTTATTGATATTTAATGTCTCGTGGTTAGTACGAGTCGAGTCACCACCAGCTGAGCTTACGTCAATGAGGAATCTCAGGAACGCAATGTGTTGACAGCTGGGCATGACGTATATTAGACGTTGCCTTCATGTTTCAAGGCTTTTGCGGCCACGTTAATTAAATTTTCTCCATAAACTGGCTGTATCAAATATGAATGGACATCATTAACGACGCACAGCCACTCCCCTGACAGAAAGGCCGGGGTGGTCGGTTTATTTTTCAAACACAGTTCTTATATGAAGCGACCTAAAATCCCCCTATGGAGATTACAATGCAAATAAAAAAATACATGAACCTGGGGACTGACGCCCTCTACTGAAAGTGACGTCAGACTTTGGTGCTCTATTGGAAAAAATAATGGGGAATTCACCTTTAGCTAAGCCCCGCCCTCTCCCAGGAATTATACGAAGTAGGGTGACACTGATGATGATGAGGAGAAAATCAGTTGAGCTGTTCCTGAGAGCAATTTCCATTAAAGCACCAATAATATGATATGAATTTGTGGGGATAGAAAACACATATGGGAGCCCAAAAAACACAAAAGAAATTGAAAAAGTAGAATTTGATGTTAGAGGTCCTTTAAAACAATGTTTTATCATATAGGAAAACTATTGGTGGAGAGGTTAGTCTAACCCATGTTATGCTTAGCTGTGATTGGACCATAGCAGTTTGGGGAGGGGCTTATAGCTATTGGTCAATTATTTACTGGGTCTGTCACAGGGGGCGGGGTCTGTCACAGGGGGCGGGGTCTGCCACAGGGGGCGGGGTCTGTCACAGGGGGCGGAGTCTGTCACAGGGGGCGGGGTCTGTCACAGGGGGCGGAGGGTCTGTCACAGGGGGCGGGGTCTGTCACAGGGGGCGGAGGGTCTGTCACAGGGAGCGGAGTCTGTCACCGAGGGCGGAGTCTGTCACAGGGGGCGGGGCTGCGACGCTCTATTGCTCAAACGAGTGAAGTGAAGTGAAATCCTGGCGCGCACGAGAAATTAAACTAGAATTCAATGTTCTATAATTACCTTTAATCTGATTCAACTGATGCGTGCGTGCGTGCGTGCGTGCGTGCGTGCGTGCGTGCGTGCGTGCGTGCGTGCGTGCGTGCGTGCGTGCGTGCGTGCGTGCGTGTCTGTAGTTCCTTCATAGTGTCAGCAGAGTCTACGCTGAAGGCGGAGCTAAAGAAGAATCGTCTGACCCAATTGGACAGGAGACGACTGACCATGTGTAAACAAGAGCTGGTAGGAAAACACGCACGCACGCGCACGCACGCACGCACGCACGCACTGGACAGGACATCTACATTGATCGTCACACGAGAAGATGAATCTGAACATAAAGACACATATCAGAGTCTAAGGATTGTTAAAAATAAATAAATAGCAGATCTACAAGATCATAGATCTTGATCTTGTAGATCAGACTAATGTGACTAAAAGTCAAATCAAAATGTCCTGTTAAAATCAACACACTGCTCATGGGGATGGCAATGAAGGACCGGGAAGTCTGGCCTGGCGTTGTGAAATCCATGGTGTGTGTGTGTGTGTGTGTGTGTGTGTGTGTGTGTGTGTGTGTGTGTGTGTGTGTGTGTGTGTGTGTGTGTGTGTGTGCGTGTGCGTGTGTGTGTGTGCGTGTGCGTGTGCGTTTTCGCGTGTGCGTGCGCATCATAGGAGGGAATGATCGTGGATGGGCGGGGCTTGTCGGAGAGGAAGCTGAAAGTGGGCGGGGTCAAAGAGCTGCTGAAAGACACCGGCAGACTGACGCAGAAACTACGCTTCCTATTGGCCGAGGTGAGTAAGACTCCTTCCTATTGGCCGAGGTGAGTAAGACAGACTCCTTCCTATTGGCCGAGGTGAGTAAGACTCCTTCCTATAGTGGCCGAGGTGAGTAAGACACCTTCCTATTGGCCGAGGTGAGTAAGACAGACTCCTTCCTATTGGCCGAGGTGAGTAAGACTCCTTCCTATAGTGGCCGAGGTGAGTAAGACACCTTCCTATTGTAAGAGGTGAGTAAGACTCCTCCTATTGGCCGAGGTGAGTAAGACTCCTTCCTATTGGACGAGGTGAGTAAGACTCCTTCCTATTGGCCGAGGTGAGTAAGACTCCTTCCTATTGGCCGAGGTGAGTAAGACTCCTTCCTATTGGACGAGGTGAGTAAGACTTCTTCCTATTGGCCGAGGTGAGTAAGACTCCTTCCTATTGGCCGAGGTGAGTAAGACGCCTTGACCTCTAACCTCTCCCCCCATGACCTCTCCCCCCTCCCCCATGACCTCCCCCCCCCCCCCCCCCCCCTCACAGCCCCAGCACACGCTGCCCGACGTGTTTGTCTGGTTGCTAAGCAACAACAAGCGCGTTGCGTACGCCCGTGTTCCAGCCAGAGACCTGCTGTACTGCCCTGGGGGGCGTGGCCAAGCTGAGGGGCGTGGTCCAGACTGTGGCAAGATACTCACTCTGTTCCTTAAGGTGAGTCTCGTTAAGAGCTCGTGAAGCACTGTGATTGGCTGGGTATGTGTATGTCGGTGTTATCCACCGGCCAATAAGGGAACACCATTCTTGATGAGTATGCATGTCGGGGTAAGAATGGTGGTCCCTTATTGGCTGTTGATGGTGACGTCAGTACGTTTCAAGGTACCGTCTCTGTCTGTCTGTCTGTGTGCGTGCGTGCGTGCGTGCGTGCGTGCGTGCGTGCGTGCGTGCGTGCGTGCGTGCGTGCGTGCGTGCGTGCGTGCGTGCGTGCGTGCGTGCGTGCGTGCGTGGGCGTGTGTGTGCGCACAGCCTCCAGGTAAGAAGCCGTCCCATTGGTCGATCGTCTGTAAGCTGGACGTCTACCTGTGGCTGGGCCACGCCCTCGACTCTGCCCACATGCTGGACGGCCTTCCTGCAGGTTTCACTCCGGCCTGCGGGGGCAGTGCTGAGCCAGGAGGAGTTCCTACACACCTGATACCTACAGGTACACACACACGCGCACACACACACACACACACACACACACACACACACACACACACACACACACACACACACACACACACACACACACACACACACACAGAGTTCATTATGTTAATGATCATCAGATGTACCAGACAGCTCATTATGTTAATATTACAGATCATCAGGTGTACCAGATGTATGTTAATATTACAGATCATCAGATGTACCAGCTCAGGGCTCACCTCTACCAGGCCCGCGGCCTCATGGCAGCGGACAGCTCCGGACTGTCCGACCCGTTTGCCAGAGTGTCCTTCATGTCCCACAGCCAGACCACCCATGTGAGCACCTTCACCTTTCACCTCGTGGCGATCCGTTGTTATTTCTAAACGGCAACCTCATTCATAAAAATCACACCCGTGAGAGGTGTGACAGAGAGGTGTCTCTGTATCGTTATATTGTCGGGGAGGTGTCTCTGTGTCGTTATATTGTCAGGGAGGTGTCTCTGTGTCGTTATATTGTCGGGGAGGTGTCTCTGTATCGTTATATTGTCAGGGAGGTGTCTCTGTGTCGTTATATTGTCAGGGAGGTGTCTCTGTATCGTTATATTGTCAGGGAGGTGTCTCTGTATCGTTATATTGTCAGGGAGGTGTCTCTGTATCGTTATATTGTCAGGGAGGTGTCTCTGTATCGTTATATTGTCAGGGAGGTGTCTCTGTATCGTTATACTGTCAGGGAGGTGTCTCTGTATCGTTATATTGTCGGGGAGGTGTCTCTGTATCGTTATATTGTCAGGGAGGTGTCTCTGTATCGTTATATTGTCGGGGAGGTGTCTCTGTATCGTTATATTGTCAGGGAGGTGTCTCTGTATCGTTATATTGTCGGGGACAATTTACAATTTAGGCATTTAGCAGACGCTCTTAATCCAGAGCGACTTACATTAAGCAAGAACAAAAAGCATGGGAATACATCACATATATAAAAATCATTTATCAAGAAACATGCGTAAGCTAAGAACGTAACTAGAACATATCAATATATAATGACACATATAAGCTATACATTTATCAAGAAACATGCGTAAGCTAAGAACGTAACTAGAACATATCAATATATAATGACACATATAAGCTATACATATATATGCTATACTATGCTGTACTGTTATTGTGCTGTCTACATGACATGCTATAAGTCTGTTTCAAGTGCTATCTAAGTCTAAAAAGTGCTGTCTAAGGGGGTAGGGTAAGTGCTATGGGCCATGATGGAGTCTGAAAAGGTGGGTTTTCAAACTACGGCGGAAGATCGGGAGTGATGCTGCAGTTCTGATTGCAACGGGAAGTGCATTCCACAGTTTTGGGGCCAGAAGGGAGAAGAGTTTGGGACGTGTTGAGCGCTGATTCCTGGGTGAGGAACGGTCTAATTCGTCGTATGTTATAGAGTGTGAACCTACAGGATCGAGTGACAGCTGTGATGTGAGTTTTGAACGAGAGCTGACTGTCCAGGACAACACCAAGGTTCCTGGCTGTTGGGACAGACGTTACCAGGGCGTTGTCTACGGAAATAGTTAGCTCCCGCATCGGGCAGGACTTAGCTGGGAAGAAGAGAAGCTCAGTCTTGTCTGGGTTCAGCTTGAGGTGGTTGGAGGACATCCACTGTGAGATGTCAGCCAGGCATGCAGTGATGCGCTCTTCCACCTGTGTGGCAGAGGGGGGGAAGGATAGAAACAGTTGTGTGTCATCGGCATAGCAGTGATAGGATATATTGTGAGCAGAGATGATAGTGCCAAGGGATTTAGTGTACAGTGAGAAAAGGAGGGGACCAAGTACAGATCCCTGTGCGACCCCAGTTTGGAGGGTTCGGGGGGATGATAGCAGACCTTTCCAGGAGACCTGGTAGGTCCGGTCGGTGAGATAGGAAGAGAACCACTTTAGTGCTGTCCCGCCGATGCCTAGATCCGCTAGGGTGTCTAGTAGCAGCTGGTGGTTCACTGTGTCAAACGCTGCTGATAGGTCTAGGAGAATCAGGACTGCAGAGTGGGAAGCAGCCTGGGCAGCATGTAGTGCTTCTGTGACTGCCAGCAGGGCAGTTTCTGTGGAGTGGGCCTTTTTGAATCCGGACTGGTTGGGATCCAGCAGGTTGTTCTGTGAGAGATGGAGAGAGAGCTGGTTGGAGACAACACGTTCAATGCTTTTAGACAGAAATGAAAGGAGTGATACCGGTCTGTAGTTCTTGACATCTGAGGGGTCAAGGGTTGGTTTATTGAGGAGTGGTGTTACTCTGGCTGACTTGAGGGCAGATGGGACGCAGCCTGAGGTTACTGAGGTGTTGATGATGGAGGTGATGAAGGGGAGCAGATCAGGTGCGATGGTCTGGAAGATTGGAGACGGGACAGGGTCGAGAGGACAGGTGGTAGGTCTAGTGGAAGTCACTAGTTGTAGGACCTCGTCTGGGGAAAGAGGAGAGAAGGAGGACATGCATGGTATGTTGGGGTTAGTGTTGTTGAGTCAGATGCCACTTTATGGGGGAGGGGGGGGAAGGAGCTGCTGATATCATCAACCTTCTTCTCGAAGTAGTTGACAAAAACATCAGCAGTGAGGGATGAAGGTTGAGTGGGGGGAGGGGGCTCTAGGGAGGTGTCTCTGTATCGTTATACTGTCAGGGAGGTGTCTCTGTATCGTTATACTGTCGGGGGGGTGTCTCTGTATCGTTATACTGTCAGGGAGGTGTCTCTGTATCGTTATACTGTCGGTGAGGTGTCTCTGTATCGTTATATTGTCAGGGAGGTGTCTCTGTATCGTTATATTGTCGGGGAGGTGTCTCTGTATCGTTATATTGTCGGGGAGGTGTCTCTGTATCGTTATATTGTCAGGGAGGTGTCTCTGTGTCGTTATATTGTCAGGGAGGTGTCTCTGTATCGTTATATTGTCAGGGAGGTGTCTCTGTATCGTTATATTGTCGGGGAGGTGTCTCTGTATCGTTATATTGTCGGGGAGGTGTCTCTGTATCGTTATATTGTCAGGGAGGTGTCTCTGTATCGTTATATTGTCAGGGAGGTGTCTCTGTATCGTTATATTGTCGGGGAGGTGTCTCTGTATCGTTATATTGTCGGGGAGGTGTCTGTATCGTTATATTGTCGGGGAGGTGTCTCTGTATCGTTATACTGTCAGGGAGGTGTCTCTGTATCGTTATATTGTCAGGGAGGTGTCTCTGTATCGTTATAATGTCAGGGAGGTGTCTCTGTATCGTTATATTGTCAGGGTGGTGTCTCTGTATCGTTATATTGTCAGGGAGGTGTCTCTGTATCGTTATACTGTCAGGGAGGTGTCTCTGTATCGTTATATTGTCGGGGAGGTGTCTCTGTATCGTTATATTGTCGGGGAGGTGTCTCTGTATCGTTATATTGTCGGGGAGGTGTCTCTGTATCGTTATATTGTCAGGGTGGTGTCTCTGTATCGTTATATTGTCAGGGAGGTGTCTCTGTATCGTTATACTGTCAGGGAGGTGTCTCTGTATCGTTATATTGTCAGGGAGGTGTCTCTGTATCGTTATATTGTCAGGGAGGTGTCTCTGTATCGTTATATTGTCAGGGAGGTGTCTCTGTATCGTTATATTGTCGGGGAGGTGTCTCTGTATCGTTATATTGTCAGGGACCCTCTAGCGATATTGATGTCAGACTTCAGTGCCGTTTCCATTGATACAAATGCTTAATTACCGTATGGATATGTGTGTGTGTGTGTGTGTGTGTGTGTGTGTGTGTGTGTGTGTC
>NC_136793.1:3798419-3808419 GCF_951216825.1 Electrona antarctica
ACAATGGATCCTCGCGGGGTATAAAATAAAATATAAACGGTCTCACCAAGTCTTTTCTCTTGTGAAGTACAGCGCTGCAGTGTGGCCTTAGCTATTTTCCACCTATAGCGTTCCGAGTAGAGTTAATTATTAAATAAATAATGATCAAACTGGTCTAGGTCTCCTGTGGACTTCCTGGACGGTTTGCCTCTCTCGTTCGTTCCTCCCGCGGGCCGGCCACCAACGCCTACTTTACGTGCGTCATGGTCTCGGACCCGTCAATCAAAACAATCCCCTCAAATCATAACATAGGCTTTCAAAACACCCCTTAAACAATAACAAAATAAAACCTATTAGGACATTACCCTTAAAGGATGGCGTTAATTAAGGACCATTATACCATATCTGTGACATACACTTTTAAATGCCATAAATAAAATAAATCCTTCTTTTAACATATGTGGCAGCACTACATAGACCCCCCCTCCAGCCATCGGCTACTAGGGTGAGGTACCATAGAACCTTTTTATATTCACCACATTGATAGTGTCCTGTTTATCAGGTGGGTTATCCCATCCGATTCGGTAATTCACCGGCCCTAATTTTCTCAGTACTTTAGCTGGCCCCTCCCACTTGGGTGCTAGCTTGGCGGAGAACTTGTCGCTGGCCTTCGAGAGAGGATGAGTCCTGACCCAGACTAGGTCACCCGCTAGAAAGTGCGCTTCTTTCCTGTGGGAATTATAATACCTAGCTTGTCTAGCCTGGTGCACACCCACTCTCCTCCTGACCTCCTCCGCCATCTTCTGTTGTCTCTCCACCAGGTTGTATGCGGCTTGGTCTGCAGGAGACGGTGGTTTATTGATCAGCCTCTCCAGTGGGCCTTGGAGCTTCCGACCCAAAGCCAGCTCAGCAGGGACTTTCCCGGTGGTTTCCTGTTGGGCTGTGTTGAGGGCGAAGCGGAACTCTGGTAGCCACTGGTCCCAGGTGTTATGGTGCTGGCCGACGAATGATGCAATCATGGTTTTCAATGTCCGGTTGATGCGTTCTGTAAGGTTGGTTTGTGGGTGGTAACTGGTGGTGAGTTTCTGGACAACACCCCAAGCCTTGCAGAGGTCCATCAACAAGTTGGCAGTGAATTGAGGTCCTCTGTCCGAAACGAGGTACGAGGGCACGCCCCAGCGGGTGAAGATTTCCTCCCTGAGGATCTTGATGAGACGAGGTGTTTTGCTGTCTCTCAAGGGGAACATCTCTACCCATTTGGAGTAATAGTCCACCACCACCAAGAGGTAAACATTGCCGGCTTTGCTCCTGGGGAATGGACCCATCAGGTCGACGCCTAACATCACTCCGGGAGCGGTGACTTGAGTGCTCTGTAGTAGCCCTGCCGGCTTGGTGTTGCTTGCCTTGTATTCCTGGCAGGTCACACAAGTCTTGGTGTGATCCCATACGTCCTTCCGGACCGTTGGCCACCAGGCAACCTCCAGCACTCTTAAGAGGGTCTTCAGGCGACCCAGATGACCACTCAACGGATTGTCGTGGAAATACCGCAGGAATTCTGCCACCAGAGTCTGCGGAACGACCAACTGCCACTTTTCTCCCTGGTTCTTCAGCGGTACTCTTCGGTACAATAGCCTTTGGTGGTTACAGAAGCCGATGCGATCGGGTGGAGATGTTGTCCGACCGCTGTCTCTCTTCAGGTCCATCACAACCTGGTCTGTTCCTTGGGCCGTCGCCAATTCTGCCAATGTGGTCGGCAAGTCCGAGGGGCTTTTCGAGGACATGACAAGACAGGGTGAGGAGTGAATGGAGAGTGGCTCATAAGCACGGGACAGTGCATCCGGGGCGACGTTAAGACAGCCCTTCCGATAATGAACCTTGAAGGTGAATTGTTGCAGTCGGAGTATCCAACGAGTCAGTCGAGAGGTGGTCTTCGGGCAGTTGAAAGCCCAGGACAGTGCAGCATGGTCCGTGAAGACTGTGAACTCGGGTCCCTCCAGATAGTGCCTCCACTTTTCCACAGCCCAGACCACGGCCAGGCACTCCTTCTCAGAAGTGGAATAATTCCGCTCTGGGCCTCGGAGTCCCCTCGACGCGTAAGCAATTACATGCTCACCGTCGTCGGTGGTTTGGGAGAGGATGGCTCCGAGACCCACTTCGCTGGCATCCGTGTGTACCTGGAATGGTAGTGAGGTATTGGGTTGCGCCAACACTGGTGAGCTCTTCAACGCCTGCTTCAGGGCTTCCATGCTGTCTTGGCACTGGCTGGTCCAGTTCCATTCTACTCCCTTCCTCTTCAAGTTGTTAAGAGGGGCTGCCATATCGGCAAAACGGGGAATGAATTTGTGGTACCATCCCGCAAGCCCCAAGAAACGCTGTACAGCCTTCAGATCCCGAGGGACAGGATAGTCAGACACAGCCTGGGTCTTAGATGGATCAACCTCTACGCCTCTGTTGGAGACAATATGCCCCAAGAACTTCAGCTCTCGTTTGAAAAAGTGGCACTTCTTCATGTTGAGGCTGAGATTGGCGGCATGCAACTTCTGGAAGACGGATTCCAAGTCTCTAAGATGTTGTTCTTTGGAGTGAGAGTACACAATGATGTCATCGATGTAGACAAAGCATAGCTTTCCCCTCAACTCCGACAAGACCGTCTCCATCAGCCGCTGAAAGGAGGCTGCCGCATTCCGCAGACCGAATGTCTTCGCCTTGCTCTCCTTTGCCATCGCCACCTGCCAGTATCCAGACTGCAAGTCCAAGGAACTGAACCATGAGGCCCCTTCCAAGGATTCAAGGATGTCGTGAATGATGGGCATCGGATAAGCGTCTGGCAGCGTTTTGGAATTCACCCTTCGGTAGTCCACACAGAATCTGTAGGACCCGTCTGGTTTGTTCACCAGAACTACAGGTGATGACCAAGCTGACTGTGACGGCTCAATGATCCCATCCACCAGCATCTTCTCCACATGTTCCTCTATGACTTTCTTCTTCTGTGGAGACACACGATACGCCTTGCATCGTACAGGCACTTCATCCTGCACGAAGATGGTGTGCTTCTCCACAGATGTCTTCCCCAGTTTACTGGAGGTGACTGCAGGCCAGTCACCCATGAGCTGTTGGAGCTCCTCCGGACAGTCCGTGTCATAAGGAACCCGTAACTCTGGGTTGACCGTAGAGGCCCAGCAACTTCTCCTCTCCCCTGGAGGCAAGGCATAATAGAGGAGGATGCCTGGTTGGTAGATGATGGTGGGAGACTTGTCCCACAAGCTGGAGTCGGCCTTCTGGCTTAAGAAAGGATAATAGGTGTAACCTTGTCCAGTCTTCAACCCATACCTATTCTTAGCCAGATCAAGAATGGCACCGGTCTCGGCAAGGAAATCTAGCCCAAGGATCAGTGGGAACACAAGATGGCGATCTTGCATCACATGGGTGTCAATGGTTCTTTTCACCCCATGCCAGTTGAACCCGAGGTCTTTCTTGCCCAGGGCCTGATGAGCTGAGCCATCAGCTAGGACAAAACCCTGTCTGACAACCGGTAAGGTTTCGTCTGGTAGCATGACTCGCTTCCACAGACTTTCCTTAATCAGGGTGAAAGAACTCCCAGTGTCCACCACTGCCTCTACTGGGATTCCCTTGATGGTAACTGGGACCAACAGGAGCTTATGTTCTTTATTTTTGTAGCTCTTGTGTTGCACTAGAGAAAGCTCTGCGATGGTCTTCGCCGACTGTTTCTTCTTCTCCTTGCCCTGTTTGTCAGTACTCGCCTTCACCCTCTGCCAGTAGTCCTGGGTTCCTGAGAAGTCCTTCTCCACCATGGACCCCACCTTTACTAGCTCGGTCACTGTCGTCACAGTGCCCCGCAGGCAGCCAGCCACTTTAGGGTTGATGTTACTCAAGATGCGTCTCACTATATCTTCCTCTGGCATGTCTCGCTTCCACTTGAGGCACAGTGCACGATAATCGTATGCAAAGTCCCTGAGACATTGCTCTGGTTTCTGCACCATGGACCTCAGTCTCTCCTCCACTTCTGTCATATAGTCAGAGGAGAGGAAAGCGGACATGAAGGCATTTTTAAATGAGACCCAATCGTGGACTTGGCTTTTAGCAGCCTGCCACCAGCTGAGTGCCGGCCCCTTGAAGACGGAGGACAGGGCTCCCAAAAGTTCCCGGTTGGAGAGGGGCCTTAAGGCAAGGAAGGTCTCACACTGCTCAATGAAGGCAAGGACATCAGAAGTTTCAGTCGTGGCACCAAACGTAGGAAACTCCAGCCGCACCGGGGGTTTGGAGTAAGACGGAGAGGAGAGTGAATGCGCACCAGGCTGACTATATGGTATAGGGGGCGCTATGGGGCTGACATCTGTGGAAAGTTCTAGGGGTCTGCTTGCTACAGGTGTACTAGTAGGTCTTGCCCTAGCAAGGTCTTTCTTCCACTTGTCGTCCCTGCGTAACAAACAGTTTACTGTATCCCTTTCCAGTTTCTGCATGTCTGCCCTCATATCTTCTCCTAGTCTGGTGAGAGTAGATTCAATGGACTGCCTTAGGTGGGCCTCCCTGTTCACTGAACTGGCTATGGAAGCTCTAAAATAAATTTCGAGCTTAGCCAATTTTTTTCCCAGAGACTTCACCTCACCTTTAAGTTCCCCATTAACACTCTTCAGAGAAGTCACCTCACCTTTAAGTTCATCATGATCAGCCTTTAGAGAATTCACCTCCCCTTTAAGCTCATTGTAATGAGTCACATCATTCTCATCCCTCCCATCATCATCATCATCATCATCATCATCTTCATCATCGTCATCATTTTCATTGTCATTATTTTCATTGTCATTATTTTCATTATCGGTTTCATGTTCAACCTGGGCATCAACCTGCCCTCTTTGATTCTCATCCCCACCATACAAATCACTTAACGAGGTTTCATGAGGGGGACTTCTCCTTGTGGTGAAAGATCCCGAAGTGAAATCTGGGTCCCCCTGAACTACAGGTAGGCTATTAACCATTGGAGTATAGGGAGAATCATGGACAGGAGTAGACACGACATCACTTGTTTCTAATCCTTCTGGTGTTGCCATATTGCAAAGCTAAACCAAACCAGCTTATCACAATCAATTAATCAATCAATCAATCAATCAATCAATCAATTTAAATCAGTTCCCCGTATGGGCCACCATTATGTAACGATTAAATAATTAAATTAACTGCTACTCTATTTTAAAGCACGGGATAGTGACTGATCTCCTTCGACACAATTGATTTATGCTGAATGACAGGAATGGCAATAGACATTAGACAGCAAACACACTCAGTAAGAACACAGCGAAGTTGTGATGAAGTTATGATAGTATTTATCTACTCAAAGGAGAAATAATAATACAGCCAGGTATAAACAACAACCAACTCAGAAGAATGAAAACAAGTTGAAACCCTTTGAACCGAATGTCCTCGATTCGCGCCCGCACGCACGCACGCACGCACGCACGTACGTCCGCTAAATAGTTTATTAGATAGGTCTGTAAGAAAAGAGTAATTAAAGTCCGCGTCTCGCGCACGCGCCCGCACGCTCCTATTGTTCCTTATCGCTCCGTGAATCCAAACGGCTCCAAACCGCGTCCCAGAACAAACGAAAAGTGTCAATCAATCAATGTCAATCCAAAAACGTTACTCCAAAAGTTATCCAAAAAGTAAAGGGATCCCCAGCAACGACGTAATCCAAAAAGTAATGACTCCCAAGGGAAAAAACAACAATGGATCCTCGCGGGGTATAAAATAAAATATAAACGGTCTCACCAAGTCTTTTCTCTTGTGAAGTACAGCGCTGCAGTGTGGCCTTAGCTATTTTCCACCTATAGCGTTCCGAGTAGAGTTAATTATTAAATAAATAATGATCAAACTGGTCTAGGTCTCCTGTGGACTTCCTGGACGGTTTGCCTCTCTCGTTCGTTCCTCCCGCGGGCCGGCCACCAACGCCTACTTTACGTGCGTCATGGTCTCGGACCCGTCAATCAAAACAATCCCCTCAAATCATAACATAGGCTTTCAAAACACCCCTTAAACAATAACAAAATAAAACCTATTAGGACATTACCCTTAAAGGATGGCGTTAATTAAGGACCATTATACCATATCTGTGACATACACTTTTAAATGCCATAAATAAAATAAATCCTTCTTTTAACATATGTGGCAGCACTACAATACTACTACTACTACTAATATTACTACTAATACTATTACTACTATACTACTACTACTAATAATATTACTAATAGACTACTACTACTATTAATACTACTACTACTACTACTAATACTATTAGTACTATACTACTATTACTAATACTATTACTAATATACTACTACTACTATTAATACTACTACTACTACTACTACTAATATACTACTACTACTAATACTATTAGTACTATACTACTATTACTAATACTATTACTAATATACTACTACTACTATTAATACTACTACTACTACTACTACTACTAATATACTACTACTACTAATACTATTAGTACTATACTACTACTACTAATACTATTACTAATATACTACTACTACTATACTACTACTACTAATACTATTACTAATATACTACTACTACTACTACTACTACTACTAATATACTACTACTACTAATACTATTAGTACTATACTACTACTACTAATACTATTGCTAATATACTACTACTACTATACTACTACTACTACTATTACTAATATACTACTACTACTACTAATACTATTACTACTATACTACTAATACTAATACTATTACTAATATACTACTACTACTACTAATACTATTACTACTATACTACTACTACTAATACTATTACTAATATACTACTACTACTATACTACTACTACTACTATTACTAATATACTACTACTACTAATACTATTACTACTATACTACTAATACTAATACTATTACTAATATACTACTACTACTATACTACTACTACTATTACTAATATACTACTACTACTACTAATACTATTACTACTATACTACTACTACTAATACTATTACTAATATACTACTACTACTATACTACTACTATTACTAATATACTACTACTACTACTAATACTATTACTACTATACTACTAATACTAATACTATTACTAATATACTACTACTACTATTAATACTACTAATACTACTAATACTACTAATACTATTACTAATATACTATTACCAATATACTACTACTACTACTACTATTACTAATATACTATTACTAATATACTACTACTACTACTACTACTACTATTACTAATATACTACTACTACTATTAATACTACTAATACTAATACCACTACTGTCTATCTGTCTGTCTCTAGCTAGTCTCGCGTTGCCAGACTGTTGCCTCTCGCAATTTACAAATGCTTCCGTCGTACAGTCTGGAGCAACGGAAGCTCTGATCATGAGTCAAATATAAATGCTTCCGTCACACAGTCTGGAGCAACGGAAGCTCTGATCATGAGTCAAAAATAAATGCTTCCGTCGTACAGTCTGGAGCAACGGAAGCTCTGATCATGAGTCAAATATAAATGCTTCCGTCACACAGTCTGGAGCAACGGAAGCTCTGATCATGAGTCAAAAATAAATGCTTCCGTCGTACAGTCTGGAGCAACGGAAGCTCTGATCATGAGTCAAATATAAATGCTTCCGTCATACAGTCTGGAGCAACGGAAGCTCTGATCACGAGTCAAATATAAATGCTTCCGTCGTACAGTCTGGAGCAACGGAAGCTCTGATCATGAGTCAAATATAAATGCTTCCGTCATACAGTCTGGAGCCTCCTCCCCACTTCCGTTTCGTCTTACTGTCTTACTGTCTGTCTGTCTGTCTGTCTGTCTGTCTGTCTGTCTGTCATATTTCATGTTATCTTTATTTTTTATTTTTTTTATTTTAGATTCCAGAGTCAGGAGAGGCGGGACTTCCTCCTCTAGAGCAACAGGAAGCAGCAGTACTTCCTGTTCCTGCCAACATCAGACCGATGCTGAGCACCTACAGACTGGAGGTGTGTGTGTGTGTGTGTGTGTGTGTGTGTGTGTGTGTGTGTGTGTGTGTGTGTGTGTGTGTGTGTGTGTGTGTGTGTGTGTGTGTGTGTGTGTGTGTGTGTGTGTGTGTGTGTGTGTGTGTGTGTGTGTGTGTGTGTGCGTGCGTGCGTGCGTGCGTGCGTGCGTGCGTGCGTGCGTGCGTGCGTGCGTGCGTGCGTGCGTGCGTGCGTGCGTGCGTGCGTGCGTGCGTGCGTGCGTGCGTGCGTGCGTGCGTGCGTGCGTGCGTGCGTGCGTGCGTGCGTGCGTGCGAGAGAGAGAGATCTATGTTAGATCAAATTATTCCATATTCATTGACATTGAACATTTGTGTGTGTGTATGCGCGCACATGCGTGTGCGCGTCTTTCTACCAGGTGTTGTTTTGGGGTCTCAGGGAATTGAAGAAAGTCCAACTGTTGAGTGTCGACCGACCACAGGTACACGCGCACGCACGCACACACACACAATTTACAATGTAGTCATTTATCAGACGCTCCTAATCCAGAGAGACAAAGTCAAAGTCATACGATTTGTCACACACGTTACCGCAGTGAAATTTGTTCTCCGCATTTGACCCATCTCTTGGAGCGGTGAGCCGCAGCCAAGGAGCGGTGAGCTGCAGCGTGCGCCGCGCTCGGGAATCATTTGATTAGTAGATTTGACCCACAATCCAACCCTTTGATGCTGAGTGCCAAGCAGGGAGGCATTGGGTCCCATTTTTAGAGTCTTTGGTATGACCCGGCCGGGGATCGAACCACGACCTCCCAGTTTCAGGGCGGACACTCTAACCACAAGGCCACTGTCTGGTTCTTACATCTTACATCTGAGACTTACATTAAGCAAGAACAAAAAGCACAATACAATACATCACATATATAAGAAGTAGTTATCATGAAACCTGCGTAAGCTAAGAACGTAACAGTGGAGTATCTATAGGGGTACGACTACATACAATGCAATTCTAGTGCTGTCTACGTAACATGCTATAAGTCTGTATAAAATGCTATCTAAGTCTACATAAAGTGCTATCTAAGGGGCTAGGGCAAGTGCTACGGCCATGATGGAGTCTGAAAAGGTGGGTTTTCAGACTACGGTGGAAGATTGGGAGTGAGTCTGTAGTTCTGACTGTAATGGGAAGTTCATTCCATAGTTTAGATTGGGAGTGAGTCTGTAGTTCTGACTGCAATGGGAAGTTCATTCCATAGTTTAGATTGGGAGTGAGTCTGTAGTTCTGACTGTAATGGGAAGTTCATTCCATAGTTTAGATTGGGAGTGAGTCTGTAGTTCTGACTGCAATGGGAAGTTCATTCCATAGTTTAGATTGGGAGTGAGTCTGTAGTTCTGACTGCAATGGGAAGTTCATTCCATAGTTTAGATTGGGAGTGAGTCTGTAGTTCTGACTGCAATGGGAAGTTCATTCCATAGTTTAGATTGGGAGTGAGTCTGTAGTTCTGACTGCAATGGGAAGTTAATTCCATAGTTTAGATTGGGAGTGAGTCTGTAGTGCTGACTGCAATGGGAAGTTCATTCCATAGTTTAGATTGGGAGTGAGTCTGTAGTTCTGACTGTAATGGGAAGTTCATTCCATAGTTTAGATTGGGAGTGAGTCTGTAGTTCTGACTGCAATAGGAAGTTCATTCCATAGTTTAGATTGGGAGTGAGTCTGTAGTTCTGACTGCAATGGGAAGTTCATTCCATAGTTTAGATTGGGAGTGAGTCTGTAGTTCTGACTGCAATGGGAAGTTCATTCCATAGTTTAGATTGGGAGTGAGTCTGTAGTTCTGACTGTAATGGGAAGTTCATTCCATAGTTTAGATTGGGAGTGAGTCTGTAGTTCTGACTGCAATGGGAAGTTCATTCCATAGTTTAGATTGGGAGTGAGTCTGTAGTTCTGACTGCAATGGGAAGTTCATTCCATAGTTTAGATTGGGAGTGAGTCTGTAGTTCTGACTGTAATGGGAAGTTCA
>NC_136793.1:3813419-3843106 GCF_951216825.1 Electrona antarctica
TCCCTCAACACCTCATCATTATGTCACTATCCATCTCCCTCAACACCTCATCATTATGTCACTATCCATCTCCCTCAACACCTCATCATGTTCCTGTCACTATCCATCTCCCTCAACACCTCATCATGCCAAAATGAAACAGAAGTCTCAGAATTATGTCTAGTTAAGACCTTATGTAGATTTTACATTCTCTATGGCAACCAATATGCCAGATTAAACATATTAAACATGTGCCAATATTTCAAGTGGGGAACATCAACATGTGTGGATTTTTTTTGTGTTTATTTGGGTTTTTATGTTTTATATTTTTATGCGTGCGTGCGTGCGTGCGTGCGTGCGTGCGTGCGCCAGGCCTCCAGGAAGACGACACGCCGATCCACGAAGCGTAGAAGACGAACCATCGCTGACGAGACAGGAGACAACGTTCTGGACTGGTGGAGCAAATACTACGCCTCCAAGGAGAGAGACAGACAGGTATGCAGGCATAGCCTGGCTAATAAGCCAGACTAATATCACACAACACTGTCGCGGTATATCAGTCTGGGCTGGCTCCACTTGGATTTCATTTCCCGGGGGGCGGGTTCAAACATTTTCTCTTTGACGCAATTGGTCAGAGCTACTGTCAGTCAAAGGTCTCAAGCATTGAACGTCACTGTACCAAAGCCCGCCCATATTGCATACCGTGTCCCGATTGGTCCGACCTGTTCTCGATTGTAGGAAAGAGGCGTGCTACTGAGCCTCGCCAGACCGAAATCCGCTGGTAGGCAACTTTTTTTTGCCAACGGCTGATTCGGTCTGGTTTATTAACCAGGCTAATGCAGGCAAGCAGGCAGGCAGGCAGGCAGGTAGGGCGGGCGGGCGGGCGGGCGGGCGGGCGGGCGGGCGGGCAAGGCGGGCAGGCAGGCAGGCAGGCAGGTAGGGCGGGGAGGCAGGCAGGTAGGTGACGCGCTGTCAGGCCAGAGCCTCTATGTGGCATGATGCGCCTGGACCGCTAGGCCAGCGGGCGCCCCGGATAATGGATCTCTTAAAGGGACATTTCACCGCTGGGAGAAACCTCAGTCACTCAATGTAGAGCAGATCAGTGGTTCCCAAACCTTTTCGTGTCAAGGACCCACAAATCAACATTTATTAGGCCACGGACCCCCCATTTGAAAACATATGCCAGTGACCCCGATAAGGGAGGATTCTTACGGCTCTAGCAGTGATTCCGAAGCATATCCATTTCATGGACACCCATTTTCACACGCATTACGCATTTGGTTCCATTTGTACACTCTGAGTTACAGAACCATAAGGGTCCATTTGGTCCTTATATCTCTAATTGAGCTAGGTACCCCCTGGAACTCCCTCAAGTACCCCTAGGGGTCCCTGGACCCCACTTTGGGAGCCCGTGCAGTAGATAACAGCAGCACCATTTGACATGTGCATCCTTTGACCTGTGCATCCTTTGACCTGTGCATCCTTTGACCTGTGCATCCTTTGACCTGTGCATCCTTTGACCTGTGCATTCTTTGACCTGTGCATCCTTTGACCTGTGCATCCTTTGACCTGTGCATTCTTTGACCTGTGCATCCTTTGACCTGTGCATCCTTTGACCTGTGCATTCTTTGACCTGTGCATTCTTTGACCTGTGCATCCTTTGGCCGGAAAACATAATGAAGTCTGTGGGTTTGACTAGATCAATCAATACAGCATGGAACTGTGGACAAAATCTTATCCTGTGCGTGCGTGCGTGCGTGCGTGCGTGCGTGCGTGCGTGCGTGCGTGCGTGCGTGCGTGCGTGCGTGCGTGCGTGCGTGCGTGCGTGCGTGCGTGCGTGCGTGCGTGCGTGCCTGTGTGTGTGTTCCAGTCTAAGCAGAAAGAAGGCCAAGCCTTTCCTCAGATCTTCGATAAAGGTAAGAAGTTCTTCTCATACAGTACAATACTCTACCTCTAGAGGGCGCTACAGCCTCTACAGTACAACACTCTACCTCTAGAGGGCGCTACAGCCTCTACAATATGATACTCTACCTCTAGAGGGCGCTACAGCCTCTACAGTACAATACTCTACCTCTAGAGGGCGCTACAGCCTCTACAGTACAACACTCTACCTCTAGAGGGCGCTACAGCCTCTACAATATGATACTCTACCTCTAGAGGGCGCTACAGCCTCTACAATATGATACTCTACCTCTAGAGGGCGCTACAGCCTCTACAGTATGATACTCTACCTCTAGAGGGCGCTACAGCCTCTACAATATGATACTCTACCTCTAGAGGGCGCTACAGCCTCTACAGTACGATACTCTACCTCTAGAGGGCGCTACAGCCTCTACAATATGATACTCTACCTCTAGAGGGCGCTACAGCCTCTACAGTACAATACTCTACCTCTAGAGGGCGCTACAGCCTCTACAATATGATACTCTACCTCTAGAGGGCGCTACAGCCTCTACAATATGATACTCTACCTCTAGAGGGCGCTACAGCCTCTACAGTACAATACTCTACCTCTAGAGGGCGCTACAGCCTCTACAATATGATACTCTACCTCTAGAGGGCGCTACAGCCTCTACAATATGATACTCTACCTCTAGAGGGCGCTACAGCCTCTACAGTATGATACTCTACCTCTAGAGGGCGCTACAGCCTCTACAATATGATACTCTACCTCTAGAGGGCGCTACAGCCTCTACAATATGATACTCTACCTCTAGAGGGCGCTACAGCCTCTACAGTATAATACTAGAGGAGAGTATTGACTACGATTCTGGACTACAATTCCCATAATGCTTTGGTGCACTGCTCCTCCTTGTGGATAGGGGGAGGGGCTGTCTTACTGAGACAACATGTAGTCCAGTTAAAACACATTGTTGTGCATGCAGGACAGCCAATGAGAGTCAGGCATTCTATAAGGACAGCCAATGAGAGTCATGCATTGTGTAATGGCAATTTTAGAATGCCAACTATACTATTAAATATATAAGCATTACTTTGTCTTCCATTCAGTCAATTTGAATGGACTCTCACCAATACGCATTTGAACTGAACGACAGCTGTCAAGTCTCCATGCCCAGTATACCACTGTCAGCAAAGGTGTTACTACTAGTGTGTTGCTCTCATCTTAGACCCATTAGAATAGCATGTTGTCTTCTGCTTGCTTAACTCCAACCATACTGACTGTCTATTTCCTTGTTGTATATTGGGACTTGGGTGACAATAAAAGGGGGTGTATGTCATTGATGAAGGGAGTGCTGGGGGAAGCTCTGAAACCATGCTACCATTCTGCTGTACTCAACCGACTGAACCGACTGTTTTGTCCACTCTTCATCTACCGGCATTAAAAAATGCTACAACAATATTGTATAAGGACAACCAATCAGATGTGTGTATTTGGTTCCAGTGTCTCCGCTGCAGAGCGTGCTCAGTGTGGGCGTCGACAGCCTGGGTAAGAATGACTCGCTGCTGTTTATGGCAGCAAAATCTCTATTTTAGTTTTAGTCGTCGTCTCTTGAATAGTTTTCACTTAGTTTTAGTCACATTTTAGTCACCTGGAATGTGTTAGTGTTGGTTTAGTTTTAGCCGACTAAATGTCATAAGATTTTAGTCCCTTCCTAACATTTTAGTCTGGTTTTTATTTGAGTATATTTAGTCTTAGTTTTAGTCATCGTAGCTTAGTTTTCGTTTAGTTTACATTTAGTTTTCGTCAGTGGAAAAAGGGAGTCGACAGACATTTTTCGTCCATATAAGGACTTGCTGAACGCTATTGGTCTATATATTCCTGTTTGTCACATCCTGTTTTGTCACTTCCTGTTGCAGTGAGCGCGTCGTCAGACGGAGAGAAGAAGAAGAAGCAGAAAGGAAGAGGAAGTGAGGAGGCGGGTCCTCCCTTAGCCCCGCCCACTAAACTAGCCACACTGCAGGTAGCCAATCACAGCCCTCTAAGCTAGCCCCGCCCACTAAACTAGCCCCGCCCACTAAACTAGCCCCGCCCTCTAACCTAGCCCCGTCCTCTAAATTAGCCCCGCCCACTAAACTAACCCCACCCTCTAAACTAGCCCTGCCCTCTAAACTAGCCCCGCCCACTAAACTAGCCCGCCCTCTAAACTAGCCCCGTCCAGCAGGGGTGATTTTATATCCTATAAATCAGGTCATGATTGTTTGATTGACAGCTGTATGACAAAGAGTTGGAGGCGGAGTTTGGCGGGTTCGACGACTGGGTGAGAACCTATCAGCTGTTCCGAGGAAAGGAGGAAGAGGGCGGAGCTACGGACGGGGGCGGGGCTATGGACGAGAGGTTCGTTGGCAAGTTCAAGGTGAGTTATATCCTATAGGCCGAGAGGTCGTGTACCTTTATGTCCTATAGGCAGGGTGGACGACAGGTTATATCCTATTGACGATATGCTCAAGGCGGTCATCTTGCCAGCAAGGTGCTACCTAGGTGCAACTTCCCATAGACACCCAGTCATCCAAACAGAATTTTCTTTCTTTTTTTTCTCCATTGCTCTGTAAAGCACTTTGAGCTGCATTTCATGTCATGAAAGGTGCTATACAAATAAAGTTTTATTATTATTATTATTATTATTTATTCATCCAATCAGAACAGAATCTTATTTAATTGTATTAAACAACGTCAAACTCACCAACATTGCAGCTGAACGGAAATCCTCTTACTATCTGCAATGTGTTGGATAATTCAAGCTTTTTGAACAGCTGCGATGTTGGTGAGTCTGACGTTGTTTAATACAATCAGATAGGACTATTCTGATTGGATGAATGGGCTGTCAATTAAATAGGACTGTTCTGATTGGATGAATGGGCTGTCAATTAAATAGGACTGTTCTGATTGGATGAATGGGCTGTGAATGAAATAGGACTGTTCTGATTGGATGAATGGGCTGTCAATTAAATAGGACGGTTCTGATTGGATGAATGGGCTGTCAATGAAATAGGACTGTTCTGATTGGATGAATGAGCTGTCAATTAAATAGGACTGTTCTGATTGGATGAATCGGCTGTCAATTAAATAGGACTGTTCTGATTGGATGAATGAGCTGTCAATTAAATAGGACTGTTCTGATTCGATGAATGAGCTGTCAATTAAATAGGACTGTTCTGATTCGATGACTGGGCTGTCTATGGGAAGTTACACCTAGTTAGCACCTTGCTGGCAAGATGGCCGCCGTGTGCATATCATCAATTGGCAGGGATGGCGAGGAGGGAGGGGCTACGCATACACACACGCACACCACACACACACACACACACGCACACCACACACACACACGCACACGCGCGCACACGCACGCACGCACGCACGCACGCACGCACGCACGCACGCACGCACGCACGCACGCACGCACGCACGCACGCACACACGCACACACACACACACACACACACACACAGTGTGTGACATGACTTACAATTTGATGAACTTTTTTATTTCGTGCGTGCGTGCGTGTGCGTGCGTGTGCGTGTGCGCGTGCGCTCCAGGGTGGGTTTTGTCTCTACAAGGTGAATGAGGATGAGGAGGATGGAGATCAGGATGAAGGTCAACAGATTCACGTCAGCCGAGGAATTCCTCCCAACCTGAGCACGATAATACTCGTTAGAGTCTACATCGTATCTGTGAGTTAATCTGTTGTCTGTCTGTCTGTCTGTGACTGACTGAGCCTAAGTCATTGAATATGAAAGCAGGGAATCACAGCTTCAAATTGACATATTGGTTGTTCAGTTTGACCCACCAGTTTTGGAGATATGGCTTATAGAGTAATGTCTTGCAGAGAAACAGCGAGTTGAGAAAACAGGCTTGAAAGGTTCACTTCTGTGGACTCTAACATTACACCTAGCTACATGTTTAAGCATTTATTTCATATTTACATGTCTTCTGTGGATTCTAAGATTTGTAGGCCTATTTGTATACTATGTAATGTGTACACAGTGTATTGAATACTATGTAATGTGTACACAGTGTGTATATATACTATGTAATGTGTACACGGTGTACGTCTCAGGCGTCCAACCTCCACCCAGCCGACCCTGACGGGAAGGCCGACCCTTACGTGGTTTTACGTCTCGGAAAACACCTCATCAAAGACCGAGAGAACTACGTTCCCAAAACACTGAACCCTGTGATTGGACGGTACGCTCTCCTCTCCTCTCCTCTCCTCTCCTCTCCTCTCCTCTCCTCTCCTCTCCTCTCCTCTCCTCTCCTCTCCTCTCCTCTCCTCTCCTCTCCTCTCCTCTCCTCTCCTCTCCCCACTCCTCCCCTCTCTCCAGCTGTATTAAACCCTATGGAACCTCTCCTCTCCTCTCCAGATCATTTGAGTTCCAGGCTACTCTCCCCAGGGACTCGGTTCTGTCCGTGATGATGTATGACTATGATGTCATCGGAGGAGACGACCTGATTGGAGAGACTCGCATCGACCTGGAGAACAGATTCTACAGCCACCAGGGGGCGGCGTGCGGCCTGGCGGGGGAGTACCACGGGTACGTGTGTATTTAATTGACTCGTTTAGGTCTTACTTTGTTTATAAATATCTGTAGTGTGAAATTATTATTATAGTGTAAAGAGCTAAGTTACTTAAACACTAGCACGTCGGAGCGGTCTTTCTGACCGATTTTGAAATTTTGAAGTGGATTTTCTTTGCCCATGAAGTCCTGAGAAAGTTCCCCTTGCATGACTTTTTCTAAATGTTCGATTCAAATCATCTCTGTTTTTTTTTCCATCTGAAACGTTTTGTAAATATTTAGGCATGCTTATACCTACTATATCTGCACTTTTTCGGTCAAATTGACCACGCACGCACGCACACACGCACACACACACACACACACACACACACACACACACACACACACACAGTGTGTGACATGACTTACAATTTGATGAACTTTTTTATTTCGTGCGCGCGTGCGTGTGCGTGTGCGTGCGTGTGCGTGTGCACACGCACGCAATCTCTGTTTTTTTTTCCATCTGAAACGTTTTGTAAATATTTAGGCATGCTTATACCTACTATATCTGCACTTTTTCGGTCAAATTGACCACCGTCCCCCTTACTCCCCCGCAAGCAGTGAAGTTCACACCTCCCGACGGCTGGAGACGGGCATTGTTCAAGCTAATGGGTCATTTGCATTCCATCTACTTCCACATTTAGGCAAACTTACATTACGAATGTACTCACAACATAGACTAAATGTTGTTTTTTGTTAAAATCAGTCCAACCCGATAGACGTCCCGAACCTCTAAATGTTTTGTCAGTCAAAAGATAACAGTTCTGTCCGTCCTTCTTTGTCTGTAAACTTTTCTGCATGCGACGAGTGGAACTGATTTGCACGCATCACGCTCTCTTCTTTTTTTTCTCTCCCTCTATGGCGGAGAGGGAGAGAATATATTCATGAATCCAAGTAACTGACGGTGAGGTATGCGGAAGTAGCCTGGCTAATAAGCCAGACCGAATCAGCCGTTGCCAAAAAAAAATTGCCTGCCGGCGGATTCGACAGTGTCAGTTGAGTCTGGCTTATTAGCCAGGCTAATGCGGCAGTGCATTTTAGATAACGCTGTAGCACTATTTGTGGTGGTGATGCGTCACATGACCTACCTGTCTGTCTCTCTACCTGTCTGTCTGTCTATCTACCTGTCTGTCTCCCTACCTGTCTGTCTGTCTCCCTACCTACTTGTCTGTCTCTCTACCTGTCTGTCTCCCTACCTACCTACCTACCTGTCTGTCTATCTACCTGTCTGTCTCCCTACCTGTATGTCTGTCTGTCTCCCTACCTGTCTGTCTGTCTGTCTCCCTACCTGTCTGTCTGTCTCCCTACCTGTCTGTCTGTTTCCCTACCTACCTGTCTGTCTCCCTACCTGTCTGTCTGTCTGTCTCTCTACCCGTCTGTCTGTCTCTCTACCTGTCTGCCTCCCTACCTGTCTGTCTCCCTACCTACCTGTCTGTCTCCCTACCTACCTGTCTGTCTCCCTACCTGTCTGTCTCTCTACCTACCTGTCTGTCTCTCTACCTGTCTCCCTCCCTACCTGTCTGTCTCTCTACCTACCTGTCTGTCTCCCTACCTGTCTGTCTCTCTACCTACCTGTCTGTCTCTCTACCTGTCTGCCTCCCTACCTGTCTGTCTCCCTACCTACCTGTCTGTCTCCCTACCTACCTGTCTGTCTCTCTACCTGTCTGTCTCCCTACCTGTCTGTCTCCCTACCTACCTGTCTCCCTACCTACCTGTCTATCTCTCTACCTACCTGTCTGTCTCCCTACCGGTCTGTCTCCCTACCTACCTGTCTCCCTCCCTACCTGTCTGTCTCTCTACCTACCTGTCTGTCTCCCTACCTGTCTGTCTCTCTACCTACCTGTCTGTCTCTCTACCTGTCTGTCTCCCTACCTGTCTGTCTCCCTACCTGTCTGTCTGTCTCCCTACCTACCTGTCTGTCTGTCTCCCTACCTGTCTGTCTGTCTGTCTCCCTACCTACCTGTCTGTCTGTCTCCATACCTGTCTGTCTCCCTACCTGTCTGTCTGTCTGTCTCCCTACCTGTCTGTCTGTCTCCATACCTGTCTGTCTCCCTACCTACCTGTCTGTCTGTCTCCCTACCTACCTGTCTGTCTCCATACCTGTCTGTCTCCCTACCTACCTACCTGTCTGTCTCCCTACCTACCTGTCTGTCTCCATACCTGTCTGTCTCCCTACCTGTCTGTCTGTCTGTCTCCCTACCTGTCTGTCTCCATACCTGTCTGTCTCCATACCTGTCTGTCTGTCTCCATACCTGTCTGTCTCCCTACCTACCTGTCTGTCTGTCTCCCTACCTATCTGTCTGTCTCCCTACCTGTCTGTCTCCCTACCTACCTACCTGTCTGTCTGTCTGTCTCCCTACCTACCTGTCTGTCTCCCTACCTGTCTGTCTCCCTACCTACCTGTCTGTCTCCCTACCTGTCTGTCTCCATACCTGTCTGTCTGTCTCCCTACCTGTCTGTCTGTCTCCCTACCTACCTGTCTGTCTGTCTCCCTACCTACCTACCTGTCTCCCTCCCTACCTGTCTGTCTCCCTACCTACCTGTCTGTCTGTCTCCCTACCTGTCTGTCTGTCTCCCTACCTGTCTGTCTCCCTACCTGTCTGTCTGTCTCTCTACCTACCTGTCTGTCTGTCTCCCTACCTACCTGTCTGTCTCCCTACCTGTCTGTCTCCCTACCTACCTGTCTGTCTCTCTACCTGTCTGTCTCTCAGTGAGGGCTACAACGCGTGGCGAGACAGGCTGAAGCCGTCAGAGCTGCTGCTCAAGCTGTGCCGAGACAGCGGATTGGACGGCCCTCACTTTGGCCCTGGACGAATCACAGTGGAGGGGCGGGTCTTTACCGGGAAAACGCTGTTTATTAATGAAGGTAAGGACCAATCACAGGAGGGGCGGGTGTGGTAGAGTATAATAATAATAATAATTATGATTATGATTATGATTATGATTATGATAATTATAATATTCTCCATGTTTCAGACGAGGACCAGGTGGAGTCCTACGAACATCTCTCTCTGAAGATCCTCCATCGATGGTCTGAGATCCCTCAGGGCTGTCGTCTGGTACCAGAACACATCGAGAGCAGAACCCTGTTCCACAAGGCAAGACCAGGAATGGACCAGGTGAGTCCTGTTCCACAAGGCAAGACCAGGAATGGACCAGGTGAGTCCTGTTCCACAAGGCAAGACCTGGGATTGACCAGGTGAGTCCTGTTCCACAAGACCAGGGATGGACCAGGGGAGTCATGTTCCACAAGACCAGGGATGTACCAGGTGAGTCCTGTTCAACAAGACCAGGGATGTACCAGGTGAGTCCTGTTCCACAATACAAGACCAGGAATGGACCAGGTGAGTCCTGTTCCACTGGACTGGACCAGGTGAGTAGGACCCTGTTCCACAAGACCTGGACTGGACCAGGTGAGTAGGACCCTGTTCCACAAGACCTGGACTGGACCAGGTGAGTAGGACCCTGTTCCACAAGACCTGGACTGGACCAGGTCTAAACCCCTAAAACTACCTGGAATGGACCAGGTGTGTACCCCTAAACCCAAAGCCCAGCTGGGCTTAACGAGACAATGGGCTTAACGAGACACTGGGCTTAACGAGACACTGCTGTCTTGTTTTAATGTTAAACTCGTTAAACTCAGCTGGGCTTAACGAGTTTAACATTAAAACGAGACAGCAGTGTCTCGTTAAGCCCAGCTGAGTTCAACGAGTTTAACATTAAAACGAGACAGCAGTGTCTCGTTAAGCCCAGCTGAGTTTAAGGAGTTTAACATTAAAACGAGACAGCAGTGTCTCGTTAAGCCCAGCTGGGCTTTAGCGAGACAGCAGTGCAACATGAATGACAGCGATACTGGATCATCTGATGATCTTATGAAACATTTTAGCACATTATGGCAAGTTTACTGAACTTATATGGCTATAAGCACTGAGCTGAACAGTCCTGTCATCATCAGGTTTACTGAACTTATATGGCTATAAGCACTGAGCTGAACAGTCCTGTCATCATCAGGTTTACTGAACTTATACGGCTATACGCACTGAGCTGAACCGTCCTGTCATCATCATCATTGTCGCTGCGCAAAAAGCATGTAATACAGATGTGTATATTACAGGAAACTCCCGTTAAACTTTCCAACAAACTCTGGTAAACTCCCGAATTGTACCATCACACCTGTATATTACCGTATATTACTGTATATGTACCATCACACCTGTATATTACCGTATATTAACTGTATATGTACCATCACACCTGTATATTACCGTATATTACTGTATATGTACCATCACACCTGTATATTACCGTATATTACTGTATATGTACCATCACACCTGTATATTACCGTATATTACTGTATATGTACCATCACACCTGTATATTACCGTATATTAACTGTATATGTACCATCACACCTGTATATTACCGTATATTAACTGTATATGTACCATCACACCTGTATATTACCGTATATTACTGTATATGTACCATCACACCTGTATATTACCGTATATTACTGTATATGTACCATCACACCTGTATATTACCGTATATTAACTGTATATGTACCATCACACCTGTATATTACCGTATATTAACTGTATATGTACCATCACACCTGTATATTACCGTATATTACTGTATATGTACCATCACACCTGTATATTACCGTATATTACTGTATATGTACCATCACACCTGTATATTACCGTATATTAACTGTATATGTACCATCACACCTGTATATTACCGTATATTAACTGTATATGTACCATCACACCTGTATATTACCGTATATTACTGTATATGTACCATCACACCTGTATATTACCGTATATTACTGTATATGTACCATCACACCTGTATATTACCGTATATTACTGTATATGTACCATCACACCTGTATATTACCGTATATTACTGTATATGTACCATCACACCTGTATATTACCGTATATTACTGTATATGTACCATCACACCTGTATATTACCGTATATTACTGTATATGTACCATCACACCTGTATATTACCGTATATTACTGTATATGTACCATCACACCTGTATATTACCGTATATTACTGTATATGTACCATCACACCTGTATATTACCGTATATTACTGTATATGTACCATCACACCTGTATATTACCGTATATTACTGTATATGTACCATCACACCTGTATATTACCGTATATTACTGTATATGTACCATCACACCTGTATATTACCGTATATTACTGTATATGTACCATCACACCTGTATATTACCGTATATTACTGTATATGTACCATCACACCTGTATATTACCGTATATTACTGTATATGTACCATCACACCTGTATATTACCGTATATTACTGTATATGTACCATCACACCTGTATATTACCGTATATTACTGTATATGTACCATCACACCTGTATATTACCGTATATTACTGTATATGTACCATCACACCTGTATATTACCGTATATTACTGTATATGTACCATCACACCTGTATATTACCGTATATTACTGTATATGTACCATCACACCTGTATATTACCGTATATTACTGTATATGTACCATCACACCTGTATATTACCGTATATTACTGTATATGTACCATCACACCTGTATATTACCGTATATTACTGTATATGTACCATCACACCTGTATATTACCGTATATTACTGTATATGTACCATCACACCTGTATATTACCGTATATTACTGTATATGTACCATCACACCTGTATATTACCGTATATTACTGTATATGTACCATCACACCTGTATATTACCGTATATTACTGTATATGTACCATCACACCTGTATATTACCGTATATTACTGTATATGTACCATCACACCTGTATATTACCGTATATTACTGTATATGTACCATCACACCTGTATATTACCGTATATTACTGTATATGTACCATCACACCTGTATATTACCGTATATTACTGTATATGTACCATCACACCTGTATATTACCGTATATTACTGTATATGCTGCTAAACTTGAGGTTTACGGGAAAATACAGTGTCCATAATTGCCCGTTTACTCCTCTTTTCACGCAGTGTGTGTGTGTGTGTGTTTTGTTTTTGTTTTTTTTAACCTTTATTTAACCAGTACAAACACATTGACACTGCATCTCTTTATTTAACCAGTACAAACACATTGACACTGCATCTCTTTATTTAACCAGTACAAACACATTGACACTGCATCTCTTTATTTAACCAGTACAAACGCATTGACACTGCATCTCTTTATTTAACCAGTACAAACGCATTGACACTGCATCTCTTTATTTAACCAGTACAAACACATTGACACTGCATCTCTTTATTTAACCAGTACAAACACATTGACACTGCATCTCTTTATTTAACCAGTACAAACACATTGACACTGCATCTCTTTATTTAACCAGTACAAACGCATTGACACTGCATCTCTTTATTCAACCAGTACAAACACATTGACACTGCATCTCTTTATTCAACCTGTACAAACACATTGACACTGCATCTCTTTATTTAACCAGTACAAACACATTGACACTGCATCTCTTTATTTAACCAGTACAAACACATTGACACTGCATCTCTTTATTTAACCAGTACAAACACATTGACACTGCATCTCTTTATTCAACCTGTACAAACACATTGACACTGCATCTCTTTATTTAACCAGTACAAACACATTGACACTGCATCTCTTTATTTAACCAGTACAAACGCATTGACACTGCATCTCTTTATTTAACCAGTACAAACACATTGACACTGCATCTCTTTATTCAACCTGTACAAACACATTGACACTGCATCTCTTTATTTAACCAGTACAAACACATTGACACTGCATCTCTTTATTTAACCAGTACAAACACATTGACACTGCATCTCTTTATTTAACCAGTACAAACACATTGACACTGCATCTCTTTATTCAACCAGTACAAACACATTGACACTGCATCTCTTTATTTAACCAGTACAAACACATTGACACTGCATCTCTTTATTTAACCAGTACAAACACATTGACACTGCATCTCTTTATTTAACCAGTACAAACACATTGACACTGCATCTCTTTATTTAACCAGTACAAACGCATTGACACTGCATCTCTTTATTTAACCAGTACAAACGCATTGACACTGCATCTCTTTATTTAACCAGTACAAACACATTGACACTGCATCTCTTTATTTAACCAGTACAAACACATTGACACTGCATCTCTTTATTTAACCAGTACAAACACATTGACACTGCATCTCTTTATTTAACCAGTACAAACGCATTGACACTGCATCTCTTTATTTAACCAGTACAAACACATTGACACTGCATCTCTTTATTTAACCAGTACAAACACATTGACACTGCGTCTCTTTATTTAACCAGTACAAACACATTGACACTGCGTCTCTTTATTTAACCAGTACAAACGCATTGACACTGCATCTCTTTATTTAACCAGTACAAACGCATTGACACTGCATCTCTTTATTTAACCAGTACAAACACATTGACACTGCATCTCTTTATTTAACCAGTACAAACACATTGACACTGCATCTCTTTATTTAACCAGTACAAACGCATTGACACTGCATCTCTTTATTTAACCAGTACAAACACATTGACACTGCATCTCTTTATTTAACCAGTACAAACGCATTGACACTGCATCTCTTTATTTAACCAGTACAAACGCATTGACACTGCATCTCTTTATTTAACCAGTACAAACACATTGACACTGCATCTCTTTATTTAACCAGTACAAACACATTGACACTGCATCTCTTTATTTAACCAGTACAAACACATTGACACTGCATCTCTTTATTTAACCAGTACAAACACATTGACACTGCATCTCTTTATTTAACCAGTACAAACGCATTGACACTGCATCTCTTTATTTAACCAGTACAAACGCATTGACACTGCATCTCTTTATTTAACCAGTACAAACACATTGACACTGCATCTCTTTATTTAACCAGTACAAACGCATTACATTATGTTCCATAATGTAACATAATGTTACATTATGTTACATAATGTAACATTATGTTACATTATGTTCCATAATGTTACATTATGGAACATAATGTTACATTATGTTCCATAATGTAACATTATGTTCCATAATGTTACATTATGGAACATAATTGTAGTGACCACTTATCCGTTCGTTGAAACTCTTTTCTCCTTTGACGCGTTCATTGCGGTCTTATCACTACAATTATAATGAATAAAAAAGCGTTACAATCACACGTCCGAGCGATCTCCGATTATGACGCCCTCCTGAAAACAGGAGGGCGGGCCGCTTTACGTGTAGAAGCCAGTGTAAAATGGATGCGCCCATGCCGATCTAGTCTGTGTGTGAAAATAATCAAATTTCACCTAACCTCGCCTCACCAGGCTTTCCACCTCGGACATTTCACCCAACACTATAATACTCGATTCCCCCCTCCCCTCCTGTTTCTCCAGGAGGAGGATCTTGCGAGATGGGGGCTCTGTCTCGGAAAAAAACATGATGAACGGAACGCTGCCTAAACACATATGCACCGGATCGGCATTGCATTGCATAACGTCTGCAACACACATGGACAGATGCATGTTTCCTTTTTCATACTGTAGCGACCAAACGATCCCCGAGCCTACAATACTACGAACTAACCACAGTATCGAGGGGCCGCCACGACAACAGACAGTGTTCCGTTGGTGGATCACGTATCGCCATGCAGAGCCGTCATAATCGGAGATCGCTCGGACGTGTGATTGTAACGCTTTTTTATTCATTATAATTGTAGTGATAAGACCGCAATGAACGCGTCGGGGACGTAATCGACCCGGGTGTAATGTATAACGAACTTTTCCGCGTCCTAAACCGTGGTGTTGTGATCTGTGGAAGTCATTTTTTCCTTGTCGTCGACATCACAGCCGGGTGAAGCTTTTTTTTTTCTCCATCGCCCCCATGCTGCATGCCCAGGCATGTTCCCCTATACTAGCTTGAAAAACAAAATCAGCTGATGATGACAACGCGTCTCACCGTTACACTATAGTTCTGAACCGAACGGTGGAATGGGACTTTTTATAGCCGTACGGATCAAGACTTTTGCTGCCCAATGTGCCCATGACCCCCCCCCCCCCCAATGTTACTGCGATCAAAACAATGAAAGCAGTGGGATAGATTAGGCGAGGCGAGGCATTCATCATCATCATCATCATCATCATCATCCTCATCTAAAGAAAGCAGAGTTATGAAGGTTTATAGTCAGACATTGACAGGCAGATATAACAATAAACACAATAAATATGCTATACATCCTATACACCGAATGAAAGCCCTGAATGTGTACTTTTATGAGGAAAAGAGTAAACATTGATCCCATGTACAGTTTGTCATAAATTGGTTACTGGGTGGATGCACATTGCGCCCACCAGATATAACTGCAGAGAAGACATGGACCCTAACTCAATATTCACAAAATAAGGCCTATAGCGACATATAAATACTATATACCGTATGAAACAGAAGACTCTCTGCTTTCATAAGAAAAAAATCACACCCGTGTGAACTGAGTGGTGTAAGGTTTTATATAGCATGATCAGCTGTGGTCTGACGTAATGTCTGACGTAATGAAATCACACAAAATATGTTAAGTAAAAAAAGCTATAATTTTTGATAAATGTATGTATCACACCTGGATGTGATTTCACAACTGGCTGTTTTTGCGCAGAGAAAATGACCACGGTTGCTACGGTCATCCAGTTCACCCGGGTGTGATTTAATTACGTCAGAAATTATTTTGAACATAGCAACCATGGTCATTTTTTTATGCACACAAAAGCCAGTTGTAGGAGTGGTTTACACCACTCAAAAACTTCTACTGTAGTAATAATAAAAATCACACCCCTGTGAAGTGAGCGGTGCAACTGTTCTCTACAGTTGCACCGCGCAACTGTAGAGAACAGTTGCACCGCTTACTTCACAGGGGTGTGATTTTTTATTATTACAGTAGAAGTTTACAGACCAAACTGTAAATAAAAGGTTTACATGACTTTCTGTCTCAGTCCGTATATAGCGAGCTGTAGTGAATAAGTACAGAACAGTTGCAACGCTCACTTCACAGGGGTGTGATTTTTATTATTACAGTAGAAGTTTACAGACCAAACTGTAAATAAAAGGTTTACATGACTTTCTGCCTCAGTCCGTATATAGCGAGCTGTATTGAATAAGCAGAGAACAGAATATGGGACAGAGTTGCACCACTCACTTCACATGGGTGTGATTTGTATTATTACTACAGTAGAAGTTTTTTTCTTATGTTACATTATGTTACATTATGTTACATTGCTGTTCCATAATGTTACATTATGTTACATTATGGAACAGCAAATACAACATCCATAATAAACACCTCAAAGTACCTATGAATAAATACAACACCTCACCAAAGTCCTACTTTTTAGTAGCAGGGCAAAGTACACAATATACACGATCTGAAACGACATAATAAATATCTAGGCATAAACATAGGCTAGTACATATCCATACATAAACATAGGCTAGTAGATATCCATACATAAACATAGGCTAGTAGATATCCATACATAAACATAGGCTAGTACATATCCATACATAAACATAGGCTAGTACATATCCATACATAAACATAGGCTAGTACATATCTCTATTGTACATATATATACAAACATGTGCAGGTGTTGGACTGAACATCTAAGATGATCCTTTTGAAACTTCTCAAGGGAACTTTCAAAGACAATTTTAGTCTGGACTGTAGATCGTTCCATGACCACGTTCCGTGTGTGTGTGTGTGTGTGTGTGTGTGTGTGTGTGTGTGTGTGTGTGTGTGTGTGTGTGTGTGTGTGTGTGTGTGTGTGTGTGTGTGTGTGTGCGTGTGTGCGTGTGTGCGTGCGTGCGTGCGTGCGTGCGTGCGTGCGTGCGTGCGTGCGTGCGTGCGTGCGTGCGTGCGTGCGTGCGTGTGCGCAGGGTCAGGTCCAGATGTGGGTGGACATGTTTCCCATGGATCTACTTCCTCCTCCCGGACCCTCGGTGGTCATCGCCCCCCGCAGGCCTAAAGGGTTAATGCACGCACGCACGCACGCATGCATGCATACACAGTACACACGTAAACAACTTTTGTTACTATTTAGAAAAACATTTTTGAATAGTTTAAAGGGATTGTTGACATTTAAAACAAAAGTTTTGTAATTTTTCTTATTTCTTTTCAGGTTTTCTGAGCTCAATTTCACCCAAAAAACCTGAACTGTTAAAACACATTTTGTGCCCAAGACGTCCACAGACGTCCTTTTTAAAAAAAAATTATTATATGTCAAAAAGTGGGTCTAAAAAGTGGGCACCCTGGGTCGCCATTTTGAAAGATTAAAAGCATAACGTGTTAACATCCAGTAGATTTTCTGTGGTCTGGGGGGTTTCTGGCTGAAACAAGTGCTCTGGGTGTTGAGGTCAGAAAACCTAAAAGAAAAACTTAAAACGTAATGAAAATTTATGTCATGAAACCTTTAGATAAACTGGAGCCTGTAATGTTTGCTTACAAATCCATACATTAACTGTTCTCTCTTCTGATGTGTGTGTGTTTGTATGCGTGCGTGCGTGCGTGCGTGTAGGTATGAGTTGAGGGTCATCATTTGGAACACAGAGGATGTGATTCTGGAGGACAGTAACTTTCTGACCGGACAGCAGTCCTCTGACATCTATGTGAAAGGGTGAGTCAGGCAGGCGGGCGGGCAGGCAGGCAGGCAGGCAGGCAGGCAGGCAGGCAGGCACTGCCTTGTTGTGAGCTTGTAGATCAGCTATTTTCAGCATGCAAGTGTAAAATGACTTATAGTGGATCTCTTGTCCACTAGTCCCTTCCTAACCTTTTAGTCTAGTTTTTATCTGTTGACTAATGTGACCAGATTTGACTGAGAGACTGCCATCGCGCAAATTCCAGCTTTTCACCAGAGGAGAAAAACCTTTTTTCCCTTTTTTCAAAATGAGTTCATAGAACAGGCACAGACTCTTCACATACTAGCGCATGTCTGAAATAAGTGTCAGAGCTGAAATCGACATGTAAATATGAAATAAATGCTTAAACATGTAGCTAGGTGTAATGTTAGATACCACAGAAGTGAACCTTTCAAGCCTGTTTTCTCAACTCGCTGTTTCTCTGCAAGACATTACTCTATAAGCCATATCTCCAAAACTGGTGGGTCAAACTGAACAACCAATATGTCAATTTGAAGCTATGATTCCCTGCTTTCATATGACATGAGAAAACAAAAATTCAAAAAAATACAATGGCAGTCCCTCAGTCAAATTTAGTCAGTTTATTTAGTCTCAGTTTTAGTCATCGTAGCTTAGTTTTAATTTAGTTTCCATGTAGTTTTCGTCAGTGAAAAAAGGTAGTCGACGAACATTGCTCGTCTCGGTTTTAGTCGACTAAATCAACACTGCGGCTGAATTCCAGCTCCATAGAGTCCTGAGAGTCACTGATGAGAGTTCATCACCTGTAGATCACCTTTAGATCACCTGTAGATCACCTGTAGATCAGCTGTAGATCACCTGTAGATCACCTTTAGATCACCTGTAGATCACCTGTAGATCACCTGTAGATCACCTTTAGATCACCTGTAGATCACCTGTAGATCACCTGTAGATCACCTTTAGATCACCTGTAGATCACCTTTAGATCACCTGTAGATCACCTGTTGCTGCCCAGAAATCTGCTTTAGATCACCTGTTGTTGCCATGCTTTGATCATGATATCATCCTGTCTGTCTGTCTGTCTGTCTGTCTGTCTGTCTGTCTGTCTGTCTGTCTGTCTGTCTGTCTGTCTGTCTGTCTGTCTGTCTGTCTGTCTGTCTGTCTGTCTGTCTGTCTGTCTGTCTGTCTGTCTCTCTCTCTCTCTCTCTACCTGTCTGTCTCTCTGTCTGTCTGTCTCTCTGTCTGTCTGTCTGTCTGTCTGTCTGTCTCTCTGTCTGTCGGTCTGTCTGTCTTCCAGCTGGTTGAAGGGCCTGGAGGAGGACAGACAGGAGACAGATGTCCACTACAACTCTCTGACCGGAGAAGGAAACTTCAACTGGAGACTCGTCTTCCCTTTCAGCTACCTGCCCGCTGAGAAGGTCTGACCTTGACCCTGTGACCCTGTGACCCCTAACCCTTACCCTAACCTGCCCGCTGAGGAGGTCTGACCCTGTGACCCCGTGACCTATGAACACATGACCCCATAACCTTAAAATAGCCTGTAAAGCTTAATTTAACGCCTTACAAAAACCTGGCTACACCAGGACTTTCCTTAGAAAACCTGGCAACACCAGGACTTTCCTTAGAAAACCTGGCAACACCAGGACTTTCCTTAGAAAACCTGGCAACACCAGGACTTTCCTTATAGAAAACCTGGCAACACCAGGTGTGTGTGTGTGTGTGTGTGTGTGTGTGTGTGTGTGTGTGTGTGTGTGTGTGTGTGTGTGTGTGTGTGTGTGTGTGTGTGTGTGTGTGTGTGTGTGTGTGTGTGTGTGTGTGTGTGTGTGTGTGTGTGTGTGTGTGTGTGTGTGTGTGTGTGTGTGTGTGTGTGTGTGTGTGTGTGTGTGTGTGTGTGTGTGAGTGAGTGAGTATTTTATTTTCGTGTGCAGACAAATTGACCCATCCCACATGGGATTATCAGACACAGCAATTCAAAAACAGCAAAACAAAAACAAAAGAATAACATTCAATAACAGCCATGTGTCCATAATACAATTTAGTTATACGTCACCCTTCGCCTCCTGTCCCATGCCCTATAGAGATACTCTGAGGTTATACGTCACCCTTCGCATCCTAGCCCTATAAAGATACTCTGAGGAGTTCAGATTCTCTCAGATCATGATACAGAGGACACAATAAAACAATACTTCTCTCAGATCAATGAAATGAAATTAAATGAAATCTATATTTACCCAGGGTATCTGGGCTAAGCTCAAGAACTTGTTTCCAGCCAGGCCCTGCTCATAGAACACATTTCATCGTAGTGGTTCAATGCCTTGTTCAAGGGTACTTCAGCGGTGGTAATTTTAACGTGTCGGACGGCTGATTCGAACTAGGAACCTTCCGGTATCAAGACCGCGCCGCTATCCGTTCGGCCACCGCTGCCACAGAGGACACAATAAAACAATACCTCTCTCAGATCATGATACAGAGGACACAATAAAACAATACTTCTCTCAGATCATGATACAGAGGACACAATAAAACAATACCTCTTCAGATCATGATACAGAGGACACAATACAACAATACTTCTCTCAGATCATGATACAGAGGACACAATAAAACAATACTTCTCTCAGATCATGATACAGAGGACACAATAAAACAATACTTCTCTCAGATCATGATACAGAGGACACAATAAAACAATACTTCTCTCAGATCATGATATAGAGGACACAATAAAACAATACTTCTCTCAGATCATGATACAGAGGACACAATAAAACAATACTTCTCTCAGATCATGATACAGACGCAGGGGTTCTCAACCCGTGGGTCGCGACCCCTCGGGGGGTCGCCAAATTATTTTAGGGGGTCCCCAAATTATTTTCAAAAAAAAAAAAAAATGATTTTTTTTTTATTTCTTTTTCACGATTTTTCAAAAATAGATCTGCTATTTTTAAATAGCTAAATTATAACAATGCTTAAAACACCAAAAGGGGTTCCCGCCCAAAATGGTTTAAGGTTATTGTAGCAGTCAATTTATATTGGGGGTCGGGAGGGGGCGGGGCGGGGGTCCCGAGACGTTGCCAAAGCATTTTCGGGGGTCCCCGGCCAAAAACGTTGAGAACCCCTGATACAGAGGACAAAATAAAATAAAGTGGGTTTCGTTCTCCACCTCATTCAGATCGCAGTATTCACATATCCTGTCCTCCTCCACAACGTATCTGTGCACACAGTGACCTCCCACTTTTGTATATGTTAAACATAACGTACTTTTCACATTTATAGTCCTTTTTAAATAAACAATAAGTTCTTAATTGGCTTTTGCCAGATTTCTTCTTTCCAGGCTTGTATATATTTTTCACGGGTTCTGTTTTTAAACTCCTCCACATTCACAGTGATTCTTTGAAAGTACTGTTCTTCCAGACCACACTCCTGTAATAGATCTAATATTTCAGAGACCCATTCCCCTCCACAGACCGGTCCCAATAAAGGATTTGGCAGCCACCATACTCGTTGGTAGCCTGTTTTAAAGGCTCACCATGCTGGCCTTCCATCTGATTTCACAGGAGTCCCAGCCTTTTTTTTTTTTTTTTTTTAAAGACTTTTTTAAAAAAATTAATAAAAATATATAAAATAAAATAAAAGATATATAGTGGCGGTCAGGGCCTTTTGGCGCCCCCTAGTGGCGATGGATGAGTTAACTGAAACTTTTTGTATCCCCAGACCCCCGAAACATAATCCAGAATAGGACATACGCAAGTTTGATATAATTTTGAATATGTAGAATAACCCATGTCCCTCAGTGTTTTTGTTTTACCTATAAGGCCTCCTAGTGCCCTGCCTGCAGAGTCTGCTAGGGCAGATACTCTGTGAAGAAAAGACATATTTTCATCTAGAAACAAACCAAGATACTTTTACTTATCTGTAAACTCCAGATGTTTCTCACCAACACAAAACTTAAACCTACTTCTTTCTGTACCTGGATTTCTGAAATGCATTACTTGCGTTTTCTTTTGATTAATACACATTCTCCACTTCCTGCACCATTCGTTGACACAATTCAATATTTCTTGTAAGTCTTCTTCACTTTCTGAAAGTAAGATTATGTCATCTGCATCTGACCACATGGTACACCTCTCCATGGGTTTACCTCTCCGACCAAGTCATTGATGAAAACAGCAAATACAGTTGGAGATAATATATCCCCTTGTTTAACACCAGAGGGCGTAGGAAACCATTATTTTACACAGGCAACAGGTTGACTGTACAGAGAGGAGATAGCTTGATAGAATCCTTGTTTTGTGAAGCTTATATTTCAGAAGGTCGTGGTCCACGAGGTCAAATGCTTTTTGAAAGTCAATAAAGCAACCAAAGGTGTGCTTCTTTAATTTTAATCTATTTCTAACCACTGTAGTCACAACATAAATATGATCCAGGCATGCTCTTCCCTTCCTGAAACCGTGTGTGTGTGTGTGTGTGTGTGTGTGTGTGTGTGTGTGTGTGTGTGTGTGTGTGTGTGTGTGTGTGTGTGTGTGTGTGTGTGTGTGTGTGTGTGTGTGTGTGTGTGTGTGTGTGTGTGTGTGTGTGTGTGTGTGTGTGTGTGTGTGTGTGTGCCCACTCCAGGTGGTGGTGGTCACTAAGCGAGAAAGTATCTTCTCTCTGGACCAATCAGAACAGAAGATGCCAGCTGTTCTGGTCATGCAGGTAATCTGTAATATGTGATGTAATCTAATAGTGATGTCATGTAATCTAATGATGTAATCTAATGATTTAATGTAATCTAATGATATAATGTAATCTAATGATGTAATGTAATCTAATGATGTAATGTAATCTAATGATATAATGTAATCTAATGATGTAATGTAATCTAATGATGTAATGTAATCTAATGATATAATGTAATCTAATGATGTAATGTAATCTAATGATGTAATGTAATCTAATGTAATGTAATCTAATGATGTAATGTAATCTAATGATGTAATATAATCTCATGTAATCCTGCAGGTGTGGGACTTTGAACGGCTCTCATCCGATGACTTCCTGGGTGCGTTAACGTTTTATTACAGTTAATATTAATTTATCAGACGCTCTTAATCTCACAGTGATTTACAGTAAGATTTACAGAACAAATTGCAAGTTATTATATTATGGAGGGGTGCTAGCCCCTCCCCTCCCCTACCCCCCCTAGCCCCTCCCCTATACAGGTTTAATGTTTGTTTTTAGTTCAATGTTTGTTTTAAAAATCACACCTGTGTGAAGTGAGGGGCGCTAATATATTAAAGTCTAACTCATGTTGATATGGTGATGTAATGGTGATGTACAACAGACATTAAACGCCATTAACAATAAAGAGACAATATGACGTAATGAGGCACATTATGACGTAAAGTTTCCCTTCATTGTCAATGTCGTTTATTAAGCAAACATTGAACTAAAGACAAACATTAAACCTGTTTATAGGAGGGGTTCGGGGGCTAGGGGAGGGGCTAGGGTTTGTTATCACCATTACATCACCATTACATCACCTAATCATACCAAGCTATACCGAGTTCCCTCCTCGATGTAGTAAGATGATTAGAGCGCCCCTCACTTCACACGGGTGTGATTTTAGTATTAACAAGTACAAATACAATTCATTATTATTCTTAGATCATATATGGGCAGTACAGAATCCATTCCATATGTTAATCTGACCTCATCAAAGCCTGCTGTCACCCAGGAGGATGCCCGTGTACAGGATTTGATGAGGTCTGGACATCCATATATGGAGCGTGTTCTCGCCCTCAGAGCAACTTACTGTTTATATTATGTGCGTGGCGTGCGTGCGTACGTGGTGCGTCGTGGCGTGCGTGCGTGCGTGCGTGCGTGCGTGTGTACGTGGTGCGTACGTGGCGTGCGTGCGTGCGTGTGTGCGTGCGTGTGTGCGTGCGTGCGCGCGTGCGTGTGTGCGTGTGTGCGTGGTGCGTACGTGGCGTGCGTGCGTGCGTGCGTGCGTGCGTGCGTGTGTACGTGGTGCATACGTGGCGTGCGTGCGTGCGTGCGTGCGTGCGTGCGTGCGTGCGTGCGTGCGTGCGTGCGTGCGTGTGTACGTGGTGCGTACGTGGCGTACGTGGCGTGCGTGCGTGCGTGCGTGCGTGCGTGCGTGCGTGCGTGCGTGCGTGCGTGCGTGCGTGCGTGTGCAGGCACGGTGGAGCTGGACCTGCACGGTTTCCCTCCCGGAGCCAAGTCGGCCAAACGCTGCAGGATGGAGACGATCACAGAACAGACGGAGAGGATCTCCATCTTCCAGCAGAAGAGAGCGAGAGGATGGTGGCCTTTCTCTAAGAGTGGAGAACTAACAGTAATATATATTCACATATATATACATATATAAACATATATTTACACATAAACACAGAGAGCCAGAGGATGGTGGCCTTTCTCTAAGAGTGGAGAATTAACAGTAATATATATTCACATATATATTCACATATATACACTGTATATATATATATATATATATATATATACACACACATAAATATATATACACAAAAATTACACATATAGGTCCTCATTCACAAAGGAGAAATACGCCACAGTGTAACGGATGCGTAAACATGATGAAATATCGAAATACGTCATCATAGACTGCACAGAGCTTTAAATTATATACAACAGCCGTGATGAGCTTGTAGAGCAGTTAATTTTGACAGGCGGGTCTCTGCACGGACAGATCTTCAAGCAAACAGCACGAGTTATATGTAGGCTATAATTATAAACGAAACTTGCCAACTTGGCACGCATTGCTTCACTCCGTATAAAATAGCTCTAGGCTCTATTGCTGATTACTTAGGTTAGGACCCCCGCAGTGGTGTCCGGTTAGAACTTAACCAGGATGCTTCGACTTCTGCCTTCTCCCTGAAGCCGACCTTTTATATATTCTCCGACCAGGCTTGTCACGATGACTAAGCCAGTTAGATCTATCCATATATGGTTATACCATATCTATCTGATATCAGCACTAGGTCGGCTCGGGCCCAAATATAGGGATGGTTATACTAAACATGTCATATGTCATATAGCCCAACGTCCTAGTCAGAGTCTTTGTTACACTCCATGTTAAATGTCAGAACGTTAATAAGTTAACTGATGTTACAGTTACTTTCACATAATGAGAAAGAAGTTCATTTGTACTGTTCACCACACGACCAAATGCTATATTAAAACTCGGCAATGATAAAAGGCCCTATTGATTAGTCTACTGCGGTGATTGATTCCCTGCCCTGCACTGTCGGATTTGGAAAGCAAATATATGGACATGCATGGACACAGGACATATTTAATATAAATATATGGACATGCGGACACAGGACATATTTAATATAAATATATAAATATATGGACATGCATGGACACAGGACATATTTAATATAAATATATGGACATGCGGACACAGGACATATTTAATATAAATATATGGACATGCATGGACACAGGACATATTTAATATAAATATATAAATATATGGACATGCATGGACACAGGACATATTTAATATAAATATATGGACATGCATGGACACAGGACATATTTTCTTTATTTTATTTTCTTGTGGGATTTAGACTAAAGGCTATATTTCATCCGATCCAACTACGATATGTTTCCTCAGCTGCAGGTAAGAGTTGGCTATTCTGTGTGGCGTCCGCATGTGATCAATATACATTATTATAAATTAATACCACGACGCAAATGGAGGCAGATAGGTGCTTGCAAAGGCATTTAGGCCTACGTGAAACTTTAATTGTCTGAGTCTCTGTCAACATGCTGATCAGCGAGTTACAGTGGTAATAATAATCATCATCAACAGCCTTTCTTGTCTGTCTGTCCGTCATGTTTGTGAACAAGCGCGAGTGGAGGTGAGCTGGCTTAAAACTATGATATGACTGGCCGACTTTCAAACACGCTGATGCCATTCATTCAAATAGGCTAATGTGGTCTTCTATTTTTTATATAGGGCTAATTAGTCCTAGTGACTCCGTCTGCTGTCTGTCTGTCTGTCAGACCGGCATATCTGTGAAGTGTGAACCATAATGCATTTAATAGAGCCAAGTCGGGCCGGGCCGTGTTCTGTCTGTCCCTGACCAACAGGCCCAGGGCAGGGCCGGGCTCACCGCGCCGTTATATTCATTTTCCAATGTGAATTTCACCCAGATTGGACTTGGTTCAGCTTGGCAGCATGCTGCTGTCCACGTCCGTCTCCCCCCCCCCCCCCCCCCCCCCCCCCCCCCCCCCCCACACACACACACACACACACACACACACACACACACCGACAGTCAACTGACTCAAGGGAGCTCCATAACGAAAACAATTTAAATAGGCCTATACTGCAGACATTACTACACTGAACAACGTTGGATTCGTACAGTGCAGAATGCAGATAATAGTGTTCTTATTATAATTGTCTCCACCAGGCCGAAGGCATGGGGAGAGAGTATGTTTTGCACTCCGTCCGTGTGTGTGTCCGTCCTTCCGTCCGTCTGTTACCAGCTAATCTCCGGCACCGTTAACCCGGTCCATGCCAAACTTTGCACACACACTCCCTGGATACCAACGATGAACCTCTGCCCCACATTTTCCAGAAAGGCCTGTTATAGCACCACCTTTTCACATTTTTTACCTAAAACTGCACCGATCTACGTGAAACGTTGCATGCACACTCCCTAGAGGCCAAGGACAAACCTTTGACCTGCATTTTCCGCATCTGCTTTTTATAGCGCCACCAGGAGGCCGACTTTTGTAAAACACATTTCTTGATATTACTCCTCCAGATTCTGTCCAAAAATCACAAATCGTTACACAGTATCTCTATGGTCATGTGCTCAAGTCGGATCCGTCCGATATTTCATATTCCATCCTAATTGGCTATAATTGGCTTTCACAGTTTGCAAGATTGCCCCGTTTTGAACAAAAGCCTCAAATCATGAACGCAGCATGCAATTTACATGAAATCTTTCACACATTTTTTTACTAGGCTGAGGAATATATCCCACCCTTTTCACATTGGCCTGTTATAGCGCCACCAACAGGTTGATTTTTGCAAAACACATTTTTGGAACAAAATGCCTCAAATCATCCAATTGCCAACAAAGGCGTATGAAGAAATGGCACCCTTTTCACATTGGCCTATTATAGCTCCACCAGGAGGCCACAACCTGACCTGCCCTGGTGGAGACCTGTGCCCTGAGGGGCACTTTTTCTAGTTTGTGTTTGAATTTGTGTTTTTTAACATGCAGCGCGAGTCCGCACTGCATGTTAAAATATATATATATATATATATATATATATATATATATGCACACACACGCACACACGCACACACGCACCGCAAAGCAAAGCATATGTTTGACTGACAGGCACGCTCTTGTGCGTTCTGATTGGCCTGCAGGGGAAAGTGGAGGCGGAGTTTCACCTGGTGACAGCGGAGGAGGCGGAGAAGAATCTGGTTGGTCGAGCCAGAAAGGAGCCGGAGCCTCTGGAGAAACCAAAGTAATTCATGAGATTACTTAGATATGAGATTACTTCATTATGAGATTACTTCATTATGAGATTACTTAACTCATTTTTGACGGGAACCCCTTTTGGTGTTTTAAGCATTATTTTATAGTTATTCAAAAATAGCGTGGTGCAAATCTTTGAATATATATTCTTTCAGAGCCAACGTTTCATATCTTTGCTTCTGGGGGGGGGTTCCCTGGAACAACATATTTTCAGATGGGGGTCGGTGGCTTATTACATATAATTTTGCAGGTCCTTGACATGAAAATGTTTGAGAACCACTGATATAGAAAGTTAGAAACATGAGGTTTAACCCTGTGAGAGTCCGTCCTTCCGTATATAGCGAGCTGTAGTGAATAAGTACAGAACAGTTGCACCGCTCACTTCACAGGGGTGTGATTTTTATTATTACAGTAGAAGTTTACAGACCAAACTGTAAATAAAAGGTGTGGAATCTCGATGTGTGTGTGTCGCCTCGGAGGAGCAATGCAGGAGAAAGAACAAAGGAAAACTCGCGATGTTGGTCTCATGACATTCCGTATTTATTTGTTAAACACGAGAGTCAGGGTCGTAACAGAACATGCATGTAAAAAGGTACACGCTGTGGTCTGTCTCTTATCAGCCTCCGGTCCAAAATGAGACTGAGTCGATACAGCACTGAATGTTGACATTACATTACAGTTTTCTGAAAATCCTCATGTTTCTGTGGTGGCCGCCGACCCCCATCATAAATAACTGTCTCTCTGCATTCTATGATCCTATAGTTTACTGTCTCTGCATTCTATGATCCTATAGTTTACTGAGACACTACACTGTCTCTCTACATTCTATGATCCTATATTTTACTGTCTCTCTGTATTCTATGATCCTATAGTTTACTGAGACGCTACACTGTCTCTCTGCATTCTATGATCCTATAGTTTACTGTCTCTCTGCATTCTATGATCCTATAGTTTACTGAGACGCTACACTGTCTCTCTGCATTCTATGATCCTATAGTTTACTGAGACACTACACTGTCTCTCTGCATTCTATGATCCTATAGTTTACTGAGGCGCTACACTGTCTCTCTGCATTCTATGATCCTATAGTTTACTGAGACACTATGCTGTCTCTCTGCATTCTATGATCCTATAGTTTACTGAGACGCTACACTGTCTCTCTGCATTCTATGATCCTATAGTTTACTGAGACGCTACACTGTCTCTCTGCATTCTATGATCCTATAGTTTACTGAGACGCTACACTGTCTCTCTGCATTCTGTGATCCTATAGTTTACTGTCTCTCTGCATTCTATGATCCTATAGTTTACTGTCTCTCTGCATTCTCTGATCCTATAGTTTACTGTCTCTCTGCATTCTGTGATCCTATAGTTTACTGTCTCTCTGCATTCTATGATCCTATAGTTTACTGTCTCTCTGCATTCTCTGATCCTATAGTTTACTGTCTCTCTGCATTCTATGATCCTATAGTTTACTGAGACGCTACACTGTCTCTCTGCATTCTATGATCCTATAGTTTACTGTCTCTGCATTCTATGATCCTATAGTTTACTGAGACACTACACTGTCTCTCTGCATTCTATGATCCTATATTTTACTGTCTCTCTGTATTCTATGATCCTATAGTTTACTGAGACGCTACACTGTCTCTCTGCATTCTATGATCCTATAGTTTACTGTCTCTCTGCATTCTATGATCCTATAGTTTACTGAGACGCTACACTGTCTCTCTGCATTCTATGTTCCTAGTTTACTGAGACACTACACTGTCTCTCTGCATTCTATGATCCTATAGTTTACTGAGACACTACACTGTCTCTCTGCATTCTATGATCCTAGTTTACTGAGACACTACACTGTCTCTCTGCATTCTATGATCCTAGTTTAC
>NC_136793.1:3843306-3935806 GCF_951216825.1 Electrona antarctica
CTGTAGCATGTGCTCCGAGACCATGGACTATAGCCTGTCGCTTTTCAGTGATTTTCACCTTTTTTTCAAATCCTCCGAAACCGTGAAAAATGCCACCCTGTAGCATGTGCTCCGAGACCATGGACTATAGCCTGTCGCTTTTCAGTGATTTTCACCTTTATTTCAAATCCTCCGAAACCGTGAAAAATGCCACCCTGTAGCATGTGCTCCGAGACCATGGACTATAGCCTGTCGCTTTTCAGTGATTTCACCTTTTTTTCAAATCCTCCGAAACCGTGAAAAATGGCACCCTGTAGCGTGTGCTCCGTGACCATGGACTATAGCCTGTCGCTTTTCAGTGATTTTCACCTTTTTTTCAAATCCTCCGAAACCGTGAAAAATGCCACCCTGTAGCATGTGCTCCGAGACCATGGACTATAGCCTGTTGCTTTTCAGTGATTTTCACCTTTTTTTCAAATCCTCCGAAACCGTGAAAAATGGCACCCTGTAGCATGTTCTCCGAGACCATGGACTATAGCCTGTCGCTTTTCAGTGATTTTCACCTTTTTTTCAAATCCTCCGAAACCGTGAAAAATGGCACCCTGTAGCGTGTGCTCCGTGACCATGGACTATAGCCTGTCGCTTTTCAGTGATTTTCACCTTTTTTTCATATCCTCCGAAACCGTGAAAAATGCCACCCTGTAGCATGTGCTCCGAGACCATGGACTATAGCCTGTCGCTTTTCAGTGATTTTCACCTTTTTTTCAAATCCTCCGAAACCGTGAAAAATGCCACCCTGTAGCATGTGCTCCGAGACCATGGACTATAGCCTGTCGCTTTTCAGTAATTTTCACCTTTTTTTCAAATCCTCCGAAACCGTGAAAAATGCCACCCTGTAGCATGTGCTCCGAGACCATGGACTATAGCCTGTCGCTTTTCAGTGATTTTCACCTTTATTTCAAATCCTCCGAAACCGTGAAAAATGCCACCCTGTAGCATGTGCTCCGAGACCATGGACTATAGCCTGTCGCTTTTCAGTGATTTCACCTTTTTTTCAAATCCTCCGAAACCGTGAAAAATGGCACCCTGTAGCGTGTGCTCCGTGACCATGGACTATAGCCTGTCGCTTTTCAGTGATTTTCACCTTTATTTCAAATCCTCCGAAACCGTGAAAAATGCCACCCTGTAGCATGTGCTCCGAGACCATGGACTATAGCCTGTCGCTTTTCAGTGATTTCACCTTTTTTTCAAATCCTCCGAAACCGTGAAAAATGGCACCCTGTAGCGTGTGCTCCGTGACCATGGACTATAGCCTGTCGCTTTTCAGTGATTTTCACCTTTTTTTCAAATCCTCCGAAACCGTGAAAAATGCCACCCTGTAGCATGTGCTCCGAGACCATGGACTATAGCCTGTTGCTTTTCAGTGATTTTCACCTTTTTTTCAAATCCTCCGAAACCGTGAAAAATGGCACCCTGTAGCATGTTCTCCGAGACCATGGACTATAGCCTGTCGCTTTTCAGTGATTTTCACCTTTTTTTCAAATCCTCCGAAACCGTGAAAAATGGCACCCTGTAGCGTGTGCTCCGTGACCATGGACTATAGCCTGTCGCTTTTCAGTGATTTTCACCTTTTTTTCATATCCTCCGAAACCGTGAAAAATGCCACCCTGTAGCATGTGCTCCGAAACCATGGACTATAGCCTGTCGCTTTTCAGTGATTTTCACCTTTTTTTCAAATCCTCCGAAACCGTGAAAAATGCCACCCTGTAGCGTGTGCTCCGAGACCATGGACTATAGCCTGTCGCATTTCAGTGATTTTCACCTTTTTTTCAAATCCTCCGAAACCGTGAAAAATGCCACCCTGTAGCGTGTGCTCCGAGACCATGGACTATATAGCCTGTCGCTTTTCAGTGATTTTCACCTTTTTTTCAAATCCTCCGAAACCGTGAAAAATGGCACCCTGTAGCGTGTGCTCCTTGACCATGGACTATAGCCTGTCGCTTTTCAGTGATTTTCACCTTTTTTTCAAATCCTCCGAAACCGTGAAAAATGCCACCCTGTAGCATGTGCTCCGAGACCATGGACTATAGCCTGTCGCTTTTCAGTAATTTTCACCTTTTTTTCAAATCCTCCGAAACCGTGAAAAATGCCACCCTGTAGCATGTGCTCCGAGACCATGGACTATAGCCTGTCGCTTTTCAGTAATTTTCACCTTTTTTTCAAATCCTCCGAAACCGTGAAAAATGCCACCCTGTAGCATGTGCTCCGAGACCATGGACTATAGCCTGTCGCTTTTCAGTGATTTTCACCTTTTTTTCAAATCCTCCGAAACCGTGAAAAATGCCACCCTGTAGCATGTGCTCCGAGACCATGGACTATAGCCTGTCGCTTTTCAGTGATTTTCACCTTTTTTTCAAATCCTCCGAAACCGTGAAAAATGGCACCCTGTAGCGTGTGCTCCGAGACCATGGACTATAGCCTGTCGCTTTTCAGTGATTTTCACCTTTTTTTCAAATCCTCCGAAACCGTGAAAAATGGCACCCTGTAGCGTGTGCTCCGTTACCATGGACTATAGCCTGTCGCTTTTCAGTGATTTTCACCTTTTTTTCATATCCTCCGAAACCGTGAAAAATGCCACCCTGTAGCATGTGCTCCGAAACCATGGACTATAGCCTGTCGCTTTTCAGTGATTTTCACCTTTTTTTCAAATCCTCCGAAACCGTGAAAAATGCCACCCTGTAGCGTGTGCTCCGAGACCATGGACTATAGCCTGTCGCATTTCAGTGATTTTCACCTTTTTTTCAAATCCTCCGAAACCGTGAAAAATGCCACCCTGTAGCATGTGCTCCGAGACCATGGACTATAGCCTGTCGCATTTCAGTGATTTCACCTTTTTTTCAAATCCTCCGAAACCGTGAAAAATGCCACCCTGTAGCATGTGCTCCGAGACCAAGGACTATAGCCTGTCGCTTTTCAGTGATTTTCACCTTTTTTTCAAATCCTCCGAAACCGTGAAAAATGCCACCCTGTAGCGTGTGCTCCGAGACCATGGACTATAGCCTGTCGCTTTTCAGTGATTTTCACCTTTTTTTCAAATCCTCCGAAACCGTGAAAAATGCCACCCTGTAGCGTGTGCTCCGAGACCATGGACTATAGCCTGTCGCTTTTCAGTGATTTTCACCTTTTTTTCAAATCCTCCGAAACCGTGAAAAATGGCACCCTGTAGCGTGTGCTCCGAGACCATGGACTATAGCCTGTCGCTTTTCAGTGATTTTCACCTTTTTTTCAAATCCTCCGAAACCGTGAAAAATGCCACCCTGTAGCATGTGCTCCGAGACCATGGAATATAGCCTGTCGCTTTTCAGTGATTTTCACCTTTTTTTCAAATCCTCCGAAACCGTGAAAATTGCCACCCTGTAGCATGTGCTCCGAGACCATGGACTATAGCCTGTCGCTTTTCAGTGATTTTCACCTTTTTTTCAAATCCTCCGAAACCGTGAAAAATGCCACCCTGTAGCATGTGCTCCGAGACCATGGACTATAGCCTGTCGCTTTTCAGTGATTTTCACCTTTTTTTCAAATCCTCCGAAACCGTGAAAAATGCCACCCTGTAGCATGTGCTCCGAGACCATGGACTATAGTGTGGTGTTTACCTGTGAGAAACATTTTTTATATTTAAGCTGACAGCATTTGACCTGTGTGTAAAGCGGTGATGCACCCTAGAGGTAGGTGGAGAGCATCACATCTCTTGCCTCATCGATCGAGGTCTTGTATCAGCTATCAATATTAGCTTTTATTATTAAGAATACAGTCATTTCTGTTATGTTTGAACATTGGTGTACAATAGTTATTATTCTTATGAGTAGAAGCGATTTATTGGGAGTAGAACGGGGATGTACAGGGGCTGTTATATTTACATTTATATTAAAGAGTGGGTGTGGCTATAATAAGCATTGGGTATCGTGTGCGCACATCTGGACTTCAGTTCTCCGTTGGTCCTGGGACGGTCGGTCGGTAGGTGAAAGTGCCCGTAAATGTTATTATAAGGATCAATGTCCACATTATACCTTTCTTGTGTAAATGTGTTAGTCGGTTGTATGTTCTGCGTTTAATGATTGTATTGTGTGTTTTCTTATTTCAACAGTAAAATTACCTGCTGCTACTACTATCGACAACAAAGCCAAGCTATCATAAGTGTGCTATAAGCGACGTACAGACTGGTTGATTTTATTGTATGAACAGTATAGTTAGTGAATGTGTGTACGTGTGTGAGTGTGATATAAACAACAAAATACCATTTTCATTGTGTTTGGTTTGTTATAAGTCGATTGAGTTGAGTAGTTTGCACTGTTGTGTCCAGGCCAGCGATCCATGTCAGAGGGTGATTGTTTAGTAAACATCTATTAAGCAATATTCTGAACATATAGCCTGTCGCTTTTCAGTGATTTTCACCTTTTTTTCAAATCCTCCGAAACCGTGAAAAATGGCACCCTGTAGCGTGTGCTCCGTTACCATGGACTATAGCCTGTCGCTTTTCAGTGATTTTCACCTTTTTTTCATATCCTCCGAAACCGTGAAAAATGCCACCCTGTAGCATGTGCTCCGAAACCATGGACTATAGCCTGTCGCTTTTCAGTGATTTTCACCTTTTTTTCAAATCCTCCGAAACCGTGAAAAATGCCACCCTGTAGCGTGTGCTCCGAGACCATGGACTATAGCCTGTCGCATTTCAGTGATTTTCACCTTTTTTTCAAATCCTCCGAAACCGTGAAAAATGCCACCCTGTAGCATGTGCTCCGAGACCATGGACTATGGCCTGTCGCATTTCAGTGATTTCACCTTTTTTTCAAATCCTCCGAAACCGTGAAAAATGCCACCCTGTAGCATGTGCTCCGAGACCAAGGACTATAGCCTGTCGCTTTTCAGTGATTTTCACCTTTTTTTCAAATCCTCCGAAACCGTGAAAAATGCCACCCTGTAGCATGTGCTCCGAGACCATGGAATATAGCCTGTCGCTTTTCAGTGATTTTCACCTTTTTTTCAAATCCTCCGAAACCGTGAAAATTGCCACCCTGTAGCATGTGCTCCGAGACGATGGACTATAGCCTGTCGCTTTTCAGTGATTTTCACCTTTTTTTCAAATCCTCCGAAACCGTGAAAAATGCCACCCTGTAGCATGTGCTCCGAGACCATGGACTATAGCCTGTCGCTTTTCAGTGATTTTCACCTTTTTTTCAAATCCTCCGAAACCGTGAAAAATGCCACCCTGTAGCATGTGCTCCGAGACCATGGACTATAGTGTGGTGTTTACCTGTGAGAAACATTTTTTATATTTAAGCTGACAGCATTTGACCTGTGTGTAAAGCGGTGATGCACCCTAGAGGTAGGTGGAGAGCATCACATCTCTTGCCTCATCGATCGAGGTCTTGTATCAGCTATCAATATTAGCTTTTATTATTAAGAATACAGTCATTTCTGTTATGTTTGAACATTGGTGTACAATAGTTATTATTCTTATGAGTAGAAGCGATTTATTGGGAGTAGAACGGGGATGTACAGGGGCTGTTATATTTACATTTATATTAAAGAGTGGGTGTGGCTATAATAAGCATTGGGTATCGTGTGCGCACATCTGGACTTCAGTTCTCCGTTGGTCCTGGGACGGTCGGTCGGTAGGTGAAAGTGCCCGTAAATGTTATTATAAGGATCAATGTCCACATTATACCTTTCTTGTGTAAATGTGTTAGTCGGTTGTATGTTCTGCGTTTAATGATTGTATTGTGTGTTTTCTTATTTCAACAGTAAAATTACCTGCTGCTACTACTATCGACAACAAAGCCAAGCTATCATAAGTGTGCTATAAGCGACGTACAGACTGGTTGATTTTATTGTATGAACAGTATAGTTAGTGAATGTGTGTACGTGTGTGAGTGTGATATAAACAACAAAATACCATTTTCATTGTGTTTGGTTTGTTATAAGTCGATTGAGTTGAGTAGTTTGCACTGTTGTGTCCAGGCCAGCGATCCATGTCAGAGGGTGATTGTTTAGTAAACATCTATTAAGCAATATTCTGAACATATAGCCTGTCGCTTTTCAGTGATTTTCACCTTTTTTTCAAATCCTCCGAAACCGTGAAAAATGGCACCCTGTAGCATGTGCTCCGAGACCATGGACTATAGCCTGTCGCTTTTCAGTGATTTTCACCTTTTTTTCAAATCCTCCGAAACCGTGAAAAATGGCACCCTGTAGCATGTGCTCCGAGACCATGGATTATAGCCTGTCGCTTTTCAGTGATTTTCACCTTTTTTTCAAATCCTCCGAAACCGTGAAAAATGGCACCCTGTAGCATGTGCTCCGAGACCATGGACTATAGCCTGTCGCTTTTCAGTGATTTTCACCTTTTTTTCAAATCCTCCGAAACCGTGAAAAATGGCACCCTGTAGCATGTGCTCCGAGACCATGGATTATAGCATGTCGCTTTTCAGTGATTTTCACCTTTTTTTCAAATCCTCCGAAACCGTGAAAAATGCCACCCTGTAGCATGTGCTCCGAGACCATGGACTATAGCCTGTCGCTTTTCAGTGATTTTCACCTTTTTTTCAAATCCTCCGAAACGTGAAAAATGCCACCCTGTACCATGTGCTCCGAGACCATGGACTATAGCCTGTCGCTTTTCAGTGATTTTCACCTTTTTTTCAAATCCTCCGAAACCGTGAAAAATTGCACCCTGTAGCATGTGCTCCGAGACCATGGACTATAGCCTATCGCTTTTCAGTGATTTTCACCTTTTTTTCAAATCCTCCGAAACCGTGAAAAATGCCACCCTGTAGCATGTGCTCCGAGACCATGGACTATAGCCTGTCGCTTTTCAGTGATTTTCACCTTTTTTTCAAATCCTCCGAAACCGTGAAAAATGCCACCCTGTAGCATGTGCTCCGAGACCATGGACTATAGCCTGTCGCTTTTCAGTGATTTTCACCTTTTTTTCAAATCCTCCGAAACCGTGAAAAATGCCACCCTGTAGCATGTGCTCCGAGACCATGGACTATAGCCTGTCGCTTTTCAGTGATTTTCACCTTTTTTTCAAATCCTCCGAAACCGTGAAAAATGGCACCCTGTAGCATGTTCTCCGAGACCATGGACTATAGCCTGTCGCTTTTCAGTGATTTTCACCTTTTTTTCAAATCCTCCGAAACCGTGAAAAATGGCACCCTGTAGCGTGTGCTCCTTGACCATGGACTATAGCCTGTCGCTTTTCAGTGATTTTCACCTTTTTTTCAAATCCTCCGAAACCGTGAAAAATGCCACCCTGTAGCATGTGCTCCGAGACCATGGACTATAGCCTGTCGCTTTTCAGTAATTTTCACCTTTTTTTCAAATCCTCCGAAACCGTGAAAAATGCCACCCTGTAGCATGTGCTCCGAGACCATGGACTATAGCCTGTCGCTTTTCAGTAATTTTCACCTTTTTTTCAAATCCTCCGAAACCGTGAAAAATGCCACCCTGTAGCATGTGCTCCGAGACCATGGACTATAGCCTGTCGCTTTTCAGTGATTTTCACCTTTTTTTCAAATCCTCCGAAACCGTGAAAAATGCCACCCTGTAGCATGTGCTCCGAGACCATGGACTATAGCCTGTCGCTTTTCAGTGATTTTCACCTTTTTTTCAAATCCTCCGAAACCGTGAAAAATGGCACCCTGTAGCATGTGCTCCGAGACCATGGACTATAGCCTGTCGCTTTTCAGTGATTTTCACCTTTTTTTCAAATCCTCCGAAACCGTGAAAAATGGCACCCTGTAGCGTGTGCTCCGTGACCATGGACTATAGCCTGTCGCTTTTCAGTGATTTTCACCTTTTTTTCATATCCTCCGAAACCATGAAAAATGCCACCCTGTAGCATGTGCTCCGAAACCATGGACTATAGCCTGTCGCTTTTCAGTGATTTTCACCTTTTTTTTAAATCCTCCGAAACCGTGAAAAATGCCACCCTGTAGCATGTGCTCCGAGACCATGGACTATAGCCTGTCGCTTTTCAGTAATTTTCACCTTTTTTTCAAATCCTCCGAAACCGTGAAAAATGCCACCCTGTAGCATGTGCTCCGAGACCATGGACTATAGCCTGTCGCTTTTCAGTGATTTTCACCTTTATTTCAAATCCTCCGAAACCGTGAAAAATGCCACCCTGTAGCATGTGCTCCGAGACCATGGACTATAGCCTGTCGCTTTTCAGTGATTTTCACCTTTTTTTCAAATCCTCCAAAACCGTGAAAAATGCCACCCTGTAGCATGTGCTCCGAGACCATGGACTATAGCCTGTCGCTTTTCAGTGATTTTCACCTTTTTTTCAAATCCTCCGAAACCGTGAAAAATGGCACCCTGTAGCATGTGCTCCGAGACCATGGACTATATATAGCCTGTCGCTTTTCAGTGATTTTCACCTTTTTTTCAAATCCTCCGAAACCGTGAAAAATGGCACCCTGTAGCATGTGCTCCGAGACCATGGACTATAGCCTGTCGCTTTTCAGTGATTTTCACCTTTTTTTCAAATCCTCCGAAACCGTGAAAAATGGCACCCTGTAGCATGTGCTCCGAGACCATGGACTATAGCCTGTCGCTTTTCAGTGATTTTCACCTTTTTTTCAAATCCTCCGAAACCGTGAAAAATGCCACCCTGTAGCATGTGCTCCGAGACCATGGACTATAGCCTGTCGCTTTTCAGTGATTTTCACCTTTTTTTCAAATCCTCCGAAACCGTGAAAAATGGCACCCTGTAGCATGTTCTCCGAGACCATGGACTATAGCCTGTCGCTTTTCAGTGATTTTCACCTTTTTTTCAAATCCTCCGAAACCGTGAAAAATAGCACCCTGTAGCGTGTGCTCCTTGACCATGGACTATAGCCTGTCGCTTTTCAGTGATTTTCACCTTTTTTTCAAATCCTCCGAAACCGTGAAAAATGCCACCCTGTAGCATGTGCTCCGAGACCATGGACTATAGCCTGTCGCTTTTCAGTAATTTTCACCTTTTTTTCAAATCCTCCGAAACCGTGAAAAATGCCACCCTGTAGCATGTGCTCCGAGACCATGGACTATAGCCTGTCGCTTTTCAGTAATTTTCACCTTTTTTTCAAATCCTCCGAAACCGTGAAAAATGCCACCCTGTAGCATGTGCTCCGAGACCATGGACTATAGCCTGTCGCTTTTCAGTGATTTTCACCTTTTTTTCAAATCCTCCGAAACCGTGAAAAATGCCACCCTGTAGCATGTGCTCCGAGACCATGGACTATAGCCTGTCGCTTTTCAGTGATTTTCACCTTTTTTTCAAATCCTCCGAAACCGTGAAAAATGGCACCCTGTAGCATGTGCTCCGAGACCATGGACTATAGCCTGTCGCTTTTCAGTGATTTTCACCTTTTTTTCAAATCCTCCGAAACCGTGAAAAATGGCACCCTGTAGCGTGTGCTCCGTGACCATGGACTATAGCCTGTCGCTTTTCAGTGATTTTCACCTTTTTTTCATATCCTCCGAAACCATGAAAAATGCCACCCTGTAGCATGTGCTCCGAAACCATGGACTATAGCCTGTCGCTTTTCAGTGATTTTCACCTTTTTTTTAAATCCTCCGAAACCGTGAAAAATGCCACCCTGTAGCATGTGCTCCGAGACCATGGACTATAGCCTGTCGCTTTTCAGTAATTTTCACCTTTTTTTCAAATCCTCCGAAACCGTGAAAAATGCCACCCTGTAGCATGTGCTCCGAGACCATGGACTATAGCCTGTCGCTTTTCAGTGATTTTCACCTTTATTTCAAATCCTCCGAAACCGTGAAAAATGCCACCCTGTAGCATGTGCTCCGAGACCATGGACTATAGCCTGTCGCTTTTCAGTGATTTTCACCTTTTTTTCAAATCCTCCAAAACCGTGAAAAATGCCACCCTGTAGCATGTGCTCCGAGACCATGGACTATAGCCTGTCGCTTTTCAGTGATTTTCACCTTTTTTTCAAATCCTCCGAAACCGTGAAAAATGGCACCCTGTAGCATGTGCTCCGAGACCATGGACTATATATAGCCTGTCGCTTTTCAGTGATTTTCACCTTTTTTTCAAATCCTCCGAAACCGTGAAAAATGGCACCCTGTAGCATGTGCTCCGAGACCATGGACTATAGCCTGTCGCTTTTCAGTGATTTTCACCTTTTTTTCAAATCCTCCGAAACCGTGAAAAATGGCACCCTGTAGCATGTGCTCCGAGACCATGGATTATAGCCTGTCGCTTTTCAGTGATTTTCACCTTTTTTTCAAATCCTCCGAAACCGTGAAAAATGCCACCCTGTAGCATGTGCTCCGAGACCATGGACTATAGCCTGTCGCATTTCAGTGATTTCACCTTTTTTTCAAATCCTCCGAAACCGTGAAAAATGCCACCCTGTAGCATGTGCTCCGAGACCATGGACTATAGCCTGTCGCATTTCAGTGATTTTCACCTTTTTTTCAAATCCTCCGAAACCATGAAAAATGCCACCCTGTAGCATGTGCTCCGAGACCATGGACTATAGCCTGTCGATTTTCAGTGATTTTCACCTTTTTTTCAAATCCTCCGAAACCGTGAAAAATGCCACCCTGTAGCATGTGCTCCGAGACCAAGGACTATAGCCTGTCGCTTTTCAGTGATTTTCACCTTTTTTTCAAATCCTCCGAAACCGTGAAAAATGCCACCCTGTAGCGTGTGCTCCGAGACCATGGACTATAGCCTGTCGCATTTCAGTGATTTTCACCTTTTTTTCAAATCCTCCGAAACCGTGAAAAATGCCACCCTGTAGCATGTGCTCCGAGACCATGGACTATAGCCTGTCGCTTTTCAGTGATTTTCACCTTTTTTTCAAATCCTCCGAAACCGTGAAAAATGCCACCCTGTAGCATGTGCTCCGAGACCAAGGACTATAGCCTGTCGCTTTTCAGTGATTTTCACCTTTTTTTCAAATCCTCCGAAACCGTGAAAAATGCCACCCTGTAGCGTGTGCTCCGAGACCATGGACTATAGCCTTTCGCTTTTCAGTGATTTTCACCTTTTTTTCAAATCCTCCGAAACCGTGAAAAATGGCACCCTGTAGCGTGTGCTCCGAGACCATGGACTATAGCCTGTCGCTTTTCAGTGATTTTCACCTTTTTTTCAAATCCTCCGAAACCGTGAAAAATGGCACCCTGTAGCATGTGCTCCGAGACCATGGACTATAGCCTATCGCTTTTCAGTGATTTTCACCTTTTTTTCAAATCCTCCAAAACCGTGAAAAATGCCACCCTGTAGCATGTGCTCCGAGACCATGGACTATAGCCTGTCGCTTTTCAGTGATTTTCACCTTTTTTTCAAATCCTCCGAAACCGTGAAAAATGCCACCCTGTAGCATGTGCTCCGAGACCATGGACTATAGCCTGTCGCTTTTCAGTAATTTTCACCTTTTTTTCAAATCCTCCGAAACCGTGAAAAATGCCACCCTGTAGCATGTGCTCCGAGACCATGGACTATAGCCTGTCGCTTTTCAGTGATTTTCACCTTTATTTCAAATCCTCCAAAACCGTGAAAATGCCACCCTGTAGCATGTGCTCCGAGACCATGGACTATAGCCTGTCGCTTTTCAGTGATTTTCACCTTTTTTTCAAATCCTCCGAAACCGTCAAAAATGGCACCCTGTAGCGTGTGCTCCGTGACCATGGACTATAGCCTGTCGCTTTTCAGTGATTTTCACCTTTTTTTCAAATCCTCCGAAACCGTCAAAAATGGCACCCTGTAGCGTGTGCTCCGTGACCATGGACTATAGCCTGTCGCTTTTCAGTGATTTTCACCTTTTTTTCATATCCTCCGAAACCATGAAAAATGCCACCCTGTAGCATGTGCTCCGAAACCATGGACTATAGCCTGTCGCTTTTCAGTGATTTTCACTTTTTTTTAAATCCTCCGAAACCGTGAAAAATGCCACCCTGTAGCATGTGCTCCGAGACCATGGACTATAGCCTGTCGCTTTTCAGTAATTTTCACCTTTTTTTCAAATCCTCCGAAACCGTGAAAAATGCCACCCTGTAGCATGTGCTCCGAGACCATGGACTATAGCCTGTCGCTTTTCAGTGATTTTCACCTTTATTTCAAATCCTCCGAAACCGTGAAAAATGCCACCCTGTAGCATGTGCTCCGAGACCATGGACTATAGCCTGTCGCTTTTCAGTGATTTTCACCTTTTTTTCAAATCCTCCAAAACCGTGAAAAATGCCACCCTGTAGCATGTGCTCCGAGACCATGGACTATAGCCTGTCGCTTTTCAGTGATTTTCACCTTTTTTTCAAATCCTCCGAAACCGTGAAAAATGGCACCCTGTAGCATGTGCTCCGAGACCATGGACTATATATAGCCTGTCGCTTTTCAGTGATTTTCACCTTTTTTTCAAATCCTCCGAAACCGTGAAAAATGGCACCCTGTAGCATGTGCTCCGAGACCATGGACTATAGCCTGTCGCTTTTCAGTGATTTTCACCTTTTTTTCAAATCCTCCGAAACCGTGAAAAATGCCACCCTGTAGCATGTGCTCCGAGACCATGGACTATAGCCTGTCGCATTTCAGTGATTTCACCTTTTTTTCAAATCCTCCGAAACCGTGAAAAATGCCACCCTGTAGCATGTGCTCCGAGACCATGGACTATAGCCTGTCGCATTTCAGTGATTTTCACCTTTTTTTCAAATCCTCCGAAACCGTGAAAAATGCCACCCTGTAGCATGTGCTCCGAGACCATGGACTATAGCCTGTCGCTTTTCAGTGATTTTCACCTTTTTTTCAAATCCTCCGAAACCGTGAAAAATGCCACCCTGTAGCATGTGCTCCGAGACCAAGGACTATAGCCTGTCGCTTTTCAGTGATTTTCACCTTTTTTTCAAATCCTCCGAAACCGTGAAAAATGCCACCCTGTAGCGTGTGCTCCGAGACCATGGACTATAGCCTTTCGCTTTTCAGTGATTTTCACCTTTTTTTCAAATCCTCCGAAACCGTGAAAAATGGCACCCTGTAGCGTGTGCTCCGAGACCATGGACTATAGCCTGTCGCTTTTCAGTGATTTTCACCTTTTTTTCAAATCCTCCGAAACCGTGAAAAATGGCACCCTGTAGCATGTGCTCCGAGACCATGGACTATAGCCTATCGCTTTTCAGTGATTTTCACCTTTTTTTCAAATCCTCCAAAACCGTGAAAAATGCCACCCTGTAGCATGTGCTCCGAGACCATGGACTATAGCCTGTCGCTTTTCAGTGATTTTCACCTTTTTTTCAAATCCTCCGAAACCGTGAAAAATGCCACCCTGTAGCATGTGCTCTGAGACCATGGACTATAGCCTGTCGCTTTTCAGTAATTTTCACCTTTTTTTCAAATCCTCCGAAACCGTGAAAAATGCCACCCTGTAGCATGTGCTCCGAGACCATGGACTATAGCCTGTCGCTTTTCAGTGATTTTCACCTTTATTTCAAATCCTCCAAAACCGTGAAAAATGCCACCCTGTAGCATGTGCTCCGAGACCATGGACTATAGCCTGTCGCTTTTCAGTGATTTTCACCTTTTTTTCAAATCCTCCGAAACCGTCAAAAATGGCACCCTGTAGCGTGTGCTCCGTGACCATGGACTATAGCCTGTCGCTTTTCAGTGATTTTCACCTTTTTTTCAAATCCTCCGAAACCGTCAAAAATGGCACCCTGTAGCGTGTGCTCCGTGACCATGGACTATAGCCTGTCGCTTTTCAGTGATTTTCACCTTTTTTTCATATCCTCCGAAACCATGAAAAATGCCACCCTGTAGCATGTGCTCCGAAACCATGGACTATAGCCTGTCGCTTTTCAGTGATTTTCACCTTTTTTTTAAATCCTCCGAAACCGTGAAAAATGCCACCCTGTAGCATGTGCTCCGAGACCATGGACTATAGCCTGTCGCTTTTCAGTAATTTTCACCTTTTTTTCAAATCCTCCGAAACCGTGAAAAATGCCACCCTGTAGCATGTGCTCCGAGACCATGGACTATAGCCTGTCGCTTTTCAGTGATTTTCACCTTTATTTCAAATCCTCCGAAACCGTGAAAAATGCCACCCTGTAGCATGTGCTCCGAGACCATGGACTATAGCCTGTCGCTTTTCAGTGATTTTCACCTTTTTTTCAAATCCTCCAAAACCGTGAAAAATGCCACCCTGTAGCATGTGCTCCGAGACCATGGACTATAGCCTGTCGCTTTTCAGTGATTTTCACCTTTTTTTCAAATCCTCCGAAACCGTGAAAAATGGCACCCTGTAGCATGTGCTCCGAGACCATGGACTATATATAGCCTGTCGCTTTTCAGTGATTTTCACCTTTTTTTCAAATCCTCCGAAACCGTGAAAAATGGCACCCTGTAGCATGTGCTCCGAGACCATGGACTATAGCCTGTCGCTTTTCAGTGATTTTCACCTTTTTTTCAAATCCTCCGAAACCGTGAAAAATGGCACCCTGTAGCATGTGCTCCGAGACCATGGATTATAGCCTGTCGCTTTTCAGTGATTTTCACCTTTTTTTCAAATCCTCCGAAACCGTGAAAAATGCCACCCTGTAGCATGTGCTCCGAGACCATGGACTATAGCCTGTCGCATTTCAGTGATTTCACCTTTTTTTCAAATCCTCCGAAACCGTGAAAAATGCCACCCTGTAGCATGTGCTCCGAGACCATGGACTATAGCCTGTCGCATTTCAGTGATTTTCACCTTTTTTTCAAATCCTCCGAAACCGTGAAAAATGCCACCCTGTAGCATGTGCTCCGAGACCATGGACTATAGCCTGTCGATTTTCAGTGATTTTCACCTTTTTTTCAAATCCTCCGAAACCGTGAAAAATGCCACCCTGTAGCATGTGCTCCGAGACCAAGGACTATAGCCTGTCGCTTTTCAGTGATTTTCACCTTTTTTTCAAATCCTCCGAAACCGTGAAAAATGCCACCCTGTAGCGTGTGCTCCGAGACCATGGACTATAGCCTGTCGCATTTCAGTGATTTTCACCTTTTTTTCAAATCCTCCGAAACCGTGAAAAATGCCACCCTGTAGCATGTGCTCCGAGACCATGGACTATAGCCTGTCGCTTTTCAGTGATTTTCACCTTTTTTTCAAATCCTCCGAAACCGTGAAAAATGCCACCCTGTAGCATGTGCTCCGAGACCAAGGACTATAGCCTGTCGCTTTTCAGTGATTTTCACCTTTTTTTCAAATCCTCCGAAACCGTGAAAAATGCCACCCTGTAGCGTGTGCTCCGAGACCATGGACTATAGCCTTTCGCTTTTCAGTGATTTTCACCTTTTTTTCAAATCCTCCGAAACCGTGAAAAATGGCACCCTGTAGCGTGTGCTCCGAGACCATGGACTATAGCCTGTCGCTTTTCAGTGATTTTCACCTTTTTTTCAAATCCTCCGAAACCGTGAAAAATGGCACCCTGTAGCATGTGCTCCGAGACCATGGACTATAGCCTATCGCTTTTCAGTGATTTTCACCTTTTTTTCAAATCCTCCGAAACCGTGAAAAATGCCACCCTGTAGCATGTGCTCCGAGACCATGGACTATAGCCTGTCGCTTTTCAGTGATTTTCACCTTTTTTTCAAATCCTCCGAAACCGTGAAAAATGCCACCCTGTAGCATGTGCTCCGAGACCATGGACTATAGCCTGTCGCTTTTCAGTAATTTTCACCTTTTTTTCAAATCCTCCGAAACCGTGAAAAATGCCACCCTGTAGCATGTGCTCCGAGACCATGGACTATAGCCTGTCGCTTTTCAGTGATTTTCACCTTTATTTCAAATCCTCCAAAACCGTGAAAAATGCCACCCTGTAGCATGTGCTCCGAGACCATGGACTATAGCCTGTCGCTTTTCAGTGATTTTCACCTTTTTTTCAAATCCTCCGAAACCGTCAAAAATGGCACCCTGTAGCGTGTGCTCCGTGACCATGGACTATAGCCTGTCGCTTTTCAGTGATTTTCACCTTTTTTTCAAATCCTCCGAAACCGTGAAAAATGCCACCCTGTAGCATGTGCTCCGAGACCATGGACTATAGCCTGTCGCTTTTCAGTGATTTTCACCTTTTTTTCAAATCCTCCGAAACCGTGAAAAATGGCACCCTGTAGCGTGTGCTACGTTACCATGGACTATAGCCTGTCGCTTTTCAGTGATTTTCACCTTTTTTTCATATCCTCCGAAACCGTGAAAAATGCCACCCTGTAGCATGTGCTCCGAAACCATGGACTATAGCCTGTCGCTTTTCAGTGATTTTCACCTTTTTTTCAAATCCTCCGAAACCGTGAAAAATGCCACCCTGTAGCGTGTGCTCCGAGACCATGGACTATAGCCTGTCGCATTTCAGTGATTTTCACCTTTTTTTCAAATCCTCCGAAACCGTGAAAAATGCCACCCTGTAGCATGTGCTCCGAGACCATGGACTATAGCCTGTCGCATTTCAGTGATTTCACCTTTTTTTCAAATCCTCCGAAACCGTGAAAAATGCCACCCTGTAGCATGTGCTCCGAGACCAAGGACTATAGCCTGTCGCTTTTCAGTGATTTTCACCTTTTTTTCAAATCCTCCGAAACCGTGAAAAATGCCACCCTGTAGCGTGTGCTCCGAGACCATGGACTATAGCCTGTCGCATTTCAGTGATTTTCACCTTTTTTTCAAATCCTCCGAAACCGTGAAAAAGGCCACCCTGTAGCATGTGCTCCGAGACCATGGACTATAGCCTATCGCTTTTCAGTGATTTTCACCTTTTTTTCAAATCCTCCGAAACCGTGAAAAATGCCACCCTGTAGCGTGTGCTCCGAGACCATGGAATATAGCCTGTCGCTTTTCAGTGATTTTCACCTTTTTTTCAAATCCTCCGAAACCGTGAAAATTGCCACCCTGTAGCATGTGCTCCGAGACCATGGACTATAGCCTGTCGCTTTTCAGTGATTTTCACCTTTTTTTCAAATCCTCCGAAACCGTGAAAAATGCCACCCTGTAGCATGTGCTCCGAGACCATGGACTATAGTGTGGTGTTTACCTGTGAGAAACATTTTTTATATTTAAGCTGACAGCATTTGAGTACCACAGACGAAAAACAGTCTAAGTCCAAATTTCAGACTGACCCCTCCACGAAAAGGCCTCGTTGTCCTGAACCTGAATCTATCATTTATATATTATGGATCAATAGTGTGGACTTAGACTGTTATTCGTCTGTGGTACTCATTTGACCTGTGTGTAAAGCGGTGATGCACCCTAGAGGTAGGTGGAGAGCATCACATCTCTTGCCTCATCGATCGAGGTCTTGTATCAGCTATCAATATAAGCTTTTATTATTAAGAATACAGTCATTTCTGTTATGTTTGAACATTGGTGTACAATAGTTATTATTCTTATGAGTAGAAGCGATTTATTGGGAGTAGAACGGGGATGTACAGGGGCTGTTATATTTACATTTATATTAAAGAGTGGGTGTGGCTATAATAAGCATTGGGTATCGTGTGCGCACATCTGGACTTCAGTTCTCCGTTGGTCCTGGGACGGTCGGTCGGTAGGTGAAAGTGCCCGTAAATGTTATTATAAGGATCAATGTCCACATTATACCTTTCTTGTGTAAATGTGTTAGTCGGTTGTATGTTCTGCGTTTAATGATTGTATTGTGTGTTTTCTTATTTCAACAGTAAAATTACCTGCTGCTACTACTATCGACAACAAAGCCAAGCTATCATAAGTGTGCTATAAGCGACGTACAGACTGGTTGATTTTATTGTATGAACAGTATAGTTAGTGAATGTGTGTACGTGTGTGAGTGTGATATAAACAACAAAATACCATTTTCATTGTGTTTGGTTTGTTATAAGTCGATTGAGTTGAGTAGTTTGCACTGTTGTGTCCAGGCCAGCGATCCATGTCAGAGGGTGATTGTTTAGTAAACATCTATTAAGCAATATTCTGAACATATAGCCTGTCGCTTTTCAGTGATTTTCACCTTTTTTTCAAATCCTCCGAAACCGTGAAAAATGGCACCCTGTAGCATGTGCTCCGAGACCATGGACTATAGCCTGTCGCTTTTCAGTGATTTTCACCTTTTTTTCAAATCCTCCGAAACCGTGAAAAATGGCACCCTGTAGCATGTGCTCCGAGACCATGGATTATAGCCTGTCGCTTTTCAGTGATTTTCACCTTTTTTTCCAAATCCTCCGAAACCGTGAAAAATGGCACCCTGTAGCATGTGCTCCGAGACCATGGACTATAGCCTGTCGCTTTTCAGTGATTTTCACCTTTTTTTCAAATCCTCCGAAACCGTGAAAAATGGCACCCTGTAGCATGTGCTCCGAGACCATGGATTATAGCCTGTCGCTTTTCAGTGATTTTCACCTTTTTTTCAAATCCTCCGAAACCGTGAAAAATGCCACCCTGTAGCATGTGCTCCGAGACCATGGACTATAGCCTGTCGCTTTTCAGTGATTTTCACCTTTTTTTCAAATCCTCCGAAACGTGAAAAATGCCACCCTGTAGCATGTGCTCCGAGACCATGGACTATAGCCTGTCGCTTTTCAGTGATTTTCACCTTTTTTTCAAATCCTCCGAAACCGTGAAAAATGGCACCCTGTAGCATGTGCTCCGAGACCATGGACTATAGCCTATCGCTTTTCAGTGATTTTCACCTTTTTTTCAAATCCTCCGAAACCGTGAAAAATGGCACCCTGTAGCGTGTGCTCCGTGACCATGGACTATAGCCTGTCGCTTTTCAGTGATTTTCACCTTTTTTTCATATCCTCCGAAACCGTGAAAAATGCCACCCTGTAGCATGTGCTCCGAAACCATGGACTATAGCCTGTCGCTTTTCAGTGATTTTCACCTTTTTTTCAAATCCTCCGAAACCGTGAAAAATGCCACCCTGTAGCGTGTGCTCCGAGACCATGGACTATAGCCTGTCGCATTTCAGTGATTTTCACCTTTTTTTCAAATCCTCCGAAACCGTGAAAAATGCCACCCTGTAGCGTGTGCTCCGAGACCATGGACTATATAGCCTGTCGCTTTTCAGTGATTTTCACCTTTTTTTCAAATCCTCCGAAACCGTGAAAAATGGCACCCTGTAGCGTGTGCTCCTTGACCATGGACTATAGCCTGTCGCTTTTCAGTGATTTTCACCTTTTTTTCAAATCCTCCGAAACCGTGAAAAATGCCACCCTGTAGCATGTGCTCCGAGACCATGGACTATAGCCTGTCGCTTTTCAGTAATTTTCACCTTTTTTTCAAATCCTCCGAAACCGTGAAAAATGCCACCCTGTAGCATGTGCTCCGAGACCATGGACTATAGCCTGTCGCTTTTCAGTAATTTTCACCTTTTTTTCAAATCCTCCGAAACCGTGAAAAATGCCACCCTGTAGCATGTGCTCCGAGACCATGGACTATAGCCTGTCGCTTTTCAGTGATTTTCACCTTTTTTTCAAATCCTCCGAAACCGTGAAAAATGCCACCCTGTAGCATGTGCTCCGAGACCATGGACTATAGCCTGTCGCTTTTCAGTGATTTTCACCTTTTTTTCAAATCCTCCGAAACCGTGAAAAATGGCACCCTGTAGCATGTGCTCCGAGACCATGGACTATAGCCTGTCGCTTTTCAGTGATTTTCACCTTTTTTTCAAATCCTCCGAAACCGTGAAAAATGGCACCCTGTAGCGTGTGCTCCGTGACCATGGACTATAGCCTGTCGCTTTTCAGTTATTTTCACCTTTTTTTTTAAATCCTCCGAAACCGTGAAAAATGCCACCCTGTAGCATGTGCTCCGAGACCATGGACTATAGCCTGTCGCTTTTCAGTAATTTTCACCTTTTTTTCAAATCCTCCGAAACCGTGAAAAATGCCACCCTGTAGCATGTGCTCCGAGACCATGGACTATAGCCTGTCGCTTTTCAGTGATTTTCACCTTTATTTCAAATCCTCCGAAACCGTGAAAAATGCCACCCTGTAGCATGTGCTCCGAGACCATGGACTATAGCCTGTCGCTTTTCAGTGATTTTCACCTTTTTTTCAAATCCTCCAAAACCGTGAAAAATGCCACCCTGTAGCATGTGCTCCGAGACCATGGACTATAGCCTGTCGCTTTTCAGTGATTTTCACCTTTTTTTCAAATCCTCCGAAACCGTGAAAAATGCCACCCTGTAGCATGTGCTCCGAGACCATGGATTTTAGCCTGTCGCTTTTCAGTGATTTTCACCTTTTTTTCAAATCCTCCGAAACCGTTAAAAATGCCACCCTGTAGCATGTGCTCCGAGACCATGGACTATAGCCTGTCGCATTTCAGTGATTTCACCTTTTTTTCAAATCCTCCGAAACCGTGAAAAATGCCACCCTGTAGCATGTGCTCCGAGACCATGGACTATAGCCTGTCGCATTTCAGTGATTTTCACCTTTTTTTCAAATCCTCCGAAACCGTGAAAAATGCCACCCTGTAGCATGTGCTCCGAGACCATGGACTATAGCCTGTCGATTTTCAGTGATTTTCACCTTTTTTTCGAATCCTCCGAAACCGTGAAAAATGCCACCCTGTAGCATGTGCTCCGAGACCAAGGACTATAGCCTGTCGCTTTTCAGTGATTTTCACCTTTTTTTCAAATCCTCCGAAACCGTGAAAAATGCCACCCTGTAGCGTGTGCTCCGAGACCATGGACTATAGCCTGTCGCTTTTCAGTGATTTTCACCTATTTTTCAAATCCTCCGAAACCGTGAAAAATGGCACCCTGTAGCATGTGCTCCGAGACCATGGACTATAGCCTAACTATAGCCTAACCCCCTAACCCTCATTGTGCTCTATCGCCCCCCAGGAACCCTTGGGAACTTCCTGGAAGAACTAGATGCTCTGATCACCTCGTTTCCGGAGAATGGCACCCCCCTGATCCTACTGGGTGATTTCAACCTACCTACAGCAGAGAAGTATCTTCCCGTTACATCCCTTCTGGCCTCATTTGACCTCTCCCTATCTCCCTCCCCTCCCACTCACAAGGCTGGTAATGTTTTGGACCTTGTGTTCTCCAGAGCCTGCTCTCCCTCTACACTCTCTGTTACCCCCTTAATCAGGTCTGACCACCACTTCATAACCTTCTCCCTCTCTCTCTCCACCCTCCCGCCCAAACCTACTAACCCTCCGAACATCACCACCCGATGCAATCTCAAGTCCCTAAACCCCTCCTCCCTCTCATCCTCTATTCTCTCCTCTCTACACGCCCTGGAGTCCTTCCTCTCTCTCTCACCTAACACTGCAACCTCATCCTTCCTCTCCTCTATCTCATCTGCATTCGACCAACACTGCCCGCTCTCATCCAGGCCAGCTCGCTCATGTCCACCGGCTCCCTGGTTATCTGAAACTCTCAGATCTGAACGAACACCTCTAAGGGCAGCCGAAAGAAGGTGGCACAAGACAAAGCTACCTGATGACCTCTCCCACTTTCACTCACTCCTCTCTGCCTTCTCCCTCTCACTAACCACTGCTAAAACCTCTTTCTACCACACCAAAATCCAATCCTGTACTTCTAACCCAAGGAAACTCTTCTCCACTTTCTCCTCCCTCCTTAAGCCCCCTCCCCCCACTCAACCTGCATCCCTCACTGCTGATGTTTTTGTCAACTACTTTGAGAAGAAGGTTGACGATATCAGCACCTCCTTTCCCCCCTCCCCCATAAAGTGGCATCTGACTCAACCAACACTAACCCCAACTTACCATGCATGTCCTCCTTCTCTCCTCTTTCCCCAGACGAGGTCCTACAACTAGTGACATCCACTAGACCTACCACCTGTCCTCTCGACCCTGTCCCGTCTCCAATCTTCCAGATCATCGCACCTGATCTGCTCCCCTTCATCACCTCCATCATCAACACCTCAGTAACCTCAGGCTGCGTCCCATCTGCCCTCAAGTCAGCCAGAGTAACTCCACTCCTCAAGAAACCAACCCTTGACCCCTCAGATGTCAAGAACTACAGACCGGTATCACTCCTTTCATTTCTGTCTAAAAGAATTGAACGTGTTGTCTCCAACCAGCTCTCTCTCCATCTCTCACAGAACAACCTGCTGGATCCCAACCAATCAGGATTCAAGAAGGCACACTCCACAGAGACTGCCCTGCTGGCAGTCACAGAAGCACTACATGCTGCCCAGGCTGCTTCCCACTCTGCTGTCCTGATTCTCCTAGACCTATCGGCGGCATTTGACACAGTGAACCACCAGCTGATCCTAGACACCCTAGCGGATCTAGGCATCGGCGGGACAGCACTAAAGTGGTTCTCTTCCTATCTCACCGACCGGACCTACCAGGTTTCCTGGAAAGGTCTGCTATCATCCCCCCGAACCCTCCAAACTGGGGTCCCACAGGGATCTGTACTTGGTCCCCTCCTTTTCTCACTATACACCAAATCCCTTGGCACTATCATCTCTGCTCACAATATATCCTATCACTGGTATGCCGATGACACACAACTGTTTCTATCCTTCCCCCCCTCTGCCACTCAGGTGGAAGAGCGCATCACTGCATGCCTGGCTGACATCTCACAGTGGATGTCCTCCAACCACCTCAAGCTGAACCCAGACAAGACTGAGCTTCTCTTCTTCCCAGCTAAGTCCTGCCCTATGCGGGAGCTAACTATTTCCGTAGACAACGCCCTGGTAACGTCTGTCCCAACAGCCAGGAACCTTGGTGTTGTCCTGGACAGTCAGCTCTCGTTTAAAACTCACATCACAGCTGTCACTCGATCCTGTAGGTTCACACTCTATAACATACGACGAATTAGACCGTTCCTCACCCAGGAATCAGCCCAGCTCCTAATCCAGACAACAGTCTTGTCAAAACTTGACTATTGTAATTCGCTCCTTACTGGCCTACCGGCATGTGCACTTAAGCCTCTCCAAATGATCCAAAATGCCGCAGCTCGTCTGGTCTTCAACCAGCCAAAATTCTCACATGTCTCCCCCCTGCTCCGCTCCCTGCACTGGCTCCCAGTCGCTGCCCGCACAGAATACAAAACTCTGATGCTGGCATTCAAAGCAACCAAAGGTATGGCTCCCCCATATCTTGCAAGCATGATTGAACCCTACAAACCCTCCCGCGCACTCAGATCAGCCAATGCAGGAAAGCTGGAAGTACCCTCACTAAAAACGCCGGGCCAACGCTCCACACGTCCCAAACTCTTCTCCCTTCTGGCCCCAAAACTCTGGAATGCACTCCCCGTTGCAGTCAGAACTGCGGCATCACTCCCAATCTTCTGCCGTAGTCTGAAGACCCACCTTTTCAGACTCCATCATGGCCCATAGCACTTATCCTACCCCCTTAGATAGCACTTTTTAGACTTAGATAGCATTTGAAACAGACTTATAGCATGTCATGTAGACAGCACAATAATTGCATTGTATATAGTCATAGCACATCATAGTAGCCTACATATGTATAGCATAGTATAGTATATATGTATAGTTAATATGTATAGTGTCATTATATAGATATGTTCTAGTTACGTTCTTAGCTTACGCATGTTTCTTGATAAATGCATTTTATATATGTGATGTATTCCCATACTTTTGTTCCTGCCTAATGTAAGTCGCTCTGGATTAAGAGCGTCTGCTAAATGCCTAAATTGTAAATTGTAAATTGTAAATTGTATAGCCTGTCGCTTTTCAGTGATTTTCACCTTTTTTTCAAATCCTCCGAAACCGTGAAAAATGCCACCCTGTAGCATGTGCTCCGAGACCATGGACTATAGCCTGTCGCTTTTCAGTGATTTTCACCTTTTTTTCAAATCCTCCGAAACCGTGAAAAATGGCACCCTGTAGCATGTGCTCCGAGACAATGGACTATAGCCTGTCGCTTTTCAGTGATTTTCACCTTTTTTTCAAATCCTCCGAAACCGTGAAAAATGCCACCCTGTAGCGTGTGCTCCGAGACCATGGACTATAGCCTGTCGCTTTTCAGTGATTTTCACCTTTTTTTCAAATCCTCCGAAACCGTGAAAAATGGCACCCTGTAGCGTGTGCTCCGAGACCATGGACTATAGCCTGTCGCTTTTCAGTGATTTTCACCTTTTTTTCAAATCCTCCGAAACCGTGAAAAATGGCACCCTGTAGCATGTGCTCCGAGACAATGGACTATAGCCTGTCGCTTTTCAGTGATTTTCACCTTTTTTTCAAATCCTCCGAAACCGTGAAAAATGCCACCCTGTAGCATGTGCTCCGAGACCATGGACTATAGCCTGTCGCTTTTCAGTGATTTTCATCTTTTTTTCAAATCCTCCGAAACCGTGAAAAATGGCACCCTGTAGCATGTGCTCCGAGACAATGGACTATAGCCTGTCGCTTTTCAGTGATTTTCACCTTTTTTTCAAATCCTCCGAAACCGTGAAAAATGCCACCCTGTAGCATGTGCTCCGAGACCATGGACTATAGCCTGTCGCTTTTCAGTGATTTTCACCTTTTTTTCAAATCCTCCGAAACCGTGAAAAATGGCACCCTGTAGCATGTGCTCCGAGACAATGGACTATAGCCTGTCGCTTTTCAGTGATTTTCACCTTTTTTTCAAATCCTCTGAAACCGTGAAAAATGCCACCCTGTAGCGTGTGCTCCGAGACCATGGACTATAGCCTGTCGCTTTTCAGTGATTTTCACCTTTTTTTCAAATCCTCCGAAACCGTGAAAAATGGCACCCTGTAGCGTGTGCTCCGAGACCATGGACTATAGCCTGTCGCTTTTCAGTGATTTTCACCTTTTTTTCAAATCCTCCGAAACCGTGAAAAATGGCACCCTGTAGCATGTGCTCCGAGACCATGGACTATAGCCTGTCGCTTTTCAGTGATTTTCATCTTTTTTTTCAAATCCTCCGAAACCGTGAAAAATGGCACCCTGTAGCATGTGCTCCGAGACAATGGACTATAGCCTGTCGCTTTTCAGTGATTTTCACCTTTTTTTCAAATCCTCCGAAACCGTGAAAAATGCCACCCTGTAGCATGTGCTCCGAGACCATGGACTATAGCCTGTCTCTTTTCAGTGATTTTCACCTTTTTTTCATATCCTCCGAAACCGTGAAAAATGCCACCCTGTAGCATGTGCTCTGAGACCATGGACTATAGCCTGTCGCATTTCAGTGATTTCACCTTTTTTTCAAATCCTCCGAAACCGTGAAAAATGCCACCCTGTAGCATGTGCTCCGAGACCATGGACTATAGCCTGTCGCATTTCAGTGATTTTCACCTTTTTTTCAAATCCTCCGAAACCGTGAAAAATGCCACCCTGTAGCATGTGCTCCGAGACCATGGACTATAGCCTGTCGCTTTTCAGTGATTTTCACCTTTTTTTCAAATCCTCCGAAACCGTGAAAAATGCCACCCTGTAGCATGTGCTCCGAGACCAAGGACTATAGCCTGTCGCTTTTCAGTGATTTTCACCTTTTTTTCAAATCCTCCGAAACCGTGAAAAATGCCACCCTGTAGCGTGTGCTCCGAGACCATGGACTATAGCCTGTCGCCTTTCAGTGATTTTCACCTTTTTTTCAAATCCTCCGAAACCGTGAAAAATGCCACCCTGTAGCATGTGCTCCGAGACCATGGACTATAGCCTGTCGCTTTTCAGTGATTTTCACCTTTTTTTCAAATCCTCCGAAACCGTGAAAAATGCCACCCTGTAGCATGTGCTCCGAGACCAAGGACTATAGCCTGTCGCTTTTCAGTGATTTTCACCTTTTTTTCAAATCCTCCGAAACCGTGAAAAATGCCACCCTGTAGCGTGTGCTCCGAGACCATGGACTATAGCCTGTCGCTTTTCAGTGATTTTCACCTTTTTTTCAAATCCTCCGAAACCGTGAAAAATGGCACCCTGTAGCGTGTGCTCCGAGACCATGGACTATAGCCTGTCGCCTTTCAGTGATTTTCACCTTTTTTTCAAATCCTCCGAAACCGTGAAAAATGGCACCCTGTAGCGTGTGCTCCGAGACCATGGACTATAGCCTGTCGCTTTTCAGTGATTTTCACCTTTTTTTCAAATCCTCCGAAACCGTGAAAAATGGCACCCTGTAGCATGTGCTCCGAGACCATGGACTATAGCCTGTCGCTTTTCAGTGATTTTCATCTTTTTTTTCAAATCCTCCGAAACCGTGAAAAATGGCACCCTGTAGCATGTGCTCCGAGACAATGGACTATAGCCTGTCGCTTTTCAGTGATTTTCACCTTTTTTTCAAATCCTCCGAAACCGTGAAAAATGCCACCCTGTAGCATGTGCTCCGAGACCATGGACTATAGCCTGTCTCTTTTCAGTGATTTTCACCTTTTTTTCATATCCTCCGAAACCGTGAAAAATGCCACCCTGTAGCATGTGCTCTGAGACCATGGACTATAGCCTGTCGCATTTCAGTGATTTCACCTTTTTTTCAAATCCTCCGAAACCGTGAAAAATGCCACCCTGTAGCATGTGCTCCGAGACCATGGACTATAGCCTGTCGCATTTCAGTGATTTTCACCTTTTTTTCAAATCCTCCGAAACCGTGAAAAATGCCACCCTGTAGCATGTGCTCCGAGACCATGGACTATAGCCTGTCGCTTTTCAGTGATTTTCACCTTTTTTTCAAATCCTCCGAAACCGTGAAAAATGCCACCCTGTAGCATGTGCTCCGAGACCAAGGACTATAGCCTGTCGCTTTTCAGTGATTTTCACCTTTTTTTCAAATCCTCCGAAACCGTGAAAAATGCCACCCTGTAGCGTGTGCTCCGAGACCATGGACTATAGCCTGTCGCCTTTCAGTGATTTTCACCTTTTTTTCAAATCCTCCGAAACCGTGAAAAATGCCACCCTGTAGCATGTGCTCCGAGACCATGGACTATAGCCTGTCGCTTTTCAGTGATTTTCACCTTTTTTTCAAATCCTCCGAAACCGTGAAAAATGCCACCCTGTAGCATGTGCTCCGAGACCAAGGACTATAGCCTGTCGCTTTTCAGTGATTTTCACCTTTTTTTCAAATCCTCCGAAACCGTGAAAAATGCCACCCTGTAGCGTGTGCTCCGAGACCATGGACTATAGCCTGTCGCTTTTCAGTGATTTTCACCTTTTTTTCAAATCCTCCGAAACCGTGAAAAATGGCACCCTGTAGCGTGTGCTCCGAGACCATGGACTATAGCCTGTCGCCTTTCAGTGATTTTCACCTTTTTTTCAAATCCTCCGAAACCGTGAAAAATGGCACCCTGTAGCGTGTGCTCCGAGACCATGGACTATAGCCTGTCGCTTTTCAGTGATTTACACCTTTTTTTCAAATCCTCCGAAACCGTGAAAAATGGCACCCTGTAGCGTGTGCTCCGAGACCATGGACTATAGCCTGTCGCTTTTCAGTGATTTACACCTTTTTTTCAAATCCTCCGAAACCGTGAAAAATGGCACCCTGTAGCATGTGCTCCGAGACCATGGACTATAGCCTGTCGCTTTTCAGTCATTTTCACCTTTTTTTCAAATCCTCCGAAACCGTGAAAAATGGCACCCTGTAGCATGTGCTCCGAGACCATGGACTATAGCCTGTCGCTTTTCAGTGATTTTCACCTTTTTTTCAAATCCTCCGAAACCGTGAAAAATGCCACCCTGTAGCATGTGCTCCGAGACCATGGACTATAGCCTGTCGCCTTTCAGTGATTTTCACCTTTTTTTCAAATCCTCCGAAACCGTGAAAAATGGCACCCTGTAGCATGTGCTCCGAGACCATGGACTATAGCCTGTCGCTTTTCAGTGATTTTCACCTTTTTTTCAAATCCTCCGAAACCGTGAAAAATGCCACCCTGTAGCATGTGCTCCGAGACCATAGACTATAGCCTGTCGCATTTCTGTGATTTTCACCTTTTTTTAAAATCCTCCGAAACCGTGAAAAATGCCACCCTGTAGCATGTGCTCCGAGACCATGGACTATAGCCTGTCGCTTTTCAGTGATTTTCACCTTTTTTTCAAATCCTCCGAAACCGTGAAAAATGCCACCCTGTAGCATGTGCTCCGAGACCAAGGACTATAGCCTGTCGCTTTTCAGTGATTTTCACCTTTTTTACAAATCCTCCGAAACCGTGAAAAATGCCACCCTGTAGCATGTGCTCCGAGACCATGGACTATAGCCTTTCGCTTTTCAGTGATTTTCACCTTTTTTTCAAATCCTCCGAAACCGTGAAAAATGGCACCCTGTAGCGTGTGCTCCGAGACCATGGACTATAGCCTGTCGCTTTTCAGTGATTTTCACCTTTTTTTCAAATCCTCCGAAACCGTGAAAAATGGCACCCTGTAGCGTGTGCTCCGAGACCATGGACTATAGCCTGTCGCTTTTCAGTGATTTACACCTTTTTTTCAAATCCTCCGAAACCGTGAAAAATGGCACCCTGTAGCATGTGCTCCGAGACCATGGACTATAGCCTGTCGCTTTTCAGTGATTTTCACCTTTTTTTCAAATCCTCCGAAACCGTGAAAAATGCCACCCTGTAGCATGTGCTCCGAGACCATGGACTATAGCCTGTCGCTTTTCAGTGATTTTCACCTTTTTTTCAAATCCCTTCTCCGAGACCAAGGACTATAGCCTGTCGCTTTTCAGTGATTTTCACCTTTTTTTCAAATCCTCCGAAACCGTGAAAAATGCCACCCTGTAGCATGTGCTCCGAGACCATGGACTATAGCCTTTCGCTTTTCAGTGATTTTCACCTTTTTTTCAAATCCTCCGAAACCGTGAAAAATGCCACCCTGTAGCATGTGCTCCGAGACCATAGACTATAGCCTGTCGCATTTCTGTGATTTTCACCTTTTTTTAAAATCCTCCGAAACCGTGAAAAATGCCACCCTGTAGCATGTGCTCCGAGACCATGGACTATAGCCTGTCGCTTTTCAGTGATTTTCACCTTTTTTTCAAATCCTCCGAAACCGTGAAAAATGCCACCCTGTAGCATGTGCTCCGAGACCAAGGACTATAGCCTGTCGCTTTTCAGTGATTTTCACCTTTTTTTCAAATCCTCCGAAACCGTGAAAAATGCCACCCTGTAGCATGTGCTCCGAGACCATGGACTATAGCCTTTCGCTTTTCAGTGATTTTCACCTTTTTTTCAAATCCTCCGAAACCGTGAAAAATGGCACCCTGTAGCGTGTGCTCCGAGACCATGGACTATAGCCTGTCGCTTTTCAGTGATTTTCACCTTTTTTTCAAATCCTCCGAAACCGTGAAAAATGGCACCCTGTAGCGTGTGCTCCGAGACCATGGACTATAGCCTGTCGCTTTTCAGTGATTTACACCTTTTTTTCAAATCCTCCGAAACCGTGAAAAATGGCACCCTGTAGCATGTGCTCCGAGACCATGGACTATAGCCTGTCGCTTTTCAGTGATTTTCACCTTTTTTTCAAATCCTCCGAAACCGTGAAAAATGCCACGCTGTAGCATGTGCTCCGAGACCATAGACTATAGCCTGTCGCATTTCAGTGATTTTCACCTTTTTTTCAAATCCTCCGAAACCGTGAAAAATGCCACCCTGTAGCATGTGCTCCGAGACCATGGACTATAGCCTGTCGCTTTTCAGTGATTTTCACCTTTTTTTCAAATCCCTTGAAACCGTGAAAAATGCCACCCTGTAGCATGTGCTCCGAGACCAAGGACTATAGCCTGTCGCTTTTCAGTGATTTTCACCTTTTTTTCAAATCCTCCGAAACCGTGAAAAATGCCACCCTGTAGCATGTGCTCCGAGACCATGGACTATAGCCTTTCGCTTTTCAGTGATTTTCACCTTTTTTTCAAATCCTCCGAAACCGTGAAAAATGGCACCCTGTAGCGTGTGCTCCGAGACCATGGACTATAGCCTGTCGCTTTTCAGTGATTTTCACCTTTTTTTCAAATCCTCCGAAACCGTGAAAAATGGCACCCTGTAGCGTGTGCTCCGAGACCATGGACTATAGCCTGTCGCTTTTCAGTGATTTACACCTTTTTTTCAAATCCTCCGAAACCGTGAAAAATGGAACCCTGTAGCATGTGCTCCGAGACCATGGACTATAGCCTGTCGCTTTTCAGTGATTTTCACCTTTTTTTCAAATCCTCCGAAACCTTGAAAAATGGCACCCTGTAGCATGTGCTCCGAGACCATGGACTATAGCCTGTCGCTTTTCAGTGATTTTCACCTTTTTTTCAAATCCTCCGAAACCGTGAAAAATGGCACCCTGTAGCATGTGCTCCGAGACAGCCTGTGCCGCCAACAGTCAGCCAGCCCAGACCAGCATTTGCATCAAGCCAGGATACAACCCTTGCAGCGCAGCCTTAGGCCGGATAGTCCCCCTGCCTGCACTTTGTTACTTAACTGCGCCTTGCCTGCTTGCCTCGGTCTGCCACAAACTGTCTGTCCTGCCTGTCTGAAACTGGCTTGCCTGACTGCATGCTTGCCTGCCTGCGTTCTTTCCTGTGGGCTGGCCTGACTGCTTGCCTCATGCCTCAGCTGCCTGCGTGCTTGCCTCGCCTCTGCCCCTGCCTGGCTGCCTGCCTCGGCCGGCCTACCTGCGTGCCTGCCTGGCTGCTTGCCTGCGTGCTGGCCTGTCTCGTCCTGCCTGCCTGCCTGCCTGCCTGCCTGCATGCCTGCCTGCAACTTGAATGAGGTGTGTAAACATTTATTTCACGAGTGTGGGTGTTGACCGTGGCTTTTGTGTTCTCCAGGTGTTTTTTGAAGGGGAGTTTCCTGTCCAGTGTAACTCCAAGTTACATGGGGTGGGTATGGTTGGTGAGTTTGTGACCATCCCAAGTGACGCTCAGTTCTTTTTTCGCGTCTCGGTTCCTCAGGTCATAGTTGGGTTTTTGATGGGTTGGGTGTCAGGTGGTTGTATTGTAGTAGCTTGACATTTCTTGGAGGGCACTTTCAAGGACAGACTCAATCTTCTGGAAGTCTGCTTGTTGGGAGGTGCCTTTCACACAATGTGACTACCAGACCACAGACACATTCTGAATGTGAACTACAGCGCTTAAAGCGACCAGAGTACCGTCCTGTCCTATCTTTATACCAGAGTACCGTCCTGTCCTATCTTTATACCAGAGTACCGTCCTGTCCTCCTATCTTTATACCAGAGTACCGTCCTGTCCTATCTTTATACCAGAGTACCGTCCTGTCCTATCTTTATACCAGAGTACCGTCCTGTCCTATCTTTATACCAGAGTACCGTCCTGTCCTATCTTTATACCAGAGTACCGTCCTGTCCTATCTTTATACCAGAGTACCGTCCTGTCCTATCTTTATACCAGAGTACCGTCCTGTCCTCCTATCTTTATACCAGAGTACCGTCCTGTCCTCCTATCTTTATACCAGAGTACCGTCCTGTCCTATCTTTATACCAGAGTACCGTCCTGTCCTATCTTTAAACCAGAGTACCGTCCTGTCCTATCTTTTCAATGCAACTCTTATAACAACATTTGTTATCGTACCAATACCACGATCGCACAGGGCGTACCTCAATGTCTCAGGACACTCACAGTGAAAACAAAAATTGCGTTTGACTTGTACTTTTTCTGCTGTACTCAAAGCGTTCACGCACGCACACACACATGCACACGCACAGACAGCGTGCACACACATGCTAACCAAATGTAACTCTGAGAGTGTAACACATGTAACCAAATGGACCCTTACAGGTCTGTAACTCAGAGTGCACAGATGAAACACAATGGGCAGGTCCAACACTGGTTATCGAAGCGTGCACACACACATACACACACACACACATACACATGCACACGCACGCACACGCACGTGTAACCAAATGGACCCTTACAGGTCCAACACTGTTTTTTTGTTGATCATCGAATGAAATGTGTGAGGTCGGCAAGAGAAAGTAAAAAAAAATCATAGCAAATACCGGTAATTCGAAAATGTTAGTTTTGTCCTATGTTTTTCTTCTTTATATATTACTTTACTGTTGAAATGTACATTTTACATTTCAACGAATGGACCTGTAAATGACAACAACACAAAAACTAAGGCACTGGTGTGGTACTTCTGGTTTACCGGAACGGGGTTCAACTCCCTGCAGTGCCCTGCTCAATGTGTTGTATTTACATGGTGCAACTCCCTGCAGTGCCCTGCTCAATGTGTTGTATTGACATGGTTCAACTCCCTGCAGTGCCCTGCTCAATGTGTTGTATTTACATGGTTCAACTCCCTGCAGTGCCCTGCTCAATGTGTTGTATTTACATTTCTGCGCGATTCTTCATCATTGAGGATTTGAAAAAAGGTGAAAATCAAGGAAAAGCGAAAGTCCATGGTCCATGGTCACTGACCGCATACTGGTCAGGGTCATTTATACTGGTCAAGGTCATTTATACTGGTCAAGGTCATTTACTAGTCTTATGCAGGTCATTTATACTGGTCAAGGTCATTTATACTGGTCAAAGGTCATTTATACTGGTCAAGGTCATTTATACTGGTCAAGGTCATTTACTAGTCTTATGAAGGTCATTTATACTGCTCAAGGTCATTGATATTGGTCAAGGTCATTGAGCGGCGCGCTATAGTGCGCGATTCTTCATCATTGTTGAGGATTTGAAAAAAGGTGAAAATCAAGAAAAAGCGAAAGGCTATAGTCCAACCATCTCTGAGGGCATGCTATAGGGTGCCATTTTTCACGATTTCAGAGGATTTAAAAAAAAGTCGCGGAAAAGCGACAGGCTATAGTCCATGGTGTCGGAGGGCATACTATAGTATGTCGTTTTTTACGATTTTGGAGGATTTTATACTTGTCAATGTCATTTATACTGGTCAAGGTCATTTACTAGTCTTATGCAGGTCATTTATACTGGTCAAGGTCATTTATACTGGTCAAAGGTCATTTATACTGGTCAAGGTCATTTATACTGGTCAAGGTCATTTACTAGTCTTATGAAGGTCATTTATACTGCTCAAGGTCATTGATATTGGTCAAGGTCATTGAGCGGCGCGCTATAGTGCGCGATTCTTCATCATTGTTGAGGATTTGAAAAAAGGTGAAAATCAAGGAAAAGCTAAAGGCTATAGTCCATCGTCTCTGAGGGCATGCTATAGGGTGCCATTTTTCACGATTTCAGAGGATTTAAAAAAAAGTCGCGGAAAAGCGACAGGCTATAGTCCATGGTGTCGGAGGGCATACTATAGTATGTCGTTTTTTTCGATTTTGGAGGATTTTATACTTGTCAATGTCATTTATACTGGTCAAGGTCATTTACTAGCATGCTATAGGGTGCCATTTGTCACGATTTCGGAGGATTTAAAAAAAAAGGTGAAAATCGCAGAAAAGCGACAGGCTATAGTCCATCGTCTCGGAGCGCATGCTATAGGGTGCCATTTTTCACAATTTCGGAGGATTTTAAAAAAAGGTGAAAATCGCAGAAAAGCGACAGGCTATAGTCCATGGTCTCGGAGCGCATGCTATAGGGTGCCATTTGTCACGATTTCGGAGGATTTAAAAAAAAAGGTGAAAATCGCAGGAAAAGCGACAGGCTATAGTCCATCGTCTCGGAGCGCATGCTATAGGGTGCCATTTTTCACGATTTCGGAGGATTTAAAAAAAAGGTGAAAATCGCAGAAAAGCAAAATGCTATAGTCCATGGTCTCGGTGCCATTTTTCACGATTTTGGAGGATTAAAAAAAAAGGTGAAAATCACGGAAAAGCGACAGGCTATAGTCCATGGTCTCGGAGCGCATGCTATAGGGTGCCATTTTTCACGATTTCGGAGGATTTAAAAAAAAAAGGTGAAAATCGCAGAAAAGCGACAGGCTATAGTCCATGGTCTGGGAGCGCATGCTATAGGGTGCCATTTTTCATGATTTCAGAGGATTAAAAAAAAAGGTGAAAATCGCAGAAAAGCGACAGGCTATAGTCCATCGTCTCGGAGCGCATGCTATAGGGTGCCATTTTTCACAATTTCAGAGGATTTAAAAAAAAAGGTGAAAATCGCAGAAAAGCGACAGGCTATAGTCCATCGTCTCGGAGTGCATGCTATAGGGTGCCATTTTTCACGATTTCGGAGGATTTAAAAAAAAGGTGAAAATCGCAGAAAAGCGACAGGCTATAGTCCATGGTCTCGGTGCCATTTTTCACGAATTCGGAGGATTAAAAAAAAGGTGAAAATCACAGAAAAGCGACAGGCTATAGTCCATGGTCTCGGAGCGCATGCTATAGGGTGCCATTTTTCATGATTTCAGAGGATTAAAAAAAAAGGTGAAAATCGCAGAAAAGCGACAGGCTATAGTCCATCGTCTCGGAGCGCATGCTATAGGGTGCCATTTTTCACAATTTCGGAGGATTTTAAAAAAAGGTGAAAATCGCAGAAAAGCGACAGGCTATAGTCCATGGTCTCGGAGCGCATGCTATAGGGTGCCATTTGTCACGATTTCGGAGGATTTAAAAAAAAAGGTGAAAATCGCAGGAAAAGCGACAGGCTATAGTCCATCGTCTCGGAGCGCATGCTATAGGGTGCAATTTTTCACGATTTCGGAGGATTTAAAAAAAAGGTGAAAATCGCAGAAAAGCGAAATGCTATAGTCCATGGTCTCGGTGCCATTTTTCACGATTTTGGAGGATTAAAAAAAAAGGTGAAAATCACGGAAAAGCGACAGGCTATAGTCCATGGTCTCGGAGCGCATGCTATAGGGTGCCATTTTTCACGATTTCGGAGGATTTTAAAAAAAAGGTGAAAATCGCAGAAAAGCGACAGGCTATAGTCCATGGTCTCGGAGCGCATGCTATAGGGTGCCATTTTTCATGATTTCAGAGGATTAAAAAAAAAGGTGAAAATCGCAGAAAAGCGACAGGCTATAGTCCATCGTCTCGGAGCGCATGCTATAGGGTGCCATTTTTCACAATTTCAGAGGATTTAAAAAAAAGGTGAAAATCGCAGAAAAGCGACAGGCTATAGTCCATCGTCTCGGAGTGCATGCTATAGGGTGCCATTTTTCACGATTTCGGAGGATTTAAAAAAAAGGTGAAAATCGCAGAAAAGCGACAGGCTATAGTCCATGGTCTCGGTGCCATTTTTCATGATTTCAGAGGATTAAAAAAAAAGGTGAAAATCGCAGAAAAGCGACAGGCTATAGTCCATGGTCTCGGAGCGCATGCTATAGGGTGCCATTTTTCATGATTTCAGAGGATTAAAAAAAAGGTGAAAATCGCAGAAATGCGACAGGCTATAGTCCATCGTCTCGGAGCGCATGCTATAGGGTGCCATTTTTCACAATTTCGGAGGATTTTACAAAAAGGTGAAAATCGCAGAAAAGCGACAGGCTATAGTCCATGGTCTCGGTGCCATTTTTCACGATTTTGGAGGATTTAAAAAAAAGGTGAAAATCGCAGAAAAGCGAAAGGCTATAGTCCATCGTCTCGGAGCGCATGCTATAGGGTGCCATTTTTCACAATTTCGGAGGATTTAAAAAAAAGGTGAAAATCGCAGAAAAGCGACAGGCTATATAGTCCATGGTCTCGGAGCGCATGCTATAGGGTGCCATTTTTCATGATTTCAGAGGATTAAAAAAAAAAGGTGAAAATCGCAGAAAACGACAGGCTATAGTCCATCGTCTCGGAGCGCATGCTATAGGGTGCCATTTTTCACAATTTCGGAGGATTTTAAAAAAAGGTGAAAATCGCAGAAAAGCGACAGGCTATATAGTCCATGGTCTCGGAGCGCATGCTATAGGGTGCCATTTTTCATGATTTCAGAGGATTAAAAAAAAAAGGTGAAAATCGCAGAAAACGACAGGCTATAGTCCATCGTCTCGGAGCGCATGCTATAGGGTGCCATTTTTCACAATTTCGGAGGATTTTACAAAAAGGTGAAAATCGCAGAAAAGCGACAGGCTATAGTCCATGGTCTCGGTGCCATTTTTCACGATTTTGGAGGATAAAAAAAAAAGGTGAAAATCGCGGAAAAGCGACAGGCTCTAGTCCATCGTCTCGGAGCGCATGCTATAGGGTGCCATTTTTCACGATTTTGGAGGATTTAAAAAAAGGTGAAAATCGCGGAAAAGCGACAGGCTATAGTCCATCGGCTCGGAGTGCATGCTATAGGGTGCCATTTTTCACGATTTCGGAGGATTTAAAAAAAAGGTGAAAATCGCAGAAAAGCGACAGGCTATAGTCCATGGTCTCGGAGCGCATGCTATAGGGTGCCATTTTTCATGATTTCAGAGGATTAAAAAAAAAGGTGAAAATCGCAGAAAAGCGACAGGCTATAGTCCATCGTCTCGGAGCGCATGCTATAGGGTGCCATTTTTCACAATTTCGGAGGATTTAAAAAAAAGGTAAAAATCGCAGAAAAGCGACAGGCTATAGTCCATCGTCTCGGAGTGCATGCTATAGGGTGCCATTTTTCACGATTTCGGAGGATTAAAAAAAAAGGTGAAAATCACGGAAAAGCGACAGGCTATAGTCCATCGTCTCGGAGTGCATGCTATAGGGTGCCATTTTTCACGATTTCGGAGGATTAAAAAAAAAGGTGAAAATCACGGAAAAGCGACAGGCTATAGTCCATCGTCTCGGAGCGCATGCTATAGGGTGCCATTTTTCATGATTTCAGAGGATTAAAAAAAAAAGGTGAAAATCGCAGAAAAGCGACAGGCTATAGTCCATCGTCTCGGAGCGCATGCTTTAGGGTGCCATTTTTCACAATTTCGGAGGATTTAAAAAAAAGGTGAAAATCGCAGAAAAGCGACAGGCTATAGTCCATGGTGTCGGAGGGCATACTATAGTATGTCGTTTTTTACGATTTTGGAGGATTTTATACTTGTCAATGTCATTTATACTGGTCAAGGTCATTTACTAGCATGCTATAGGGTGCCATTTGTCACGATTTCGGAGGATTTAAAATAAAGGTGAAAATCGCAGAAAAGCGACAGGCTATAGTCCATCGTCTCGGAGCGCATGCTATAGCGTGCCATTTGTCACGATTTCGGAGGATTTAAAAAAAAGGTGAAAATCGCAGAAAAGCGACAGGCTATAGTCCATGGTCTCGGTGCCATTTTTCACGATTTTGGAGGATTAAAAAAAAAGGTGAAAATCGCGGAAAAGCGACAGGCTATAGTCCATCGTCTCGGAGCGCATGCTATAGGGTGCCATTTTTCACGATTTCGGAGGGTTTTAAAAAAAGGTGAAAATCGCAGAAAAGCGACAGGCTATAGTCCATGGTCTCGGTGCCATTTTTCACGATTTTGGAGGATTAAAAAAAAAGGTGAAAATCGCAGAAAAGCGAAAGGCTATAGTCCATCGTCTCGGAGCGCATTCTATAGGGTGCCATTTTTCACAATTTCGGAGGATTTTAAAAAAAGGTGAAAATCGCAGAAAAGCGACAGGCTATAGAGTCCATGGTCTCGGAGCGCATGCTATAGGGTGCCATTTTTCATGATTTCAGAGGATTAAAAAAAAAAGTGAAAATCGCAGAAAACGACAGGCTATAGTCCATCGTCTCGGAGCGCATGCTATAGGGTGCCATTTTTCACAATTTCGGAGGATTTAAAAAAAAAGGTGAAAATCGCAGAAAAGCGACAGGCTATAGTCCATCGTCTCGGAGTGCATGCTATAGGGTGCCATTTTTCACGATTTCGGAGGATTAAAAAAAAAGGTGAAAATCACGGAAAAGCGACAGACTATAGTCCATCGTCTCGGAGCGCATGCTATAGGGTGCCATTTTTCATGATTTCAGAGGATTAAAAAAAAAAGGTGAAAATCGCAGAAAAGCGACAGGCTATAGTCCATGGTGTCGGAGGGCATACTATAGTATGTCGTTTTTTACGATTTTGGAGGATTTTATACTTGTCAATGTCATTTATACTGGTCAAGGTCATTTACTAGCATGCTATAGGGTGCCATTTGTCACGATTTCGGAGGATTTAAAAAAAAGGTGAAAATCGCAGAAAAGCGACAGGCTATAGTCCATCGTCTCGGAGCGCATGCTATAGGGTGCCATTTTTCACGATTTCGGAGGATTTAAAAAAAAGGTGAAAATCGCAGAAAAGCGACAGGCTATAGTCCATGGTCTCGGTGCCATTTTTCACGATTTTGGAGGATTAAAAAAAAAGGTGAAAATCGCGGAAAAGCGACAGGCTATAGTCCATCGTCTCGGAGCGCATGCTATAGGGTGCCATTTTTCACGATTTTGGAGGATTTAAAAAAAAAGGTGAAAATCGCGGAAAAGCGACAAGCTATAGTCCATCGGCTCGGAGTGCATGCTATAGGGTGCCATTTTTCACGATTTCGGAGGATTTAAAAAAAAGGTGAAAATCGCAGAAAAGCGACAGGCTATAGTCCATCGTCTCGGAGCGCATGCTTTTGGGTGCCATTTTTCACAATTTCGGAGGATTAAAAAAAAAGGTGAAAATCGCAGAAAAGCGACAGGCTATAGTCCATCGTCTCGGAGTGCATGCTATAGGGTGCCATTTTTCACGATTTCGGAGGATTTAAAAAAAAGGTGAAAATCGCAGAAAAGCGACAGGCTATAGTCCATGGTCTCGGAGCGCATGCTATAGGGTGCCATTTTTCATGATTTCAGAGGATTAAAAAAAAAGGTGAAAATCGCAGAAAAGCGACAGGCTATAGTCCATCGTCTCGGAGCGCATGCTTTTGGGTGCCATTTTTCACAATTTCGGAGGATTTAAAAAAAAAGGTGAAAATCGCAGAAAAGCGACAGGCTATAGTCCATCGTCTCGGAGTGCATGCTATAGGGTGCCATTTTTCACGATTTCGGAGGATTAAAAAAAAAGGTGAAAATCACGGAAAAGCGACAGGCTATAGTCCATCGTCTCGGAGCGCATGCTATAGGGTGCCATTTTTCATGATTTCAGAGGATTAAAAAAAAAAGGTGAAAATCGCAGAAAAGCGACAGGCTATAGTCCATGGTGTCGGAGGGCATACTATAGTATGTCGTTTTTTACGATTTTGGAGGATTTTATACTTGTCAATGTCATTTATACTGGTCAAGGTCATTTACTAGCATGCTATAGGGTGCCATTTGTCACGATTTCGGAGGATTTAAAAAAAAGGTGAAAATCGCAGAAAAGCGACAGGCTATAGTCCATCGTCTCGGAGCGCATGCTATAGGGTGCCATTTTTCACGATTTTGGAGGATTAAAAAAAAAGGTGAAAATCGCGGAAAAGCGACAGGCTATAGTCCATCGTCTCGGAGCGCATGCTATAGGGTGCCATTTTTCACGATTTTGGAGGATTTAAAAAAAAAGGTGAAAATCGCGGAAAAGCGACAGGCTATAGTCCATCGGCTCGGAGTGCATGCTATAGGGTGCCATTTTTCACGATTTCGGAGGATTTAAAAAAAAGGTGAAAATCGCAGAAAAGCGACAGGCTATAGTCCATGGTGTCGGAGGGCATACTATAGTATGTCGTTTTTTACGATTTTGGAGGATTTTATACTTGTCAATGTCATTTATACTGGTCAAGGTCATTTACTAGCATGCTATAGGGTGCCATTTGTCACGATTTCGGAGGATTTAAAATAAAGGTGAAAATCGCAGAAAAGCGACAGGCTATAGTCCATCGTCTCGGAGCGCATGCTATAGGGTGCCATTTGTCACGATTTCGGAGGATTTAAAAAAAAGGTGAAAATCGCAGAAAAGCGACAGGCTATAGTCCATGGTCTCGGTGCCATTTTTCACGATTTTGGAGGATTAAAAAAAAAGGTGAAAATCGCGGAAAAGCGACAGGCTATAGTCCATCGTCTCGGAGCGCATGCTATAGGGTGCCATTTTTCACGATTTCGGAGGGTTTTAAAAAAAGGTGAAAATCGCAGAAAAGCGACAGGCTATAGTCCATGGTCTCGGTGCCATTTTTCACGATTTTGGAGGATTAAAAAAAAAGGTGAAAATCGCAGAAAAGCGAAAGGCTATAGTCCATCGTCTCGGAGCGCATGCTATAGGGTGCCATTTTTCACAATTTCGGAGGATTTTAAAAAAAGGTGAAAATCGCAGAAAAGCGACAGGCTATAGAGTCCATGGTCTCGGAGCGCATGCTATAGGGTGCCATTTTTCATGATTTCAGAGGATTAAAAAAAAAAGTGAAAATCGCAGAAAACGACAGGCTATAGTCCATCGTCTCGGAGTGCATGCTATAGGGTGCCATTTTTCACGATTTCGGAGGATTAAAAAAAAAGGTGAAAATCACGGAAAAGCGACAGACTATAGTCCATCGTCTCGGAGCGCATGCTATAGGGTGCCATTTTTCATGATTTCAGAGGATTAAAAAAAAAAGGTGAAAATCGCAGAAAAGCGACAGGCTATAGTCCATGGTGTCGGAGGGCATACTATAGTATGTCGTTTTTTACGATTTTGGAGGATTTTATACTTGTCAATGTCATTTATACTGGTCAAGGTCATTTACTAGCATGCTATAGGGTGCCATTTGTCACGATTTCGGAGGATTTAAAAAAAAGGTGAAAATCGCAGAAAAGCGACAGGCTATAGTCCATCGTCTCGGAGCGCATGCTATAGGGTGCCATTTTTCACGATTTCGGAGGATTTAAAAAAAAGGTGAAAATCGCAGAAAAGCGACAGGCTATAGTCCATGGTCTCGGTGCCATTTTTCACGATTTTGGAGGATTAAAAAAAAAGGTGAAAATCGCGGAAAAGCGACAGGCTATAGTCCATCGTCTCGGAGCGCATGCTATAGGGTGCCATTTTTCACGATTTTGGAGGATTTAAAAAAAAAGGTGAAAATCGCGGAAAAGCGACAAGCTATAGTCCATCGGCTCGGAGTGCATGCTATAGGGTGCCATTTTTCACGATTTCGGAGGATTTAAAAAAAAGGTGAAAATCGCAGAAAAGCGACAGGCTATAGTCCATGGTCTCGGAGCGCATGCTATAGGGTGCCATTTTTCATGATTTCAGAGGATTCAAAAAAAAAGTGAAAATCGCAGAAAAGCGACAGGCTATAGTCCATCGTCTCGGAGCGCATGCTTTTGGGTGCCATTTTTCACAATTTCGGAGGATTAAAAAAAAAGGTGAAAATCGCAGAAAAGCGACAGGCTATAGTCCATCGTCTCGGAGTGCATGCTATAGGGTGCCATTTTTCACGATTTCGGAGGATTTAAAAAAAAGGTGAAAATCGCAGAAAAGCGACAGGCTATAGTCCATGGTCTCGGAGCGCATGCTATAGGGTGCCATTTTTCATGATTTCAGAGGATTAAAAAAAAAGGTGAAAATCGCAGAAAAGCGACAGGCTATAGTCCATCGTCTCGGAGCGCATGCTTTTGGGTGCCATTTTTCACAATTTCGGAGGATTTAAAAAAAAAAGGTGAAAATCGCAGAAAAGCGACAGGCTATAGTCCATCGTCTCGGAGTGCATGCTATAGGGTGCCATTTTTCACGATTTCGGAGGATTAAAAAAAAAGGTGAAAATCACGGAAAAGCGACAGGCTATAGTCCATCGTCTCGGAGCGCATGCTATAGGGTGCCATTTTTCATGATTTCAGAGGATTAAAAAAAAAAGGTGAAAATCGCAGAAAAGCGACAGGCTATAGTCCATGGTGTCGGAGGGCATACTATAGTATGTCGTTTTTTACGATTTTGGAGGATTTTATACTTGTCAATGTCATTTATACTGGTCAAGGTCATTTACTAGCATGCTATAGGGTGCCATTTGTCACGATTTCGGAGGATTTAAAAAAAAGGTGAAAATCGCAGAAAAGCGACAGGCTATAGTCCATCGTCTCGGAGCGCATGCTATAGGGTGCCATTTTTCACGATTTTGGAGGATTAAAAAAAAAGGTGAAAATCGCGGAAAAGCGACAGGCTATAGTCCATCGTCTCGGAGCGCATGCTATAGGGTGCCATTTTTCACGATTTTGGAGGATTTAAAAAAAAAGGTGAAAATCGCGGAAAAGCGACAGGCTATATAGTCCATCGGCTCGGAGTGCATGCTATAGGGTGCCATTTTTCACGATTTCGGAGGATTTAAAAAAAAGGTGAAAATCGCAGAAAAGCGACAGGCTATAGTCCATGGTCTCGGAGCGCATGCTATAGGGTGCCATTTTTCATGATTTCAGAGGATTAAAAAAAAAGGTGAAAATCGCAGAAAAGCGACAGGCTATAGTCCATCGTCTCGGAGCGCATGCTTTTGGGTGCCATTTTTCACAATTTCGGAGGATTAAAAAAAAAGGTGAAAATCGCAGAAAAGCGACAGGCTATAGTCCATCGTCTCGGAGTGCATGCTATAGGGTGCCATTTTTCACGATTTCGGAGGATTAAAAAAAAAGGTGAAAATCACGGAAAAGCGACAGGCTATAGTCCATCGTCTCGGAGCGCATGCTATAGGGTGCCATTTTTCATGATTTCAGAGGATTAAAAAAAAAAGGTGAAAATCGCAGAAAAGCGACAGGCTATAGTCCATCGTCTCGGTGCGCATGCTATAGGGTGACATTTTTCACAATTTCGGAGGATTAAAAAAAAGGTGAAAATCGCAGAAAAGCGACAGGCTATAGTCCATCGTCTCGGAGTGCATGCTATAGGGTGCCATTTTTCACGATTTCGGAGGATTAAAAAAAAAAGGTGAAAATCGCAGAAAAGCGACAGGCTATAGTCCATCGTCTCGGAGTGCATGCTATAGGGTGCCATTTTTCACAATTTCGGAGGATTAAAAAAAAAGGTGAAAATCGCAGAAAAGCGACAGGCTATAGTCCATCGTCTCGGAGTGCATGCTATAGGGTGCCATTTTTCACGATTTCGGAGGATTAAAAAAAAAAGGTGAAAATCGCAGAAAAGCGACAGGCTATAGTCCATCGTCTCGGAGTGCATGCTATAGGGTGCCATTTTTCACGATTTCAGAGGATTAAAAAAAAAGGTGAAAATCGCAGAAAAGCGACAGGCTATAGTCCATGGTGTCGGAGGGCATACTATAGTATGTCGTTTTTTACGATTTTGGAGGATTTTATACTTGTCAATGTCATTTATACTGGTCAAGGTCATTTACTAGCATGCTATAGGGTGCCATTTGTCACGATTTCGGAGGATTTAAAAAAAAAGGTGAAAATCGCAGAAAAGCGACAGGCTATAGTCCATCGTCTCGGAGCGCATGCTATAGGGTGCCATTTTTCACGATTTCGGAGGATTTAAAAAAAAGGTGAAAATCGCAGAAAAGCGACAGGCTATAGTCCATGGTCTCGGTGCCATTTTTCACGATTTTGGAGGATTAAAAAAAAAGGTGAAAATCGCGGAAAAGCGACAGGCTATAGTCCATCGTCTCGGAGCGCATGCTATAGGGTGCCATTTTTCACGATTTTGGAGGATTTAAAAAAAAAGGTGAAAATCGCGGAAAAGCGACAGGCTATAGTCCATCGTCTCGGAGCGCATGCTATAGGGTGCCATTTTTCACAATTTCGGAGGATTTAAAAAAAAGGTAAAAATCGCAGAAAAGCGACAGGCTATAGTCCATCGTCTCGGAGTGCATGCTATAGGGTGCCATTTTTCACGATTTCGGAGGATTAAAAAAAAAGGTGAAAATCACGGAAAAGCGACAGGCTATAGTCCATCGTCTCGGAGCGCATGCTATAGGGTGCCATTTTTCATGATTTCAGAGGATTAAAAAAAAAAGGTGAAAATCGCAGAAAAGCGACAGGCTATAGTCCATCGTCTCGGAGCGCATGCTTTAGGGTGCCATTTTTCACAATTTCGGAGGATTTAAAAAAAAGGTGAAAATCGCAGAAAAGCGACAGGCTATAGTCCATGGTGTCGGAGGGCATACTATAGTATGTCGTTTTTTACGATTTTGGAGGATTTTATACTTGTCAATGTCATTTATACTGGTCAAGGTCATTTACTAGCATGCTATAGGGTGCCATTTGTCACGATTTCGGAGGATTTAAAATAAAGGTGAAAATCGCAGAAAAGCGACAGGCTATAGTCCATCGTCTCGGAGCGCATGCTATAGGGTGCCATTTGTCACGATTTCGGAGGATTTAAAAAAAAGGTGAAAATCGCAGAAAAGCGACAGGCTATAGTCCATGGTCTCGGTGCCATTTTTCACGATTTTGGAGGATTAAAAAAAAAGGTGAAAATCGCGGAAAAGCGACAGGCTATAGTCCATCGTCTCGGAGCGCATGCTATAGGGTGCCATTTTTCACGATTTTGGAGGATTTAAAAAAAAAGGTGAAAATCGCGGAGAAGCGACAGGCTATAGTCCATCGGCTCGGAGTGCATGCTATAGGGTGCCATTTTTCACGATTTCGGAGGATTTAAAAAAAAGGTGAAAATCGCAGAAAAGCGACAGGCTATAGTCCATGGTCTCGGAGCGCATGCTATAGGGTGCCATTTTTCATGATTTCAGAGGATTAAAAAAAAAAGTGAAAATCGCAGAAAAGCGACAGGCTATAGTCCATCGTCTCGGAGCGCATGCTTTTGGGTGCCATTTTTCACAATTTCGGAGGATTAAAAAAAAAGGTGAAAATCGCAGAAAAGCGACAGGCTATAGTCCATCGTCTCGGAGTGCATGCTATAGGGTGCCATTTTTCACGATTTCGGAGGATTTAAAAAAAAGGTGAAAATCGCAGAAAAGCGACAGGCTATAGTCCATGGTCTCGGAGCGCATGCTATAGGGTGCCATTTTTCATGATTTCAGAGGATTAAAAAAAAAAGGTGAAAATCGCAGAAAAGCGACAGGCTATAGTCCATCGTCTCGGAGCGCATGCTATAGGGTGCCATTTTTCACAATTTCGGAGGATTAAAAAAAAAAGGTGAAAATCGCAGAAAAGCGACAGGCTATAGTCTATCGTCTCGGAGTGCATGCTATAGGGTGCCATTTTTCACGATTTCGGAGGATTAAAAAAAAAAGGTGAAAATCGCAGAAAAGCGACAGGCTATAGTCCATCGTCTCGGAGTGCATGCTATAGGGTGCCATTTTTCACGATTTCAGAGGATTAAAAAAAAAAGGTGAAAATCGCAGAAAAGCGACAGGCTATAGTCCATGGTGTCGGAGGGCATACTATAGTATGTCGTTTTTTACAATTTTGGAGGATTTTATACTTGTCAATGTCATTTATACTGGTCAAGGTCATTTACTAGCATGCTATAGGGTGCCATTTGTCACGATTTCGGAGGATTTAAAAAAAAGGTGAAAATCGCAGAAAAGCGACAGGCTATAGTCCATCGTCTCGGTGCGCATGCTATAGGGTGACATTTTTCACAATTTCGGAGGATTAAAAAAAAGGTGAAAATCGCAGAAAAGCGACAGGCTATAGTCCATCGTCTCGGAGTGCATGCTATAGGGTGCCATTTTTCACGATTTCGGAGGATTAAAAAAAAAAGGTGAAAATCGCAGAAAAGCGACAGGCTATAGTCCATCGTCTCGGAGTGCATGCTATAGGGTGCCATTTTTCACAATTTCGGAGGATTAAAAAAAAAGGTGAAAATCGCAGAAAAGCGACAGGCTATAGTCCATCGTCTCGGAGTGCATGCTATAGGGTGCCATTTTTCACGATTTCGGAGGATTAAAAAAAAAAGGTGAAAATCGCAGAAAAGCGACAGGCTATAGTCCATCGTCTCGGAGTGCATGCTATAGGGTGCCATTTTTCACGATTTCAGAGGATTAAAAAAAAAGGTGAAAATCGCAGAAAAGCGACAGGCTATAGTCCATGGTGTCGGAGGGCATACTATAGTATGTCGTTTTTTACGATTTTGGAGGATTTTATACTTGTCAATGTCATTTATACTGGTCAAGGTCATTTACTAGCATGCTATAGGGTGCCATTTGTCACGATTTCGGAGGATTTAAAAAAAAAGGTGAAAATCGCAGAAAAGCGACAGGCTATAGTCCATCGTCTCGGAGCGCATGCTATAGGGTGCCATTTTTCACGATTTCGGAGGATTTAAAAAAAAGGTGAAAATCGCAGAAAAGCGACAGGCTATAGTCCATGGTCTCGGTGCCATTTTTCACGATTTTGGAGGATTAAAAAAAAAGGTGAAAATCGCGGAAAAGCGACAGGCTATAGTCCATCGTCTCGGAGCGCATGCTATAGGGTGCCATTTTTCACGATTTTGGAGGATTTAAAAAAAAAGGTGAAAATCGCGGAAAAGCGACAGGCTATAGTCCATCGTCTCGGAGCGCATGCTATAGGGTGCCATTTTTCACAATTTCGGAGGATTTAAAAAAAAGGTAAAAATCGCAGAAAAGCGACAGGCTATAGTCCATCGTCTCGGAGTGCATGCTATAGGGTGCCATTTTTCACGATTTCGGAGGATTAAAAAAAAAGGTGAAAATCACGGAAAAGCGACAGGCTATAGTCCATCGTCTCGGAGCGCATGCTATAGGGTGCCATTTTTCATGATTTCAGAGGATTAAAAAAAAAAGGTGAAAATCGCAGAAAAGCGACAGGCTATAGTCCATCGTCTCGGAGCGCATGCTTTAGGGTGCCATTTTTCACAATTTCGGAGGATTTAAAAAAAAGGTGAAAATCGCAGAAAAGCGACAGGCTATAGTCCATGGTGTCGGAGGGCATACTATAGTATGTCGTTTTTTACGATTTTGGAGGATTTTATACTTGTCAATGTCATTTATACTGGTCAAGGTCATTTACTAGCATGCTATAGGGTGCCATTTGTCACGATTTCGGAGGATTTAAAATAAAGGTGAAAATCGCAGAAAAGCGACAGGCTATAGTCCATCGTCTCGGAGCGCATGCTATAGGGTGCCATTTGTCACGATTTCGGAGGATTTAAAAAAAAGGTGAAAATCGCAGAAAAGCGACAGGCTATAGTCCATGGTCTCGGTGCCATTTTTCACGATTTTGGAGGATTAAAAAAAAAGGTGAAAATCGCGGAAAAGCGACAGGCTATAGTCCATCGTCTCGGAGCGCATGCTATAGGGTGCCATTTTTCACGATTTTGGAGGATTTAAAAAAAAAGGTGAAAATCGCGGAGAAGCGACAGGCTATAGTCCATCGGCTCGGAGTGCATGCTATAGGGTGCCATTTTTCACGATTTCGGAGGATTTAAAAAAAAAGGTGAAAATCGCAGAAAAGCGACAGGCTATAGTCCATGGTCTCGGAGCGCATGCTATAGGGTGCCATTTTTCATGATTTCAGAGGATTAAAAAAAAAGGTGAAAATCGCAGAAAAGCGACAGGCTATAGTCCATCGTCTCGGAGTGCATGCTATAGGGTGCCATTTTTCACGATTTCGGAGGATTTAAAAAAAAGGTGAAAATCGCAGAAAAGCGACAGGCTATAGTCCATGGTCTCGGAGCGCATGCTATAGGGTGCCATTTTTCATGATTTCAGAGGATTAAAAAAAAAAGGTGAAAATCGCAGAAAAGCGACAGGCTATAGTCCATCGTCTCGGAGCGCATGCTATAGGGTGCCATTTTTCACAATTTCGGAGGATTAAAAAAAAAAGGTGAAAATCGCAGAAAAGCGACAGGCTATAGTCTATCGTCTCGGAGTGCATGCTATAGGGTGCCATTTTTCACGATTTCGGAGGATTAAAAAAAAAAGGTGAAAATCGCAGAAAAGCGACAGGCTATAGTCCATCGTCTCGGAGTGCATGCTATAGGGTGCCATTTTTCACGATTTCAGAGGATTAAAAAAAAAAGGTGAAAATCGCAGAAAAGCGACAGGCTATAGTCCATGGTGTCGGAGGGCATACTATAGTATGTCGTTTTTTACAATTTTGGAGGATTTTATACTTGTCAATGTCATTTATACTGGTCAAGGTCATTTACTAGCATGCTATAGGGTGCCATTTGTCACGATTTCGGAGGATTTAAAAAAAAGGTGAAAATCGCAGAAAAGCGACAGGCTATAGTCCATCGTCTCGGAGCGCATGCTATAGGGTGCCATTTTTCACGATTTCGGAGGATTTAAAAAAAAGGTGAAAATCGCAGAAAAGCGACAGGCTATAGTCCATGGTCTCGGTGCCATTTTTCACGATTTTGGAGGATTAAAAAAAAAGGTGAAAATCGCGGAAAAGCGACAGGCTATAGTCCATCGTCTCGGAGCGCATGCTATAGGGTGCCATTTTTCACGATTTTGGAGGATTTAAAAAAAAAGTGAAAATCGCGGAAAAGCGACAGGCTATAGTCCATGGTCTCGGAGCGCATGCTATAGGGTGCCATTTTTCATGATTTCAGAGGATTAAAAAAAAAAGTGAAAATCGCAGAAAAGCGACAGGCTACAGTCCATCGTCTCGGAGCGCATGCTTTTGGGTGCCATTTTTCACAATTTCGGAGGATTAAAAAAAAAGGTGAAAATCGCAGAAAAGCGACAGGCTATAGTCCATCGTCTCGGAGTGCATGCTATAGGGTGCCATTTTTCACGATTTCGGAGGATTTAAAAAAAAGGTGAAAATCGCAGAAAAGCGACAGGCTATAGTCCATGGTCTCGGAGCGCATGCTATAGGGTGCCATTTTTCATGATTTCAGAGGATTAAAAAAAAAAGGTGAAAATCGCAGAAAAGCGACAGGCTATAGTCCATCGTCTCGGAGCGCATGCTATAGGGTGCCATTTTTCACAATTTCGGAGGATTAAAAAAAAAAGGTGAAAATCGCAGAAAAGCGACAGGCTATAGTCTATCGTCTCGGAGTGCATGCTATAGGGTGCCATTTTTCACGATTTCGGAGGATTAAAAAAAAAAGGTGAAAATCGCAGAAAAGCGACAGGCTATAGTCCATCGTCTCGGAGTGCATGCTATAGGGTGCCATTTTTCACGATTTCAGAGGATTAAAAAAAAAAGGTGAAAATCGCAGAAAAGCGACAGTCTATAGTCCATGGTGTCGGAGGGCATGCTATAGGGTGCCATTTTTCACGATTTCGGAGGATTTAAAAAAAAGGTGAAAATCGCAGAAAAGCGACAGGCTATAGTCCATGGTCTCGGAGCGCATGCTATAGGGTGCCATTTTTCATGATTTCAGAGGATTAAAAAAAAAAGGTGAAAATCGCAGAAAAGCGACAGGCTATAGTCCATCGTCTCGGAGCGCATGCTATAGGGTGCCATTTTTCACAATTTCGGAGGATTAAAAAAAAAAGGTGAAAATCGCAGAAAAGCGACAGGCTATAGTCTATCGTCTCGGAGTGCATGCTATAGGGTGCCATTTTTCACGATTTCGGAGGATTAAAAAAAAAAGGTGAAAATCGCAGAAAAGCGACAGGCTATAGTCCATCGTCTCGGAGTGCATGCTATAGGGTGCCATTTTTCACGATTTCAGAGGATTAAAAAAAAAAGGTGAAAATCGCAGAAAAGCGACAGTCTATAGTCCATGGTGTCGGAGGGCATACTATAGTATGTCGTTTTTTACGATTTTGGAGGATTTTATACTTGTCAATGTCATTTATACTGGTCAAGGTCATTTACTAGCATGCTATAGGGTGCCATTTGTCACGATTTCGGAGGATTTAAAAAAAAGGTGAAAATCGCAGAAAAGCGACAGGCTATAGTCCATCGTCTCGGAGCGCATGCTATAGGGTGCCATTTTTCACGATTTCGGAGGATTTAAAAAAAAGGTGAAAATCGCAGAAAAGCGACAGGCTATAGTCCATGGTCTCGGTGCCATTTTTCACGATTTTGGAGGATTAAAAAAAAAGGTGAAAATCGCGGAAAAGCGACAGGCTATAGTCCATCGTCTCGGAGCGCATGCTATAGGGTGCCATTTTTCATGATTTCAGAGGATTTAAAAAAAAGGTGAAAATCGCAGAAAAGCGACAGGCTATAGTCCATCGTCTCGGAGCGCATGCTTTTGGGTGCCATTTTTCACAATTTCGGAGGATTAAAAAAAAAGGTGAAAATCGCAGAAAAGCGACAGGCTATAGTCCATCGTCTCGGAGCGCATGCTATAGGGTGCCATTTGTCACGATTTCGGAGGATTTAAAAAAAAGGTGAAAATCGCAGAAAAGCGACAGGCTATAGTCCATGGTCTCGGTGCCATTTTTCACGATTTTGGAGGATTAAAAAAAAAGGTGAAAATCGCGGAAAAGCGACAGGCTATAGTCCATCGTCTCGGAGCGCATGCTATAGGGTGCCATTTTTCACGATTTTGGAGGATTTAAAAAAAAAGGTGAAAATCGCGGAAAAGCGACAGGCTATAGTCCATGGTCTCGGTGCCATTTTTCACGATTTCGGAGGATTAAAAAAAAAGGTGAAAATCGCGGAAAAGCGACAGGCTATAGTCCATGGTCTCGGAGGGCATACTGGTCAAGGTAATTTATACTGGTCAAGGTTATTTATACTGGTCAAGGTCATTTACCAGTCTTATGAAGGTAATTTATACTGGTCAAGGTCATATTTACTGGTCAAGGTCATTTATACTTGTCAAGGTCATTTATACTGGTCACGGTAATTTGCTAGTCTTATGAAGGTCATTTATACTGGTCAAGGTCATTTTTACTGGTCAAGGTCATTTATACTTGTCAATGTAAGTTATACTGGTCAAGGTCATTTACTAGCATGCTATAGGGGGCCATTTTTCACGATTTCGGAGGATTTAAAAAAAAAAGTGAAAATCGCAGAAAAGCGACAGGCTTATAGTCCATGGTCTCGGAGCGCATGCTATAGGGTGCCATTTTTCACGATTTCGGAGGATTAAAAAAAAAGGTGAAAATCACGGAAAAGCGACAGGCTATAGTCCATCGTCTCGGAGCGCATGCTATAGGGTGCCATTTTTCACAATTTCGGAGGATTTTAAAAAAAGGTGAAAATCGCAGAAAAGCGACAGGCCGTCCGAAATAAATGATAACTTTGGCATGCTACTAGTCCTACATACTTACACCTAGAATCCCCATTCAAACCTATTTATGCCGTCCGAAGCCATGAACTATAGTATGTCGTTTTTTCATGATTTTCATCTTTTTTTCAAATAGTCCAAAATCACGAAAAACGACATGCTATAGTATGCCGTCCGAAAAAAATTATAACTTTGGCATGCTACTAGTCCTACATACTTACACCTAGAATCCCCATTCAAACCTATTTAGGTTCATCTTACGGTGAAAAGGAATCTTTGAAATGTTTCATCGTTTTAGAAATATAGTGTTTTTGAGAAATTCAGAATGGGGGTCAATGGCAGATTTTGGCAAGTAAAGATTTGAGTGGGGTTTGAACCCATAATCTCCAGATCATACAGCCAGTGTGCTAAGTCACTGATCTACTTGCTACCTGCCACAACACAGTCTGCTGTTCCCTTTGAGTACAACATTGATACAAAAATAAAATAGAAAAAATAAAATAACAGGAGATTTGTCTATTGTTTATTTTTTCTGTTGTTTATCTCTAGACGTTCGAATGTTTATGAACCACAATGGAAACAAGTCTCTGGCTCTTCTGTCATTATCTATTCGGCCTTTTACGAACAGCATGCACAGTGACTCACTGGGTACAGAGCCTGCCTGGGAATCAGGAGGCTGCAGGTTCAAGTCCTGGCTCTGACATAGTGTCCCGAAAATATGACAAAATATATTATGCCGTCCCAAACCATGGACTATAGTATGTCGTTTTTTCATGATTTTCATATTTTTTTCAAATCCTCCAAAATCATGAAAAACGACATGCTATAGTATGCCGTCCGAAGCCATGAACTATAGTATGTCGTTTTTTCATGATTTTCATCTTTTTTTCAAATAGTCCAAAATCACGAAAAACGACATGCTATAGTATGCCGTCCGAAAACAATTATAACTTTGGCATGCTACTAGTCGTACATACTTACACCTAGAATCCCCATTCAAACCTATTTAGGTTCATCTTACGGTGGTCATGTTTGCCTGAAAAGGAATCTTTGAAATGTTTCATAGTTTTAGAAATATAGTGCTTTAAATTTGAGAAATGTATAATGGCAGATAGTGGCACGTCAAAAAATCATTCACCTAGAAACTCCATTCACACTTTTTATAATTCATCTTTCTGTGGAGACACATGCTGGAACTTTTTACTTTGAAATGTTTTGTAGTTTCTGAGTTATTTAAGTTAAACGCCCAATGCATTCCCAATGGCAATAGCACAAACTTTGGCATGCTACTAGTCCTACATACTTACACCTAGAAACCCCATTCAAACCTATTTAGGTTAATATTACGGTGGACATGTTTGCGTGAAAAGGAATCTTTGAAATGTTTCATCGTTTTAGAAATATAGTGCTTTTAAATTTGAGAAATTCAGAATGGGGGTCAATGGCAGATTTTGGCAAGTAAAGATTTGAGTGGGGTTTGAACCCATAATCTCCAGATCATGCAGCCAGTGTGCTAAGTCACTGATCTACTTGCTACCTGCCACAACACAGTCCGCTGTTCCCTTTGAGTACAACATTGATACAAAAATAAAATACAAAAAATAAAATAACAGGAGATTTGTCTATTGTTTCTTTTTTCTGTTGTTTATCTCTAGACATTCGAATGTTTATGAACCACAATGGAAACAAGTCTCTGGCTCTTCTGTCATTATCTATTCGGCCTTTTACGAACAGCATGCACAGTGACTCACTGGGTACAGAGCCTGCCTGGGAATCAGGAGGCTGCAGGTTCAAGTCCTGGCTCTGACATAGTGTCCCGAAATCATGAAAATATGACAAAATATATTATGCCGTCCCAAACCATGGACTATAGTATGTAGTTTTTTCATGATTTTCATCTTTTTTTCAAATCCTCCAAAATCATGAAAAACGACATGCTATAGTATGCCGTCCGAAGCCATGAAATATAGTATGTCGTTTTTTCATGATTTTCACCTTTTTTTCAAATAGTCCAAAATCACGAAAAACGACATGCTATACGTAGTATGCCGTCCGAAAAAAATTATAACTTTGGCATGCTACTAGTCCTACATACTTACACCTAGAATCCCCATTCAAACCTATTTAGGTTCATCTTACGGTGGACATGTTTGCCTGAAAAGGAATCTTTGAAATGTTTCATAGTTTTAGAAATATAGTGCTTTAAATTTGAGAAATTTATAATGGCAGATAGTGGCACGTCAAAAAATCATTCACCTAGAAACTCCATTCACACTTTTTATAATTCAGCTTTCTGTGGAGACACATGCTGGAACTTTTTACTTTGAAATGTTTTGTAGTTTCTGAGTTATTTAAGTTAAACGCCCAATGCATTCCCAATGGCAATAGCACAAACTTTGGCATGCTACTAGTCCTACATACTTACACCTAGAACCCCCATTGAAACCTATTTAGGTTCATCTTACGGTGGACATGTTTGCCTGAAAAGAAATCTTTGAAATGTTCCATCGTTTTAGAAATATAGTGCTTTTAAATTTGAGAAATTCAGAATGGGGGTCAATGGCAGATTTTGGCAAGTAAAGATTTGAGTGGGGTTTGAACCCACAATCTCCAGATCATGCAGCCAGTGTGCTAAGTCACTGATCAACTTGCTACCTGCCACAACACAGTCTGCTGTTCCCTTTGAGTACAACATTGATACAAAAATAAAATACAAAAAATAAAATTACAGGAGATTAAACATAATGTTTTGGGCCAAACAAATAATTAGAAAGTAGAAAAAAACGGCAGGTTACAACACTTTTTTTTATTGTTTTTCTTCTTTGTAATTATGTGTTTGGTCCAAAACATTGTGGTTGTTGTCAATTTGTCACGACTCGAGTTGGCTTCGTACAACGCTTAAAAGGTCTTTAAATAAATACTTTTTGAAATGTCTATGAGGGAAAATGCATTGGGATTCATTTCTGGCGTCGTCATGAAAGGGGGCGGGGCCTGGTGTCGTCATGAAAGGGGGCGGGGCCTGACATCGACATGAAAGGGGGTGGGGCCTGGCGTCGTCATGGAAGGGGGCGGGACTACGATGCTCTATAGCCACACTGAACGCTGCTAAGAAATGATCCGTTGCAAGTTACGTTTATGTTCTATTGTTCTGCTTCAGTGCAATAGATACATGTTCTATTGTTCTGCTTCAGTGCAATAGATACATGTTCTATTGTTCTGCTTCAGTGCAATAGATACATGTTCTATTGTTCTGCTTCAGTGCAATAGATACATGTTCTATTGTTCTGCTTCAGTGCAATAGATACATGTTCTATTGTTCTGCTTCAGTGCAATAGATACATGTTCTATTGTTCGGCTTCAGTGCAATAGATACATGTTCTATTGTTCGGCTTCAGTACAGTCAGGGTTTTTGTAATAACAGCTGCAATTAACCCATTCTGGGCAGGAACCCCTGTTGGTGTTTTAAACATTATGTTATGCTCCACACGTCCCAAACTCTTCTCCCTTCTGGCTCCAAAACTATGGAATGCACTTCCCATCACAGTCAGAACTGCAGCCTCACTCCCAATCTTCCGCCGTAGTCTGAAAACCCACCTCTTCAGACTCCACCATGGCCCGTAACACTTGCCCTAGCCTAGCCCCTTAGATAGCACATTATGTAGACTTAGATAGACAGACTTATAGCTTGTTACGTAGACAGCTCTAGAATTGCACTTTATGTAGTCATAGCACTTTATAGTACACATGTATAATATATTATATAGTATAGTATGTATAGTTTACATAGATACTCCACTGTTACGTTCTTAGTCTACGCATGATTCATGATAACTACTTTTTATATATGTGATGTATGCCATGCTTTTGTTATTGCTTAATGTAAATCGCTCTGGATTAAGAGCGTCTGCTAAATGCCTAAATTGTAAATTGTTATGCTTTAGCTCATAGCGCGGCACCAAGCAATGAGCTTGTAGATTTCAACCACTATAAGCTTGTAGATCTGCTATTTATTTTTTAAATCGTGAAAAAGTGGCGCAAATCTTTGAATATATATTCTTTCAGAGCGAACGTTTTTTAACTCAAATCTGGGCTTCTGAGGTGTGAGCCTGCCTGGAATAACATATTTTCAGATGGGGGGGGGGGAGGGTCGGCGGCCAATTACATATAATTTTTGGGGTCCTTGACATGAAATATTGAGAACCACTGATATAGAAACATGAGGTTTTTCAGACAATTGTCATGATTTAAAAGACATTTTTTTAAATTTCGACGTCAGGCCAAAATGGGTGTGTACTGTTATATATGTCATGTGACTGTTATAGATGTCATGTGACTGTTATATATGTCATGTGACTGTTATATATGTCATGTGACTGTTATATATGTCATGTGACTGTTATATATGTCATGTGACTGTTATATATGTCATGTGCAACAGGGATTTGTGCAATAATAACATGAAGTAGGTTACGTGTGTGTTTTGTTGTATTAGCTTTAATAGTTTTTATATTCTAGTTTATGATGCACTGATCCGTTGGCACTTTTTCATTTCGTTGTACTTTGTTGCAATGACAATTAATGAATCTATCTATCTATCTATCTATCTATTTCTTCAGAGTAAAGTTGCAGAGTAAAGAGCAGATCTGGATCACGTGGACATCCATTTTAACACAGTGATCTTACCAGGCTGTCATTTATCATTTATCATCATCATTTATCATCTCCAATATCAAAATATTCTTACATCAATAATCATTTATCATCATTTATCATGTATCATCATTTATCATCTCCAATATCAAAATATTCTAACATCAATAATCATTTATCATCATTTATCATGTATCATCATTTATCATCTCCAATATCAACATATTCTAACATCAATAATCATTTATAATTTATCATTTATCATCATTTATCATCTCCAATATCAACATATTCTAACATCAATAATCATTTATAATTTATCATCATTTATCATTTATCATCATTTATCATCTCCAATATCAACATATTCTAACATCAATAATCATTTATAATTTATCATGTATCATCATTTATCATTTATCATCTCCAATATCAACATATTCTAACATCAATAATCATTTATAATTTATCATCATTTATCATTTATCATCTCCAATATCAACATATTCTAACATCAATAATTATATCAAACACGGTGTGTTGTAAGTCCTCCTTTATTTTCCTCAACAAATTATTATAATTTTATTTTTTACAAAAGGCACAAATCATTCAGAACGTTGATAAGCTGCTTCCAGTGTTGATTTCGTCGACTAAAACTAAGACGAAAAATGTTCGTCGACTACCTTTTTCCACTGACGAAAACTAAATGGAAACTAAATAAAAACTAAGCTAGTAAGACGACTAAAACTAAGACTAAATCATATTGACAATTTTGTTGACAAATAAAAACTAGACTAAAATGTAAGAAGGGACTAGTGGACAAGAGATCCAGTATAAGTCATTTTACACTTGGTTGCGTGCTGAAAATAGCAGATCTACAAGCTCACGAGCTTGTAGATCTGCTATTTTCAGCAAGTGTAAAATCAGTCATTACGACGGCATCGAGGTCCGCCAAAATACATTTTGTTCGACTGAATCAACTGTAGATTTAGTCAACTAATATCTTATGATATTTAGTCGACTAAAACTAGACTAACATTAAGACATTCCTGGTAACTAAAATGTGACTAAAACTAAAATAAATGCTGCCAAAAACAACCCTGGCTGCTTCAAAATGTTCTCTAATACAGTGGTTCCCAAAGTGGGGTCCGGGGACCCCCAGGGGTCCTTGAGGGAGTTCCAGGGGGTCCCCAGGGGTCCTTGAGGGAGTTCCAGGGGGTCCGGGGAGCCCCAGGGGTCCCTGAGGGAGTTCCAGGGGGTCCGGGTACCCCCAGGGGTCCTTGAGGGAGTTCCAGAGGGTCCGGGGAGCCCCAGGGGTCCCTGAGGGAGTTCCAGGGGGTCCGGGGAGCCCCAGGGGTCCTTGAGGGAGTTCCAGGGGGTCCGGGGAGCCCCAGGGGTCCTTGAGGGAGTTCCAGGGGGTCCGGGGACCCCCAGGGGTCCTTGAGGGAGTTCCAGGGGGTCCTTGAGGGAGTTCCAGGGGGTCCGGGGAGCCCCAGGGGTCCTTGAGGGAGTTCCAGGGGGTCCTGAGGGAGTTCCAGGGGGTCCGGGGAGCCCCAGGGGTTCCTGAGGGAGTTCCAGGGGGTCCGGGGAGCCCCAGGGGTTCCTGAGGGAGTTCCAGGGGGTCCGGGGACCCCCAGGGGTCCTTGAGGGAGTTCCAGGGGGTCCGGGGACCCCCAGGGGTCCTTGAGGGAGTTCCAGGGGGTCCGGGGACCCCCAGGGGTCCTTGAGGGAGTTCCAGGGGGTCCGGGGAGCCCCAGGGGTCCTTGAGGGAGTTCCAGGGGGTCCGGGGAGCCCCAGGGGTTCCTGAGGGAGTTCCAGGGGGTCCGGGGAGCCCCAGGGGTTCCTGAGGGAGTTCCAGGGGGTCCGGGGAGCCCCAGGGGTTCCTGAGGGAGTTCCAGGGGGTCCGGGGACCCCCAGGGGTCCTTGAGGGAGTTCCAGGGGGTCCGGGGACCCCCAGGGGTCCTTGAGGGAGTTCCAGGGGGTCCGGGGAGCCCCAGGGGTTCCTGAGGGAGTTCCAGGGGGTCCGGGGAGCCCCAGGGGTCCCTGAGGGAGTTCCAGGGGGTCCAGAGGAGGTCAGGGTAGTTTTGGGGAGGCCAGTGGAGGTCAAGGTAGAGTTTTGGGGAGGCCAGTGGAGGTCAGGGTAGAGTTTTGGGGAGGCCAGTGGAGGTCAAGGTAGAGTTTTGGGGAGGCCAGTGGAGGTCAGGGTAGAGTTTTGGGGAGGCCAGTGGAGCATCGATCTTAACACTTTGATTGCTACAAGATCTCGACAGGCCTATTTGGATGTTGCTACCGTTTAACATTGCACAAAGGCCTTGTTCGGGGGCCCACAGCAAAATGTTCTCTTATAGCGAGAATCACACGCATACATCAAAAGAAAGCTGAACTTGTCCACTTCAATTTAAAAAATACATTTTGATTTTACCATGTTCCATTCTGGAGATATTGACCTTTTTGCAACACCTGCATTTGCCTGGAAGTGGTTATCTTGAACAGCGAGCAGAGTTATGGATGGTTTAAAGTCAGAGACATTGACAGGCAGATATAAAATTGAACCCAATAAATATCCTATACATCCTATACACCGAATGAAAGCCCTGAATGTGTACTTTTACGAGGAAAAGAGTAAACATTGATCCCATGTACAGTTAGACAGTAATTGGTTATTGAATGCAGCTTGTGCCCACCAGATAACTTCAGAGAAGACATGGACGTGAACTCCTCAATATTCACAAAATAAGGCCTATAGCGACATATAAATACTATATACCGTATGAAACAGAAGACTCTCTGCTTTCATAAGAAAAAAACTTCTACTGTAGTAATAATAAAAATCACACCCATGTGAAGTGAGTGGTGCAACTCTGTCCCATATTCTGTTCTCTGCTTATTCAATACAGCTCGCTATATACGGACTGAGGCAGAAAGTCATGTAAACCTTTTATTTACAGTTTGGTCTGTAAACTTCTACTGTAATAATAAAAATCACACCCCTGTGAAGTGAGCGGTGCAACTGTTCTCTACAGTTGCGTGCCTCAGTCCGTATATAGCGAGCTGTAGTGAATAAGTACAGAACAGTTGCAACGCTCACTTCACAGGGGTGTGATTTTTATTATTACAGTAGAAGTGTACAGACCAAACTGTAAATAAAAGGTTTACATGACTTTCTGCCTCAGTCCGTATATAGCGAGCTGTATTGAATAAGCAGAGAACAGAATATGGGACAGAGTTGCACCACTCACTTCACATGGGTGTGATTTTTATTATTACTACAGTAGAAGTTTTTTTCTTATGAAAGCAGAGAGTCTTCTGTTTCATACGGTATATAGTATTTATATGTCGCTATAGGCCTTATTTTGTGAATATTGAGTTCGGGTCCATGTCTTCTCTGCAGTTATATCTGGTGGGCGCAATGTGCATCCACCCAGTAACCAATTTATGACAGACTGTACATGGGATCAATGTTTACTCTTTTCCTCGTAAAAGTACACATTCAGGGCTTTCATTCGGTGTATAGGATGTATAGCATATTTATTGTGTTTATTGTTATTGGGCAGCAAAAGTCTTGATCGTACGGCTATAAAAAGTCCCATTCCACCGTTCGGTTCAGAACTATAGTATAACGGTGAGACGCGTTGTCATCATGAGCTGATTTTGTTTTTCAAGCTAGTATAGGGAACATGCCTGGGCATGCACGGTTTAGGACGCGGAAAAGTTCGTTATACATTACACCCGGGTCGATTACGTCCCCGACGCGTTAATTGCGGTCTTATCACTACAATTATAATGAATAAAAAAGCGTTACAATCACACGTCTGAGCGATCTCCGATTATGACGGCTCTGCATGGCGATACGTGATCCACCAACGGTAGACTGTCTGTTGTCATGGCGGCCCCTCTCGATACTGTAGTTTGTTTGTTAGTTCGTAGTATTGTAGGCTCGGGGATCGTTTGGTCGCTACAGTATGAAGAAGTAAACATGCAGACGTGTTGCAGACGTTGTGCAATTATCATCTGGTGCAGAATCTGCAGATCATGTGTTAGGCAGCGTAACAGCGTTCCGTTCATGTTTTTTTCCGAGACATGAGCCCCCATCTCGCAAGGCCCTCCTCCTGCAGGAGAAACAGGAGGGGAGGGGGGAATCGAGTATAAAAGCCAATAGGTGGAGGAAAGCCTGGTGAGGCGAGGTTAGGTGAAATTTGATTCTTTTCACACACAGACTGGGCGTATCCATTTTACACTGGTTTATACACGTAAAGCGGCCGGCCCTCCTGTTTTCAGGAGGGGAGGGTTTTTTTTTTTTTTGGTTTTTTTTCTGATCACGTGAGCGGGACTAAGCAGCAATGATAGGGCGATGGTTCTTCATTGTCCGGGTGGGTAAAAAGATGAATGAAAGTATGCTATAAAAAAGTGATTGAAACGTATTGATACGTGATTCGCACCCGACGTTTGATTAATTGATAACGTATTGATACGCGATTCGCGTCGGCTGTGTTAATCATTAAATCATTAATCAATGCAATGAGGAACCGACCCCAAGCCGTCAGGTTCGGCCAGAGATTTCAACCTTTGACCTTTGGGGAGGCCAGTGGGAGGTCAGGGTAGTTTTGGGGAGGCCAGAGGGAGGTCAGGGTAGAGTTTTGGGGAGGCCAGAGGGGGTCAGGGTAGAGTTTTGGGGAGGCCAGTGGGGGGTCCTCTGGGGGGGCCAGTGGAGGTCAGGGTAGAGTTTTGGGGAGGCCAGTGGGGGGTCCTAGGGGGGGCCAGTGGGGGGGTCCTCTGTGGGGGCCAGTGGGGGGTCCTCTGGGGGGGCCAGCCAGGGGCCTCTCAGGGTAGAGGTTTGGGGGGTCCTCTGGGGGGTCCTCTGGGGGGGCCAGCCAGGGGCCTCTCAGGGTACAGCCTCCTGTAGCGTCCCAGAGCCCAGACGGGGAAGACGTTGCGGTAGGAGGTGTAGCTGATGGCACAGCTCTTATTGAACACGCCCGAGATGTTCTCCTATGGACACAATATTAACACTATGAACCTCCTATGGACACAATATTAACACTATGAACCTCCTATGGACACAATATTAACATTATGAACCTCCTATGGACACAATATTAACACTATGAACCTCCTATGGACACAATATTAACATTATGAACCTCCTATGGACACAATATTAACACTATGAACCTCCTATGGACACAATATTAACATTATGAACCTCCTATGGACACAATATTAACACTATGAACCTCCTATGGACACAATATTAACATTATGAACCTCCTATGGACACAATATTAACACTATGAACCTCCTATGGACACAATATTAACATTATGAACCTCCTATGGACACAATATTAACACTATGAACCTCCTATGGACACAATATTAACACTATGAACCTCCTATGGACACAATATTAACATTATGAACCTCCTATGGACACAATATTAACACTATGAACCTCCTATGGACACAATATTAACACTATGAACCTCCTATGGACACAATATTAACACTATGAACCTCCTATGGACACAATATTAACATTATGAACCTCCTATGGACACAATATTAACACTATGAACCTCCTATGGACACAATATTAACACTATGAACCTCCTATGGACACAATATTAACACTATGAACCTCCTATGGACACAATATTAACATTATGAACCTCCTATGGACACAATATTAACACTATGAACCTCCTATGGACACAATATTAACATTATGAACCTCCTATGGACACAATCATATTAACATTATGAACCTCCTATGGACACAATATTAACATTATGAACCTCCTATGGACACAATAATATTAACATTATGAACCTCCTATGGACACAATATTAACATTATGAACCTCCTATGGACACAATATTAACACTATGAACCTCCTATGGACACAATATTAACATTATGAACCTCCTATGGACACAATATTAACACTATGAACCTCCTATGGACACAATATTAACACTATGAACCTCCTATGGACACAATATTAACATTATGAACCTCCTATGGACACAATATTAACATTATGAACCTCCTATGGACACAATATTAACATTATGAACCTCCTATGGACACAATATTAACACTATGAACCTCCTATGGACACAATATTAACATTATGAACCTCCTATGGACACAATATTAACATTATGAACCTCCTATGGACAAAATATTAACATTATTGACGTGTGTGTGGGTTTGTGTGTGTGTGTGTGTGTGTGTGTGTGTGTGTGTGCCCATACGACAGAGATATGAGTCCACACACCCCCATGTGGACATTGTGGTACTGCAGCTAAAACAGCTTCAGAAGCAAAAAATAAGGTGATTGAGGCTCAAACCATTAGAAATAAGTGTGAGGGACATAGACATTAGACAATATGACATTAAATATAAAAAAAATGTTTTAAAGTTAATGTTATGGCTGCTAGAAGAAAAAATCACACCTGTGTGAACTGAGTGGTGCAACTCCCCCTGCCTCTCTCTCTCTGTGTAATTAGCAGGCAACAGTGCAACACTATCTCTCTCTCTCTGTTTCTGGCACAACAGCGCCACTTTTGCCCCTACTGGTACTCATAGTCACATAGGTGAGGACGGACATTGCTGTTCCTTGGAGTGGTTGCACCATCAAACATAAGTGCTAACCCTAACCCATTGACATAGACAATATGACATTAAATATTAAAAAAAACGTTTAACACTTTTTGTTTAGTATTTCTTCTTTCTAATTATTTAATCTGCTCCAAAACATTGTGTTTGTCGTCATGATTTGTCACGACAAGAGTTGTCTCTGTCCGCAGCGTAAACGTCTTTAAATAAATACTTTTTGAAACGCCTATGAGAACCCCAACAATTATTATGTAATTGGCTGCCGACCCCCGTCTGAAAATATGTTGTTCGCTGTGAAAGAATATATATTCAAAGATTTGCGCCGCATTTTCACGATTTTTCAGAAATAGCAGATCTACAAGCTTGTAGATCTGCTATTTTCCAACAGCTAAAGTATAACATAAATGCTTAAATACATACTTTTTTTAACGTCTATGAGTCTATAGAGGGCGGGACTGAAAGGGGGCGGGACTGAAAGGGGGCGGGACTGAATGGGGCGGGACTGAAAGGGAGCGGGACTGTAAGGGGCGGGACTGAAATGGGGCGGGACTGAAAGGGGGCGGGACTGCCACGCTCTGCTGGGTAACTGCTTGTCAATCACTCACCTGTGGCCAATCCCCATTGGGTAACTGCTTGTCAATCAGCAGTTGCACCGCCCTCTCAATGGCCGCCGTGTCTGGATGTCTGAAAAACACACAATGTGACATGTGTCAATCAAATCAATTGTGACATGTGTCAATCAAATCAATTGTGACATGTGTCACTAAATGTGACTAAATTATTTTCGCTCCTATGCCACCAAAATGTGGAACGCCCTACCAACTGTCATTAAGACATGCGAATCCCTTGACTCCTTCAAAACCGCTCTCAAAGGGCACCTACTGATGGCTGCAATTCGAAACTGGCCCCCGTAAAATCTGATTCCCCCCCCCCCACCCCCCCCTTTTTTCCCCTCACTGTATATATTTCTTTTCCCTTTTTACCTCCTTTATGATGAATTCCTGTTCTGTCTATAGAAGTGTCTATTTGTACGTCTCTAAATGTTTTGATGATTTGAACATGGTGGACCCTATTGGAAACAAGTGTAATGCTTAATTGGGTCGTCCACTCACAGTTAACAGCCTTTGTATTGAGTTTGTGCTTGAAATGTACTGTAATTCTGCAAACTGTTAATAAATTCTTCAATCAATCAATCAAAGTAATGTGACATGTGTCAATCAAATCAATTGTGACATGTGTCAATCAAATTAATGTGACATGTGTCAATCAAATTAATGTGACATGTGTCAATCAAATGAACGTGACATGTGTCAATCAAAGTAATGCGACCAAGTACAGTGCTTTAGGACACAATGGGGCATTGGTCTTTCAGCGTTTTGCAGATGATCAAAGTACAGAATGGAAGCTTCACATGTCATTTATTAGGTATTAGTTGTATTAGGGTTAGGGTTAATGGAAGCTTCACATGATGTCATTTATTAGGTATTAGTTGTATTAGGGTTAGGGTTAATGGGAGCTTCACATGATGTCATTTATTAGGTATTAGTTGTAATAGGGTTAGGGTTAATGGAAGCTTCACATGATGTCATTTATTAGGTATTAGTTGTATTAGGGTTAGGGTTAATGGGAGCTTCACATGATGTCATTTATTAGGTATTAGTTGTAATAGGGTTAGGGTTAATGGAAGCTTCACATGATGTCATTGATTAGGTATTAGTTGTATTAGGGTTAGGGTTAATGGAAGCTTCACATGATGTCATTGATTAGGTATTAGTTGTAATAGGGTTAGGGTTAATGGAAGCTTCACATGATGTCATTGATTAGGTATTAGTTGTAATAGGGTTAGGGTTAATGGAAGCTTCACATGATATAGGTATTAGTTGTAATAGGGTTAGGGTTAATGGGAGCTTCACATGATGTCATTGATTAGGTATTAGTTGTAATAGGGTTAGGGTTAATGGGAGCTTCACATGATGTCATTGATTAGGTATTAGTTGTAATAGGGTTAGGGTTAATGGAAGCTTCACATGATGTCATTGATTAGGTATTAGTTGTAATAGGGTTAGGGTTAATGGAAGCTTCACATGATATAGGTATTAGTTGTAATAGGGTTAGGGTTAATGGGAGCTTCACATGATGTCATTGATTAGGTATTAGTTGTAATAGGGTTAGGGTTAATGGGAGCTTCACATGATGTCATTGATTAGGTATTAGTTGTAATAGGGTTAGGGTTAATGGAAGCTTCACATGATGTCATTGATTAGGTATTAGTTGTAATAGGGTTAGGGTTAATGGGAGCTTCACATGATGTCATTTATTAGGTATTAGTTGTATTAGGGTTAGGGTTAATGGGAGCTTCACATGATGTCATTTATTGAAATCAGAACACATTTGACTGTTTGCTAAATGGAGGAGTGGCATATCCTGACATTTAGGGCCTTTCTCTGCCCCCCCACCTCTCTCCCTGTGTTTTAGGATCCAAGATGGCCGCAGCACCAGGAGGGGGTGGGGCGGAGGTGAGCGGGCGGGGTCGACATATGACCTTACTGGGCTGCGTTCAAGACACTTGCCTTGTGTCTGACACCTGACTTGTGTCTGAACACAGCTTTGATGGATGTGTTCTGCCCCCCTCTCCCCCCATCAAACAAAATGTTTGGTCAAACCATATGGGGTTCCATTGGAAATGCATTGGAGCGGCCATTAAACACAGACGCAAGACAAACGCAATTTGTGAACGCAGCCCAGTAAGGCCACCCCCTCCTGGTGCTGTGGCCATCTTGGATCCTAAAACACACGGAGAGAGGTGGGGCAGAGAAAGGCCCTTAACAGATGAGTATTAATAATTAGTCTTGCAAGATGCTGTTTGGGTAATTTTCCACAAATACATAGCCTATGAAATGAAATGCAACAGATATGCCGGTGTCTGGGTATTGAAAACCTCAACGTATATATACCGTGCGACCACTTTGACTTGAGATTTACAATGCTAGCACTTTTCACAAACTGATGGAGTATATTATAGTACTTTGTGAGATGTATATTGAGATGGCAGGTGTATGACATTGAAAAGGACAAATCAAACATATGGGACTTTATTAGAACACAAAGAAATCGCTACAGCCTCAGTAATGGACCAGTGAAATGGGGGTATTTTATGATGCCTCTGATTGCATTGACAGCTGCAGTACAAAGTTGAAACGGACCAGAAGTGGGGGCGATGTCTCATTTGGGGGCGTGAAATTTGTAGTCCCTGTGTTTCTCTATCTCTAAGGGAGGTGAACTTCACACCCTATCTCTAAGGGAGGTGAACTTCTCACCCTATCTCTAAGGGAGGTGAACTTCTCACCCTATCTCTAAGGGAGGTGAACTTCTCACCCTATCTCTAAGGGAGATGAACTTCTCAGCCGATCTCTAATGAGATTAACTTCTCAGCCTATCTCTAAGGGAGATTAACTTCTCACCCTATCTCTAAGGGAGGTGAACTTCTCACCCTATCTCTAAGAGAGATGAACTTCTCACCCTATCTCTAAGGGAGATTCTCACCCTATCTCTAAGGGAGGTGAACTCACCCTATCTCTAAGGGAGGTGAACTTCTCATTGGTCGACGTGATGTCACATCATCCTCGCGTCCCATTGGTTCGACCCACGAGTGGTCGCTACTCGAGCTAGTAGGAAGTATATCCATATATGGTATGCAGTCATGTGACGACATGTTGCCCCGCCCCCTCCACAGGTCATGTGACGTCATGCCCCGCCCACTCAGTACTGGCTTGCTACTCGAGCTAACAGGCCTAGCATCCAGCTAGCAGGCCTAGGATCCAGATAGTAGGCCTAGAATCGAACTAACAGGCCTAGCATCCAGCTATAGCAGGCCTAGCATCCAGCTAGCAGGCCTAGCATCAAGCTAGCATCCAGCTAGCAGGCCTAGCATCCAGCTAGCATCCAGCTAGCAGCATTCAGCTAGCATCCAGCTAGCAGCATCCAGCTAGCATCCAGCTAGCAGCATCCAGCTAGGATCCAGCTAGCATCCAGCTAGCATCCAGCAATCATCCAGCAAGCAGCATCCAGCTAGCATCCAGATAGCAGCATCCAGCTAGCAGGCCTAGCATCCAGCTAGCATCCAGCTAGCAGGCCTAGCATCCAGCTAGCATCCAGCTAGCAGGCCTAGCATCCAGCTAGCATCCAGCTAGCAGGCCTTGCATCCAGCTAGCAGGCCTAGCATCCAGCTAGCAGGCCTAGCAGCATCCCACACTTTGTCAGGTCAATGACCCCCAAATCAACACTAATCAGCCTGCGGACCCCCATTTGAAAAGATATGCCAGGGACCCCCATTTGAAAAGATATGCCAGGGACCCCCATTTGAAAAGATATGCCAGGGACCCCCATTTGAAAAGATATGCCAGGGACCCCCATAAGAGAAGAAATTTAATGGCATTTCTATCTCTGGGACCCCCACTTTATATCGTAAAATATAGTGTACAAATGGAACCAAATGGACCCGTTGGGGTCCATTTGGTTCCATCTGTACACTCTCAGAGTTACAGACCATTTTTTTGGTCCTAAACTAGCTGGAGACCCCCTGGAACTCCCTCAAGGACCCCTGGGGGTCCCCGGACTCCTGGGGGGGTGGGGGGGGGGTCCCCGGACCCCACATTTACATATATGGTAATGCAGTCAACGTGACGACATTAACCCCGCCCCTCACGGGCGATAAAAGCGTGCGCTCGTGCCCACCTCCCCGCAGTAGCGTTTAATAGTGTGTTCAGGAAAATCTAATTAACTGTAAGAATATCTTTCTTACAAAAACAGAGGCTTAAAAACCAAAAAGCACAGCAGCGACCAAACCATCGCAGAAGAGGCTCTAACCAAAACCCGGAGAGATCAAAGAAGGGAAACATCAAAACCCGGAGAGATCAAAGAAGGAAACAGGATGTCAGAAGCGGTCGCTCCCAGCCCGACCGCCGCCTCCCCGGCCAAGGTCCAGATGGCGAAGCGCCACCGGCGGACGGGCCCGACGGTCAGCGAGCTCATCGTGGCCGCCGTCTCAGAGTCCCGCGAGCGGAAGGGCATGTCCCTGGCGGCACTGAAGAAGGCGCTGGCGGCCGGCGGCTACGACGTCAACCGCAACAAGGCGCGCGTCCGCATCGCCGTCAAGTCTCTGGTCAACAAGGGCTGGCTGCTGCAGACCAGGGGGAGGGGGGCGGCGGGGTCGTTCCGCGTCGACCGCAAGGCCCTGGCCAAGAGGAGCAGGCCCGCCAGGAGGAGGAGGCGCGGGGCCAAGAAGGCCAGGAAGGCCGTCGGAGGACGCCGGAGGAGGAGGAGGAGGCGCAGGGCGACGGTGGCCACAAGGAGGAGGGCTAGCGGGCCGGCCAAGAGGAGGACGAGGAGGAGGAGAGCAGCGGCGGCTCCCAAGAAGAGGAGGACGGTGAGGAGGAGGATGGTGAGGAAGAGGAGGACGGTGAGGAAGAGGAGGACGCTGAGGAGGAGGTCGGCCTCCGGGAGGAGCAGGAGGAGGACCGTCAGGAGGACCGTGAGGAGGAGGAGGCGTTAGGGAGGTCTCCTGGAGGACCAATAGGAGGTCTGCTCCTCCTGCAGGACCAATAGGAGGTCTGCTCCTCCTGCCGGACCAATAGGAGGGCGGTTAGGGGACGCAGGCGTCAGGAGGTCCAACCTCCTTGTAGAGGACCAGGAGAAGGCTTAGAGAACATGGTAGCATGCTAACATGATGCTAACATGACGCTAACATGATGCTAACGGTGTAGACACTGAAACAATGGGTATCCATGCAAACATGATGCTAACATGATGCTAACGATGTAGACATTGAAACACTGGGTCTGTATACTAACATGATGCTAACATAATGCTGACATAATGCTAACGTGGTGCTAACGGTGTAGACAGTGAAATACTGGGTATCCATGCTAACATAATGCTAACATGATGCTAACATGTCGCTCTGGATTAAGAGCGTCTGCTAAATGCCTAAATTGTAAATTGTCTAACATCTAGGAGTTCTAGGAGCTAGGAGAACGGTGAGGAGACAGAGGGGTTAAGGGCCTTTCAAACGAGAAGCGAGGAACGCAGGCGTTGTTGCCTGGATCAACACAGGTCTCCTCCAGGTCTGTTGAAGAGGGTCTGAATCAACACAGGTCTCCTCCAGGTCTGTTGAAGAGGGTCTGGATCAACACAGGTCTCCTCCAGGTCTGTTGAAGAGGGCCTGGATCAACACAGGTCTCCTCCAGGTCTGTTGAAGAGGGCCTGGATCAACACAGGTCTCCTCCACGTCTGTTGAAGAGGGCCTGGATCAACACAGGTCTCCTCCACGTCTGTTGAAGAGGGTCTGGATCAACACAGGTCTCCTCCAGGTCTGTTGAAGAGGGCCTGGATCAACACAGGTCTCCTCCAGGTCTGTTGAAGAGGGTCTGGATCAACGACAGGTCTCCTCCAGGTCTGTTGAAGAGGGCCTGGATCAACACGGGTCTCCTCCAGGTCTGTTGAAGAGGGCCTGGATCAACACAGGTCTCCTCCAGGTCTGTTGAAGAGGGCCTGGATCAACACAGGTCTCCTCCAGGTCTGCTGAAGAGCGGCGCAACAACGCAAGCGTAAAAAAAAAGCTAAACAGAATCCAGGTCTGGTGAGTCGCGGGGGGCGTGTGCACGTAACGAGCACGCGTGCAACAAATTCACGGGACCGCGCTCACGTAAATACGCTTGCGTTGTCGCACCGCGACTGCTCCCCAGTGCTCCGAGCAAAAATGCAGGTCTCACTGAAAATGAACTATAGGCGCGTTTTATCGCTCCCCGTTTGCAAGGCCCGTTAGACCTCCGTACCAGATATACTCCCTATAGGAACATAGATAATATAAAAACAGATATAATCCCTTTAGGAACAGACATATTATAAAAACAGGAACATAGATATTATAAAAACAGATGCCTGACTGGGCGCTGCAGTTCATTGGAGCGACGCCTCTCCCAATGAAGGCAGGAAGTCGAGCGGAAGTGCAGTGCTGAAGTAAAGGCTTTTTTTTTTAACAAATCTTTATAACAGTCATGACAATACAATACAATACAAACAAACAACAGTTATTAATACAACATCAGAGCCAGGGGGGATTAGATTACTAACAGAAAACATTACAGAGTGAACACAAAGCAACAGTTCTCCTAACAGAAAACATTACAGAGTGAACACAAAACAACAGTTCTCCTAACAGAAAACATTACAGAGTGAACACAAAACAACAGTTCTCCTAACAGAAAACATTACAGAGTGAACACAAAACAACAGTTCTCCTAACAGAAAACATTACAGAGTGAACACAAAACAACAGTTCTCTCAGCTTTCTTATTCAGAAGTGCTGAAGGCGTGGCTGCGTCGCTGCCCAAGTGACGTCACTCATGCGACTCCTCCATCGTCTTTCGCTGTCACTCAAGTGACTACTGGCCAATCACAGCACGTCTTGTCCGGGACCTATGTTACGCACGCAGGAAGCTGCTCATTACATCGAAGGCAAAACGCTTTTCAAGGAATGTCGGGAGAATTGTGCTTTCAACCTTGACACGCCTCAGAGCCGGAAAGGGCGTCTACGTGTATATGGATATGGTTAGGAAGTCCTCCTAGGACAATACATGGGCAACTGGGGGCCCCCCAGGGGCCACATGAGGCCCCCACCATCACTTAATGTGGCCCTCAGGTTAATATCAACTGGGGGCCCCCAGGGGCCACATGTGGCCCCCACCTTCACTTAATGTGGCCCTCAGGTTAATATCAACTGGCGCCCCCCAGGGGCCATATGCGGCCCCCACCTTCACTTAATGTGGCCCTCAGGTTAATATCAACTGGTGGCCCCCAGGGGCCATATGCGGCCCCCTCCTTCACTTAATGAGGCCCTCAGGTTAATATCTTGCTTAATAGCTTCAGAGTAAAAGCGGCCATGTCTTTCCGGAACCCCAGAGCTCCTATTTTGAAGGAATCCCGGCACGGATTGTGTTAATGTGCACGGAGGACCGAGATGACTGGAGACGCCATGGAGGGCTCGACCAATAGGAGGTCTGCTCCTCCCCCTAGGAGGACCAATAGGAGGTCTGCTCCTCCCCCTAGGAGGACCAATAGGAGGACCAATAGGAGACCTGTGAGGAAGACCAGGAGAAGGAGGAGCAGAGGTCTTGTGTTGGTGGACATTTTGGTCAACATTCCATTTTTGCCACGGACACACAGAAATGAGAGGTGGGAGGTGAAGGTCCATTCATTCATACATTGGGAGGTGAAGGTTCATTCATTCATACATTGGGAGGTGAAGATTCATTCATGCATACATTGGGAGGTGAAGGTTCATTCATACATACATTGGGAGGTGAAGGTCCATTCATTCATACATTGGGAGGTGAAGGTTCATTCATTCATACATTGGGAGGTGAAGGTTCATTCATGCATACATTGGGAGGTGAAGGTTCATTCATTCATACATTGGGAGGTGAAGGTTCATTCATGCATACATTGGGAGGTGAAGGTTCATTCATTCATACATTGGGAGGTGAAGGTTCATTCATTCATACATTGGGAGGTGAAGGTTCATTCATTCATACATTGGGAGGTGAAGGTCCATTCATTCATACATTGGGAGGTGAATGTCCATTCATTCATACATTGGGAGGTGAAGGTTCATTCATTCATACATTGGGAGGTGAAGGTTACATTGGGAGGTGAAGGTTCATTCATTCATACATTGGGAGGTGACGGTTCATTCATGCATACATTGGGAGGTGAAGGTTCATTCATTCATACATTGGGAGGTGAAGGTTCATTCATGCATACATTGGGAGGTGACGGTTCATTCATGCATACATTGGGAGGTGAAGGTTCATTCATTCATACATTGGGAGGTGACGGTTCATTCATGCATACATTGGGAGGTGAAGGTTCATTCATTCATACATTGGGAGGTGAAGGTTCATTCATGCATACATTGGGAGGTGAAGGTTCATTCATTCATACACTGGGAGGTGAAGGTTCATTCATTCATACATTGGGAGGTGAAGGTCCATTCATTCATACATTGGGAGGTGAAGGTTCATTCATTCATACATTGGGAGGTGAAGGTTCATTCATTCATACATTGGGAGGTGAAGGTTCATTCATTCATACATTGGGAGGTGAAGGTTCATTCATTCATACATTGGGAGGTGAAGGTCCATTCATTCATACATTGAGAGGTGAAGGTTCATTCATTCATACATTGGGAGGTGAAGGTCCATTCATTCATACATTGGGAGGTGAAGGTTACATTGGGAGGTGAAGGTTCATTCATTCATACATTGGGAGGTGAAGGTTACATTGGGAGGTGAAGGTTCATTCATTCATACATTGGGAGGTGAAGGTTCATTCATGCATACATTGGGAGGTGAAGGTTCATTCATTCATACATTGGGAGGTGAAGGTCCATTCATTCATACATTGGGAGGTGAAGGTTACATTGGGAGGTGAAGGTTCATTCATTCATACATTGGGAGGTGAAGGTTACATTGGGAGGTGAAGGTTCATTCATTCATACATTGGGAGGTGAAGGTTACATTGGGAGGTGAAGGTTCATTCATTCATACATTGGGAGGTGAAGGTTCATTCATGCATACATTGGGAGGTGAAGGTTCATTCATTCATACATTGGGAGGTGAAGGTTCATTCATTCATACATTGGGAGGTGAAGGTTCATTCATGCATACATTGGGAGGTGAAGTGGTGAACAGTCAACGCCAGCGTCCTCACTTCCCACATTCACACACCAACGGTGGCGAGCTCACACCGACCGACTCATTGGAGGCAGTGTAGGGTTCAGTGTCTTGCTCAAGGACACTTCGACATGTGGACAGGAGGAGCCGGGATTTGAACCGCCGACCCAAGGATCATTGGAGGACCTGCTCTACCTCTTGAGCCACAGCCGCCAAATAATAATTATGACCAGAAACACATGAATGACCATAAAACGGGTCTGTAACTCTGAGAGTGACCATTTGAACACTCCAGGTCGCGTTACGACTTCATGAAAGGGGATGTCAGGTCAAATTTCCGCTAGATTGAAACGAACGGAGAAATGACGTCAGACTTCCGCTAAATATGACGTGAATTAAACATTAAAACATTAAACGCCAACTAGACATTGAAGGGAATACCTTCTAAACTAATCACATGTTGGTGGGAGGGAGCGCTTGGCCAATCAGGGACCACCTTATGTACCTTATGTGTCAAATGTCAACAAGGGACTCAATTATTTTCGCTCCTATGCCACCAAAATGTGGAACGCCCTACCAACAGTCATTAAGACATGCAAATCCCTTGACTCCTTCAAAAACGCTCTTAAAGGGCACCTACGGACGGCTGCAATTCGAAACTGGCCCCCGTAATAATCTGAATCCCCCCCCACCACCCACCCACCCCTTTTCCCCCTCACTGTATATGTTTATTTTCCCTTTTTACCTCCTTCATGATGAATTCCTGTTTTCCTCATTTTTTTTGACTATATAGAAGTGTCTATTTGTACGTCTCTAAATGTTTTGATGAATTGAACAAGGTGGACCCTCTTGTAAACAAGTGTAATGCTTAATTGGGTCGTCCACTCACAGTTAACAGTCTTTGTATTGAGTTGTGATTGAAATGTACTGTAATTCTGCAAACAAATAAATCTCTGTTAATAAATACTTCAATCAATCAATCAATCAATCAATCTGTAAAGAACCCAAACACGTTTGTCACTGAACTATTCTATCTTCTGGGTGACCAGACATTGTTATTATTATGATCTTATTGTGAAACATACCTGTTTTAAGTCGATTTCCTTTTATTTTGTGATTTGAGCCAAATGCTTTTATTTTGAAGGGAGTTTTGTGTGACATAGCTACCTGCGCACCGGAAAGAGGAAGTATATTACATAATAACCAGACCGCCAGAGAGAGAGGAGGCGCGTGTTTTGCTGCTGCTACAAAGAAAACCGCGCATTTTACTGTTTGTATTTTGAGACATTCAATGATTGTTTTAGCACCCCCCGAAGAGGCATAAGGTTGGTACACATGGACTGTGTTTGCTACATGCAATATAACACGTTTTTGGAGCTAAAGTACTATTGCTAAAATGCATTGTTGATTTGTTTACATCCTGGTCAGTTGTGGTATATGGAAGGAAAGAAACGTATTGTTTACATCCTGGTCAGTTATGGTATATGGAAGGTTGTTTACATCCTGGTCAGTTATGGTATATGGAAGGTTGTTTACATCCTGGTCAGTTCTGGTATATGGAAGGTTGTTTACATCCTGGTCAGTTCTGGTATATGGAAGGTTGTTTACATCCTGGTCAGTTATGGTATATGGAAGGTTGTTTACATCCTGGTCAGTTATGGTATATGGAAGGTTGTTTACATCCTGGTCAGTTATGGTATATGGAAGGTTGTTTACATCCTGGTCAGTTATGGTATATGGAAGGTTGTTTACATCCTGGTCAGTTATGGTATATGGAAGGTTGTTTACATCCTGGTCAGTTATGGTATATTGAAGGTTGTTTACATCCTGGTCAGTTATGGTATATGGAAGGTTGTTTACATCCTGGTCAGTTATGGTATATGGAAGGAAAGGCACAGAGTGATAAGGATAATGCACTATAAACCAGAGTTTGGTTTGCTACTGTAATGGAATTATTAGAATGCCAAATAGATCCACACATATATACATTATTGTGTATTGATCTTCCTTCCATTAAGTCTCTTCCTTGCTCAGTCTAATTCATGCAGCTGTCAATCTGACAGCTGTCGTCTCCAAGCCAGTATACCACGGCACCTAAATAAGGTGTTGTCCTCGCAATAGAACAACATGTCTTCCTCTCCCAAACAACCACTAACGACAGCTGTCAATCTGACAGCTGGAGTTACTAATAATGTGCTCTCATACATGTATTTGTGTAAATATCCCATTTAGAGTAGTCTTCCTGTCAATCTGACAGCTGAAGTCTTCAAGCCCTACTGGCAAAGGTGACCTACTTGGGTGTGTTCTCAAATTAGTCTGTTTCCTGCTTGTTCAACTCCAACTATCCCATTTAGACCTATGTCTAAATGTCGCAAGCAAACACCATGAAAGGAGATGATTGAATCACCACCTGTTATCATCTGTCTATTGCCCTGTTGTATATTGAGACATGCTTGACAATAAAAGGGGGTTGTATGTCATTGATGAGGGAACTGGGGAAGGATGGACGCAGTGATGCTACCACTTTGACTGTACTGAGATGGACTGAGAACTTGAAATAAAGAATGATGACGATTCCTGTCTTGTCCACTCTCCATCTACTAGCACAGGGGTTCTCAACCCGTGGGTCGCGACCCCTCGGGGGGTCGCCAAATTATTTTAGGGGGTCCCCAAATTAGCTCATAGCGTAGCTCGTAGCGTAGCTCGTAGCGCGCCACTTGGTGGCGCGCTATGAGCTTGTAGATCTGCTATTTTTCAATAGCTAAATTATAACAATGCTTAAAACACCAAAAGGGGTTCCCGCCCAAAATGGTTTAAGGTTATTGTAGCAGTCAATTTATATTGGGGGTCGGGAGGGGGCGGGGCAGAGGTCCCGAGACATTGCCAAAGCATTTCCGGGGGTCCCCGGCCAAAAACGTTGAGAACCCCTGTACTAGCATACAAGAATGCGACAACACTACTCTTTCTGTAAAGTGTGTTATAAATGAAAGGTTAGAATTGTACATGCAAAGGAAGGTATTTGTTAACACTGCATTTCATACATTTTAGATTAAAAAGGTTAAAAGAAGGTCTTTCATGACTTTATGGAGTTAAAAACAGCTGCTAAAAGGGAAAAACAAATTCATTATAATAAGTGCATGGTGATGTTAAAGTAATCTATTAATTGTAATGTGATTACAGTAATACAGGAATACAGTATTACTTTGGAGCTTTTGTGAGCTGCTAATATTGGTACTGTTCTTATGTGAAATGAACATAGTATTTATTTTATTTTTTTTAATTTATTTTTTTTGCGGCTTACGCCTTTTTATTGGTTTTTGAAGGGACAGACAGTAGGCTGACAGGAAACGGGAGAGAGATGGGGGAAGACATGCAGTAAAGGCCGTGTCGGGCTCGGGAGTCGAACCAGCGGCACACTGCGACTGGATTACCAGTCGGGTGCCCAGACGGTTACGCCACCGCCTGGGCCAGAAGATAGTATTTTTTGTTTCGTTTTTACTGTCTTCAGTTCTTACGGTGGTTTATGGACTTAAATAAATTCACTACCATCAGTACAAGTCTTGACCTTCTTTCGGCGGGGACCGCTACACAATCAATCAATCAATGTCCGCTAACATAGATTGATGTACGATGATGAGAGCGCCCCTCACTTCACACATTATTTTCCCTTTGTGACGTTAGCCCCTCCCCTAGCCCCTCCTATGCACAGCTGTGTGTGTGAGCGCCCCTCACTTCACACCAGTGTGATTTTATTTAAATAAGGTGACTAAAGGGGAGTGTCTTCCTCCTATGACCAGCGTTACCGGGTTCTGATTGGCTGAGCCCCCCATAGCGATGATTTGATTGGCTGAGCACCCCATAGGGCGCTAAGTCCACTGGAGGGCGCTAAGTCCACGGGTTCATGCACTTTTTACTTGCATTATAATCCCCATAGGGGGATTTTAGATCGCCTCATATAAGAACTGTGTTTGATAAATAAACAAATCATCCCGGCCGTTTCACTCATATGGATATGAAGCATCAACTGACTGAGAGAAAACGCTATTGTTTAAGCTACTGGATTAGTTACATTTTCACTAGAAACAGACTGTATCAAATATGACCTCCCTGACAATATAACGATACAGAGACGCCTCCCTGACAATATAACGATACAGAGACACCTCCCTGACAATATAACGATACAGAGACGCCTCCCTGACAATATAACGATACAGAGACACCTCCCTGACAATATAACGATACAGAGACACCTCCCTGACAATATAACGATACAGAGACACCTCCCTGACAATATAACGATACAGAGACACCTCCCTGACAATATAACGATACAGAGACACCTCCCCGACAATATAACGATACAGAGACACCTCCCTGACAATATAACGATACAGAGACACCTCCCCGACAAAATAACAATACAGAGACACCTCCCTGACAATATAACGATACAGAGACACCTCCCTGACAATATAACGATACAGAGACACCTCCCTGACAGTATAATGATACAGAGACACCTCCTCCCTGACAATATAACGATACAGAGACACCTCCCTGACAATATAACGATACAGAGACACCTCCCTGACAATATAACGATACAGAGACACCTCCCTGACAATATAACGATACAGAGACACCTCCCTGACAATATAACGATACAGAGACACCTCCCTGACAATATAACGATACAGAGACACCTCCCCGACAATATAACAATACAGAGACACCTCCCTGACAATATAACGATACAGAGACACCTCCTCCCTGACAATATAACGATACAGAGACACCTCCCTGACAATATAACGATACAGAGACACCTCCCTGACAATATAACGATACAGAGACACCTCCCTGACAATATAACGATACAGAGACACCTCCCCGACAATATAACAATACAGAGACACCTCCCTGACAATATAACGATACAGAGACACCTCCCTGACAATATAACGATACAGAGACACCTCCCTGACAATATAACGATACAGAGACACCTCCCTGACAATATAACGATACAGAGACACCTCCCTGACAATATAACGATACAGAGACACCTCCCTGACAATATAACGATACAGAGACACCTCCCCGACAATATAACAATACAGAGACACCTCCTCCCTGACAATATAACGATACAGAGACACCTCCCTGACAATATAACAATACAGAGACACCTCCCTGACAGTATAATGATACAGAGACACCTCCTCCCTGACAATATAACGATACAGAGACACCTCCCTGACAATATAACGACACAGACACCTCCCTGACAATATAACGACACAGAGACACCTCCCTGACAATATAACGATACAGAGACACCTCCCTGACAATATTAACCCTGTGAGAACCACTGATATAGAAACATAGGGTTTAACCCTGTGAGAACCACTGATATAGAAACATAGGGTTTAACCCTGTGAGAACCACTGATATAGAAACATAGGGTTTAACCCTGTGAGAACCACTGATATAGAAACATAGGGTTTAACCCTGTGAGAACCACTGATATAGAAACATAGGGTTTAACCCTGTGAGAACCACTGACATAGAAACATAGGGTTTAACCCTGTGAGAACCACTGATATAGAAACATAGGGTTTAACCCTGTGAGAACCACTGATATAGAAACATAGGGTTTTAACCCTGTGAGAACCACTGACATAGAAACATAGGGTTTAACCCATTTAGGCCTGTAAAAAAATAAAATAAAAGATTTGTGCCGCATTTTCACGACTTTTCAAAAATAGCAGACCTACAAGCTCGTAGCGCGCCACCGATAACTAAAGTATAACATAATGCTCAGTTAAAACACCAAAAGGTAGAGATCGAACCAGAGCGTTAGCCCTCCCCCCGCTATTCATGTCAATAGAAGTTGCTCAGTGGCGTTTTGAAGCACCCGGATGACTGCCGGAAGTACAATTATAACTCAATGGCTCGAGCGAGTGGAAGTTTAGCCTAGCCTAGCCTAGCATAGCCTAGCTTAGCCTTACGCACGTGACGTCATGAACGTCCGTCCACCTCCATTAAAGTGCTGCAATTCCACATTTCGCCAGTAGGTAGTGGCAGCTTCAACGTTGGATAGCCTCACTGGGGGCGTGGTTTTAATACCTCACAGCCTGCAGTCCCAGGAGCGCCCAGCAGGTGTTGTGTATCTGGGAGGCGGGGCTCTGGACGTAGCGCCTCTGCTCACATGACTCAAACTCCTCCCCCCAGCCGCCGTCCGCCATCTGATTGGCCAGCAGGAAGTCACACGCCCTCCTCACCTCCGGACACGCCTCCCTGACGGGTGTCACATCAAGGGCCATTATTTATTCAAAATGTACATATCATTAACATATCATTAACACACTTCAATTCACATCAAGGTCCATTATTTATTTATTATTGAATTAGCATTTATTATCACTGTTATTTCTATTGGTCAGTCAGTACCATGTGACCATCAGTGTTATTTATATTGGTCAGTCAGTACCATGTGACCATCAGTGTTATTTCTATTGGTCAGTCAGTACCATGTGGCCATCAGTGTTATTTATATTGGTCAGTCAGTACCATGTGACCATCAGTGTTATTTCTATTGGTCAGTCAGTACCATGTGACCATCAGTGTTATTTCTATTGGTCAGTCAGTACCATGTGACCATCAGTGTTATTTCTATTGGTCAGTCAGTACCATGTGACCATCAGTGTTATTTATATTGGTCAGTCAGTACCATGTGACCATCAGTGTTATTTCTATTGGTCAGTCAGTACCATGTGACCATCAGTGTTATTTATATTGGTCAGTCAGTACCATGTGACCATCAGTGTTATTTATATTGGTCAGTCAGTACCATGTGACCATCAGTGTTATTTATATTGGTCAGTCAGTACCATGTGACCATCAGTGTTATTTATATTGGTCAGTCAGTACCATGTGACCATCAGTGTTATTTATATTGGTCAGTCAGTACCATGTGACCATCAGTGTTATTTCTATTGGTCAGTCAGTACCATGTGACCATCAGTGTTATTCCTGAAATGAGCAAAAGGGTTCATTGTTCACTTTAACAGTTAAAGATCTATAAGGGTCCATTTGGTTACCAACTCTCCTTAACATGTCATTTACATATCATTTAAATATCATTTGCATATCATTTACATATCATATACATGTCATTTACATACCCAGTGTGGTCGTAGGTGTGTCCCATGCAGGCCAACACCTCCAGTCCAAACCACGTTCCATACGTGAAGCACACCCCCCACGACCTTATAAGGACATAAACACACCCCCCACGACCTTATAAGGACATAAACACACCCCCCACGACCTTATAAGGACATAAACACACCCCCACGACCTTATAAGGACATAACCTCACACCCCACGACCTTATAAGGACATAAACACACCCCCACGACCTTATAAGGACATAAACACACCCCCCACGACCTTATAAGGACATAACCACACCCCCCACGACCTTATAAGGACATAAACACACCCCCCACGACCTTATAAGGACATAAACACACACCCCACGACCTTATAATGACATAAACACACCACCCACGACCTTATAAGGACATAAACACACCCCCACAACCTTATAAGGACATAACCACACCCCCACGACCTTATAAGGACATAACCACACCCCCGACAACCTTATAAGGACATAAACACACCCCCACGACCTTATAAGGACATAAACACACCCCCCACAACCTTATAAGGACATAAACACACCCCCCACGACCTTATAAGGACATAAACACACCCCCCACGACCTTATAAGGACATAATATACATAAATATAATACATTAACTGGTCCAGTCCGTAGGACGTGTGGGCACGTCATAAGAGATCCAACCGACAGGTTGCTATGACGTGTGTACACGTCCTAGGGTGTGTACACGTCCTAGGGTGTGTACACGACCTAGGGCAGGGTTCCCCAATTAATTTTCCTCAAGGGCCATATTTTGACTAGGGTACCAGGCTGGGGGCCGAGTCCGCACGCGTGAGGTCGAGGTCTTGCCCTGAAAATTCATTTTCAGGGCAAGACCCCATTTGAAAAGGATGCCCAGTTTGACATGCATAGGCTGCTGACCCCCATTTAATGCCATTTATATCTGGGACCCCCTCCCAAAAAGAAAAAAAAAATATATATATATATATATATTATTATTATTATTTATTTATTTTATTCTTCCGCGGGCCGCAAGGGGGCGCTCTGCGGGCCGCAAATGGCCCGCGGGCTGCCTATTGGGGAACCCTGACCTAGGGTGTGTACACGTCCTAGGGTGTACCATTTGAGATATGGCCATTTTAAACTCTGTCTGGGACGCAATCTTGAAAATGACGACTTTCTGGAGAGTAGATTTTGGTAGACTTTTAGTATGTTATTTAGCATGCCCATAAGTTTAGAAATAAGTGGTTTAGCGGAGCCCTTAATGTATTGAGCATACTAGCCCTTACCCGTTGTGAGATATTGCGTTTTTAATTTACTAATAAATTCATTATTAATCATTAATGTGTAAAATCAAAAAAGGGCTTCGTTAAGACCTCCATATTATTATGGTCAATGCCTGTGTGAAAAGTGGGAGCGATTGGTGCAGGTAGTGAGGAGATACGGCTGTGTTTCTGACACACATTCATTAATTCAGACAGACATTGACTGATGATGATTAAAGTATGATGATGATGATGATGATTATAGTATGATGATGATGATGATGATGATGATGATGATTATAGTATGATGATGATGATGATGATGATTATAGTATGATGATGATGATGATGATTATAGTATGATGATGATGATGATGATGATGATGATGATGATGATGATTATAGTATGATGATGATGATGATGATGATGATTATAGTATGATGATGATGATGATGATGATGATGATGATGATTATAGTATGATGATGATGATAGTATGATGATGATATGATATGATGATGATGATGATGATGATGATTATAGTATGTTATGGTTATGATGATGATGATGATGATGTAGGGGCTTTGTAACAAAGGTCTCTGGACCCTCATTAACATGTCATTAGCATATCATTAGCATATTAAACTCACCCCTCCCATGATCCATCTGGTCTCTGGACCCTCCGGCAGTACTGTAGTCCTTCTGACAGAGTCTCACTGAGCGCACGCACACACACACACACACGCCCACACACGCACGCAAGCACACACGCATGCACACACACACACACGCACACACACGCACACACACGCACACACGCATGCACACACACACGCACACACACGCACACACACACATTATTTAGCATAATTCCTGGCCTGCTACTATATCATATCATATAATTTGTGAGCATTAAAATGAGTGTCTCTGTAAATGCATACATGTTGTGGGATCGTTCAGTTTATGGTAACTTTAACAAGACTTTATTTTATCATCATCAGTCAGTCTGCTATAGAAATCACTAACTAATCACTGTGTGTGTGTGTTTGCGTGCGTGCGTGTGCATGCGCGTGCGTGTGTGTGTGTGAATGTGTGTGCGTGTGCGTGTGCATGCGCGTGCGTGTGTGTACCTCACCTCCTCAGCTCGGTGTTCAGAGTGTAGTGGTGCATTGTGGGTAGTGTAGTATAGTAGTGGTGCATTGTGGGTAGTGTAGTATAGTAGTGGTGCATTGTGGGTAGTGTAGTATAGTAGTGGTGCATTGTGGGTAGTGTAGTGTAGTGGTGCATTGTGGGTAGTGTAGTGTAGTGGTGCATTGTGGGCAGTGTAGTATAGTAGTGGTGCATTGTGGGCAGTGTAGTAGTGGTGCATTGTGGGTAGTGTAGTATAGTAGTGGTGCATTGTGGGTAGTGCAGTATAGTAGTGGTGCATTGTGGGCAGTGTAGTAGTGGTGCATTGTGGGTAGTGTAGTATAGTAGTGGTGCATTGTGGGTAGTGCAGTATAGTAGTGGTGCATTGTGGGCAGTGTAGTAGTGGTGCATTGTGGGTAGTGTAGTATAGTAGTGGTGCATTGTGGGTAGTGTAGTATAGTAGTGGTGCATTGTGGGCAGTGTAGTAGTGGTGCATTGTGGGTAGTGTAGTATAGTGGTGCATTGTGGGTAGTGCAGTATAGTACAATTTACAATTTACAATTTAGGCATTTAGCAGACGCTCTTAATCCAGAGCGATTTACATTTAGCAAGAACAAAAGCATGGGAATACATCACATATATAAAAAGCATTTATCAAGAAACATGCGTAAGCTAAGAACGTAGCTAGAACATATCTATATAATGACACTGTACATATAAACTATACATATATACTATACTATGCTGTACATATATACTATGAAGTGCTATGACTACATACAATGCAATTATTGTGCTGTCTACATAACATGCTATAAGTCTGTATCAAATGCTATCTAAGTCTAAAAAGTGCTGTCTAAGGGGGTAGGGTAAGTGCTATGGGCCATGGTGGAGTCTGAAAAGGTGGGTTTTCAGACTACGGCGGAAGATTGGGAGTTATGCTGCAGTTCTGACTGCAACGGGGAGTGCATTCCACAGTTTTGGAGCCAGAAGGGAGAAGAGTTTGGGACGTGTGGAGCGTTGCCCCGGCGTTTTTAGTGAGGGTACTTCCAGCTTCCCTGCATTGGCTGATCTGAGTGCGCGGGAGGGTTTGTAGGGTTCAATCATAATTGCAAGATATGGGGGAGCCATACCTCTGGTTGCTTTGAATGCCAGCATCAGGGTTTTGTATTCTGTGCGGGCAGCGACCGGGAGCCAGTGGAGGGAGCGGAGCAGGGGGGAGACATGTGAGAAATTTGGCTGGTTGAAGACCAAGCGAGCTGCGGCATTTTGGATCAGTTGGAGAGGCTTAAGTGCACATGCCGGTAGGCCAGTAAGGAGGGCGTTACAATAGTCGAGTTTTGTTGTCTGGATTAGGAGCTGGGCTGATTCCTGGGTGAGGAACGGTCTAATTCGTCGTATGTTATAGAGTGTGAACCTGCAGGATCGAGTGACAGCTGTGATGTGAGTTTTGAACGAGAGCTGACTGTCCAGGACAACACCAAGGTTCCTGGCTGTTGGGACAGACGTTACCAGGGCGTTGTCTACGGAAATAGTTAGCTCCCGCATAGGGCAGGACTTAGCTGGGAAGGAGAGAAGTAGTGGTGCATTGTGGGCAGTGTAGTAGTGGTGCATTGTGGGTAGTGTAGTAGTGGTGCATTGTGGGTAGTGTAGTAGTGGTGCATTGTGGGTAGTGTAGTAGTGGTGCATTGTGGGTAGTGTAGTAGTGGTGCATTGTGGGTAGTGCAGTATAGTAATGGTGCATTGTGGGCAGTGTAGTAGTGGTGCATTGTGGGTAGTGTAGTAGTGGTGCATTGTGGGTAGTGTAGTAGTGGTGCATTGTGGGTAGTGTAGTAGTGGTGCATTGTGGGTAGTGCAGTATAGTAGTGGTGCATTGTGGGTAGTGTAGTATAGTAGTGGTGCATTGTGGGTAGTGTAGTATAGTAGTGGTGCATTGTGGGTAGTGTAGTAGTGGTGCATTGTGGGTAGTGTAGTAGTGGTGCATTGTGGGTAGTATAGTAGTGGTGCATTGTGGGTAGTATAGTAGTGGTGCATTGTGGGTAGTGTAGTAGTGGTGCATTGTGGGTAGTGTAGTGTATAGTGGTGGGTATAAAGGTATAGCAGTAGGCATAGTAGTGTAGTGGTGCATTGTGGGTAGTGTAGTACCTGATCTCCTCAGCTCGGTGTTCAGGGTGTAGTGTAGTAGTGGTGCATTGTGGGTAGTGTAGTACCTGATCTCCTCAGCTCGGTGTTCAGGGTGTAGTGTAGTAGTGGTGCATTGTGGGTAGTATAGTAGTGATGCATTGTGGGTAGTGTAGTAGTGGTGCATTGTGGGTAGTGTAGTAGTGGTGCATTGTGGGTAGTGTAGTACCTGATCTCCTCAGCTCGGTGTTCAGGGTGTAGTGTAGTAGTGGTGCATTGTGGGTAGTGTAGTGTAGTAGTGGTGCATTGTGGGTAGTGTAGTATAGTAGTGGTGCATTGTGGGTAGTGTAGTGTAGTGTAATGTAGTGTAGTAGTGGTGCATTGTGGGTAGTGTAGTGTAGTGTATAGTGGTGCATTGTGGGTAGTGTAGTATAGTAGTGGTGCATTGTGGGTAGTGTAGTGTAGTGGTGCATTGTGGGTAGTGTAGTACCTGATCTCCTCAGCTCGGTGTTCAGGGTGTAGTGTAGTATAGTAGTGGTGCATTGTGGGTAGTGTAGTAGTGGTGCATTGTGGGTAGTGTAGTAGTGGTGCATTGTGGGTAGTATAGTAGTGGTGCATTGTGGGTAGTGTAGTAGTGGTGCATTGTGGGTAGTGTAGTAGTGGTGCATTGTGGGTAGTGTAGTGTATAGTGGTGGGTATAAAGGTATAGCAGTAGGTATAGTAGTGTAGTGGTGCATTGTGGGTAGTGTAGTACCTGATCTCCTCAGCTCGGTGTTCAGGGTGTAGTGTAGTAGTGGTGCATTGTGGGTAGTGTAGTACCTGATCTCCTCAGCTCGGTGTTCAGGGTGTAGTGTAGTAGTGGTGCATTGTGGGTAGTGTAGTACCTGATCTCCTCAGCTCGGTGTTCAGGGTGTAGTGTAGTAGTGGTGCATTGTGGGTAGTGTAGTACCTGATCTCCTCAGCTCGGTGTTCAGGGTGTAGTGTAGTAGTGGTGCATTGTGGGTAGTGTAGTACCTGATCTCCTCAGCTCGGTGTTCAGGGTGTATTGTAGTAGTGGTGCATTGTGGGTAGGGTAGTACCTGATCTCCTCAGCTCGGTGTTCAGGGTGTAGTGTAGTAGTGGTGCATTGTGGGTAGTGTAGTACCTGATCTCCTCAGCTCGGTGTTCAGGGAAGGTTTCCTGGAACAGTTTCAGAGCCTGAACGACTGCAGACGTGCACTCTACATACGTATAGTCGATCATGATGTCACCTGGTGATTAGCATATAATTTACATATCATTAACACACTCTACATACGTAGTCGATCATGATGTCACCTGGTGATTAGCATATCATTAGCATATAATTAACACAATCTACATATGTATAGTCGATCATGATGTCACCTGGTGATTAGCATATCATTAGCATATCATTAGCATAGCATTAACACTCTACATACGTATAGTCGATCATGATGTCACCTGGTGATTAGCATATCATTAGCATAGCATTAACACACTACATACGTATAGTCGATCATGATGTCACCTGGTGATTAGCATATCATTAGCATATCATTAGCATAGCATTAGCACACTCTACATACGTATAGTCGATCATGATGTCACCTGGTGGAGTCTAACTGTTAATGCATTTAGGCCTGACGTCGGAATTTAAAAAAATATATATTCTAAATCCTCCAGTTTTCTGAAATAAAACATTCACGATTTTTCAAAAATAGCAGATCTACAAGCTCGTAGCGCCACTCGGTGGCGCGCTACGAGCTTGTAGATCTGCTATTTTTCAATAGCTAAATTATGACATAATGTTTAAAACACCAAAAGAGGTTCAAATAAATACTCTTTTATGAACGGCGTTGTTCTTCCATACATGTTGCGGGGCAGACTTTGCCCCTAGACTTCAGAACAGTGTGTAACAATGTGTGTGCGTGTGTGTGTGTGCGTGCGTGCATGCGTGTGTGTGTGTGTGCATGCGTGTGTGTGTGTGTGTGTGTGTGTGTGTGTGTGTGTGCGTCATACCAAACACTTCAGAAGGATTCAGGTGTTCCAACAGTCTTCCTCCTCTCTTAGTTTCATAAGTAGCAAAACCTCCGTCTGAGTTCCTCATGCTGAGAAGCTGCACGCACACACGCACGCACGCACGCACGCACGCACGCACGCACGCACGCACGCACGCACGCACGCACGCACGCACGCACGCACGCACGCACGCACGCACGCACGCACGCACGCACGCACGGTGGAGAGACGGGAGACGACAATTAATGGTGAACCGAACTGAAGTGTCTTTCTTTTTCTCAGCTGTGAGTTAGTGGAACGATAGAAGTTAAACACATACTGACTGGTGGGAATTCTGACCAACGACGTCAGTCCCAGACTCTTCTCCCTTCTCTAAAACACCCTGGACAACGCTCCACACGTCCCAGACTCTTCTCCCTTCTCTAAAACACCCTGGACAACTCTCCACACGTCCCAGACTCTTCTCCCTACTCTAAAACACCCTGGACAACTCTCCACACGTCCCAGACTCTTCTCCCTACTCTAAAACACCCTGGACAACGCTCCACGCGTCCCAGACTCTTCTCCCTTCTCTAAAGCACCCTGGACAACGCTCCACACGTCCCAGACTCTTCTCCCTTCTCTAAAACACCCTGGACAACTCTCCACACGTCCCAGACTCTTCTCCCTACTCTAAAACACCCTGGACAACGCTCCACACGTCCCAGACTCTTCTCCCTTCTCTAAAACACCCTGGACAACGCTCCACACGTCCCAGACTCTTCTCCCTTCTCTAAAACACCCTGGACAACGCTCCACACGTCCCAGACTCTTCTCCCTTCTCTAAAACACCCTGGACAACGCTCCACACATCCTAGACTCCTCTCCCTTCTCTAAAACACCCTGGACAACGCTCCACACGTCCTAGACTCCTCTCCCTTCTCTAAAACACCCTGGACAACGCTCCACACGTCCCAGACTCTTCTCCCTTCTCTAAAACCCCCAGACTCTTCTCCCTTCTCTAAAACCCCCTGGACAACGCTCCACACGTCCCAGACTCTTCTCCCTTCTCTAAAACACCCTGGACAACACTCCACACGTCCCAGACTCTTCTCCCTTCTCTAAAACACCCTGGACAACGCTCCACACGTCCCAGACTCTTCTCCCTTCTCTAAAACACCCTGGACAACTCTCCACACGTCCCAGACTCTTCTCCCTACTCTAAAACCCCCTGGACAACGCTCCACACGTCCCAGACTCTTCTCCCTTCTCTAAAACCCCCAGACTCTTCTCCCTTCTCTAAAACACCCTGGACAACGCTCCACACGTCCCAGACTCTTCTCCCTTCTCTAAAACACCCTGGACAACGCTCCACACGTCCCAGACTCTTCTCCCTTCTCTAAAACACCCTGGACAACGCTCCACACGTCCCAGACTCTTCTCCCTTCTCTAAAAGAAGATACATAGGGTTTAACCCTGTGAGAACCACTGACATAGAAACATGGATGTGATTGGACGAGGGGGTCTGTCACTCATACAGACAGGACGCTGCGATTGGACGAGGGAGGGGGCTGTCACTCATACAGACAGGACGCTGTGATTGGACGAGGGGGGCTGTCACTCACCACGTTGACGGCGTCATACAGACGCTCCGATTGGATGGCGTCCTCCGGGGGGGCGGGGCATAGCTCCTGCAGCAGCAGCAGTGATTTGAGGCCCTCGGCGGTGCAGTCTGCCACGATCCAACCACAGTCCCTCGTACTGAACGGGAACCCGCCCTGCAACCAATCAGAGCTCACTATACTGAACCACAGTCAGCCGACCAATCAGTTTATTAATTGATTTTGTTTTAGTCACATTTTAGTCACCCGGAATGTCTTAGTGTTAGTCTAGTTTTAGTCGACTAAATATCATAAGAGTTTAGTCGACTAAATCTACAGGTGATTTCGTCGACTAAAATGTATTTTGGCGGTGCCTTGATGCTGTCGTAATGCCTGTTTTTTTCACTTGCTGAAAATAGCCGACGTCGGCGTGCGTGCAGTGCGTGCGTGCAGTGCGTGCGTGAGTGCAGTGTGTGCGTGCGTGTGTGCGTGCAGTGCGTGCGTGCAGTGCGTGCGTGTGTGCAGTGTGTGCGTGCGTGTGTTCGTGCAGTGCATGCGTGCAGTGCATGCGTGCAGTGCGTGCGTGCATGCAGCGCGTGCGTGCGTGCAGTGTGTGCGTGCGTGCGTGTGTGCGTGCAGTGCGTGCACCTTGTTCATCTGCCTGTAGTATTTCTGGTAATCTGGAGGATTGTCTGGAATCTACACACAGAAAAAAAAAGATAAAACATAAAATAATTATGATAATTCAAATAAAAAGTGTTAATATCATTATTATCTTACTAATCACAGACATCAACATATAATAACTATATATTAATACAACAGGCATCAACCATCACTAAACATCATAACACAACATAAGTAGAAATGCACTCGCAGTATTGCACAACTAACTAACGTCTATTACAATACTGCTACTAACTAACTAACGTCTATTACAATACTGCTACTAACTAACTATTAGTCTATTACAATACTGCTACTAACTAACTATTAGTCTATTACAATACTGCTACTAACTATTAGTCTATTACAATACTGCTACTAACTAACTATTAGTCTATTACAATACTGCTACTAACTAACTATTAGTCTATTACAATACTGCTACTAACTATTAGTCTATTACAATACTGCTACTAACTATTAGTCTATTACAATACTGCTACTAACTAACTATTAGTCTATTACAATACTGCTACTAACTAACTATTAGTCTATTACAATACTGCTACTAACTAACTATTAGTCTATTACAATACTGCTACTAACTATTAGTCTATTACAATACTGCTACTAACTATTAGTCTATTACAATACTGCTACTAACTATTAGTCTATTACAATACTGCTACTAACTATTAGTCTATTACAATACTGCTACTAACTAACTAACGTCTATTACAATACTGCTACTAACTAACTATTAGTCTATTACAATACTGCTACTAACTAACTATTAGTCTATTACAATACTGCTACTAACTATTAGTCTATTACAATACTGCTACTAACTAACTATTAGTCTATTACAATACTGCTACTAACTAACTATTAGTCTATTACAATACTGCTACTAACTATTAGTCTATTACAATACTGCTACTAACTATTAGTCTATTACAATACTGCTACTAACTAACTATTAGTCTATTACAATACTGCTACTAACTAACTATTAGTCTATTACAATACTGCTACTAACTAACTATTAGTCTATTACAATACTGCTACTAACTATTAGTCTATTACAATACTGCTACTAACTAACTATTAGTCTATTACAATACTGCTACTAACTAACTATTAGTCTATTACAATACTGCTACTAACTATTAGTCTATTACAATACTGCTACTAACTATTAGTCTATTACAATACTGCTACTAACTATTAGTCTATTACAATACTGCTACTAACTAACTATTAGTCTATTACAATACTGCTACTAACTAACTATTAGTCTATTACAATACTGCTACTAACTATTAGTCTATTACAATACTGCTACTAACTAACTATTAGTCTATTACAATACTGCTACTAACTAACTATTAGTCTATTACAATACTGCTACTAACTAACTATTAGTCTATTACAATACTGCTACTAACTATTAGTCTATTACAATACTGCTACTAACTATTAGTCTATTACAATACTGCTACTAACTAACTATTAGTCTATTACAATACTGCTACTAACTAACTATTAGTCTATTACAATACTGCTACTAACTAACTATTAGTCTATTACAATACTGCTACTAACTAACTATTAGTCTATTACAATACTGCTACTAACTATTAGTCTATTACAATACTGCTACTAACTATTAGTCTATTACAATACTGCTACTAACTAACTATTAGTCTATTACAATACTGCTACTAACTAACTATTAGTCTATTACAATACTGCTACTAACTAACTAACGTCTATTACAATACTGCTACAAATTCGACACACACGTTCCACTCCCCCACAGGGAGTGTTGTTCCACACCCCCACAGGGGGTGTCGTTCCACACCCCCACAGAGAGTGTCGTTCCACACCCCCACAGAGAGTGTCGTTCCACACCCCCACAGGGAGTGTCGTTCCACACCCCCACAGGGAGTGTCGTTCCACACCCCCACAGGGAGTGTCGTTCCACACCCCCACAGAGAGTGTCATTCCACACCCCCACAGGGAGTGTCGTTCCACAGGGAGTGTCGTTCCCCACCCCCACAGAGAGTGTCATTCCACACCCCCACAGGGAGTGTCGTTCCACACCCCCACAGGGAGTGTCGTTCCACAGGGAGTGTCGTTCCACACCCCCACAGAGAGTGTCGTTCCACACCCCCACAGGGAGTGTCGTTCCACAGGGAGTGTCGTTCCACACCCCCACAGGGAGTGTCGTTCCACACCCCCACAGGGAGTGTCGTTCCAAACCCCCACAGAGAGAGTCGTTCTACACCCCCACAGAGAGTGTCGTTCCATACCCCCTATTGACACACATACATACCATACTTGTGCGCTCTCCTCTCCTCTCCTCTCCTCTCCTCTCCTCTTGCTCTCTCCCCTCCCCTCCTGCTCTCTCCTCTCCTCTCCTCTCCTCTCCTCTCCTCTCCTCTCCTCTCCTCTCCTCTCCTCTCCTCTCCTCTCCTCTCCTCTTGCTCTCTCCCCTCCCCTCCTGCTCTCTCCTCTCCTCTCCTCTCCTCTCCTCTCCTCTCCTCTCCTCTCCTCTCCTCTCCTCTCCTCTCCTCTCCTCTCCTCTCCTCTTGCTCTCTCCCCTCCCCTCCTGCTCTCTGCTCTGCTCTCACAATTATAATGAATAGAAGCCTTACCTGGGGGATGTTGTAATTATAATAATTAATAATCATAATAATCCTACCTGGGTGATGTTCAGGAAGTGGTGAGCTTTATGGAGACACTCGGCGAGTCTGGGCTCGTCCTGAGCTTCTGCCTGAAGGACCCCAACAATAAATACATGAATAAATTATACAAATCATATGTAATTGGCCTCCGACCCCATCTGAAAATATGTGGTTCCAGGGAGATTTGAGTTAAAATGTTATAAATGAATATAAAAGGTTTTCATCACCTCTAGGAACGCCTGGACAGCAAAACAAGTGTCCCAGAGCTGAGACCCGTTGGTTCCCTGAGAAGAAGAAAAACATTATTACTTATTTCATTATGCTACTTAGTTAATTATTACATGTTTACTCTCTGCCTTAGCTGGGAGGGAATTCAATTATTATTATGTATCTATTATCTATCAATTCTATAATGAACTCTCTGTCTTAGCTGGGAGGGAATTCAATTATTAGAATTATTTTTAGCCTGGATTCCAGCCTGATTCGCTGCTTTCTGATTGGACAACACTAGCCTGGGTTCTGATTGGACAACACTAGCCTGGGTTCTGATTGGACAACATCAGAACCCAGGCTAGTGTTGTCCAATCAGAACCCAGGCTAGTGTTGTCCAATCAGAACACAGCCAATCAGGATGGAACTTGCAGGCTCATTTATTTTTGCAGGGAGGGAATTCTATGATTATGATCTGTGTTAATTATCATCAACTCACCTGCATCTTCATTCCATCCAATCCCAACCTAGAACACACAGAACTACAGTTACAAACGTCCAATCACAGCCTAGAACACACAGAACTACAGTTACAAACGTCCAATCACAGCCTAGAACACACAGAACTACAGTTACAAACGTCCAATCACAGCCTAGAACACACAGAACTACAGTTACAAACGTCCTATCACAGCCTAGAACACACATAACTACAGTTACAAACGTCCAATCACAGCCTAGAACACACAGAACTACAGTTACAACGTCCAATCACAGCCTAGAACACACAGAACTACAGTTACAAACGTCCAATCACAGCCTAGAACACACAGAACTACAGTTACAACATCCAATCACAGCCTAGAACACACAGAACTACAGTTACAAACGTCCAATCACAGCCTAGAACACACAGAACTACAGTTACAACGTCCAATCACAGCCTAGAACACACAGAACTACAGTTACAATGTCCAATCACAGCCTAGAACACACAGAACTACAGTTACAAACGTCCAATCACAGCCTAGAACACACAGAACTACAGTTACAACGTCCAATCACAGCCTAGAACACACAGAACTACAGTTACAACGTCCAATCACAGCCTAGAACACACAGAACTACAGTTACAACGTCCAATCACAGCCTAGAACACACAGAACTACAGTTACAACGTCCAATCACAGCCTAGAACACACAGAACTACAGTTACAACGTCCAATCACAGCCTAGAACACACAGAACTACAGTTACAACGTCCAATCACAGCCTAGAACTGGAATTGTCCCAATATCTTTTTTTTCAGACCGAGTACGAGTACAGGTACTTAATTTTTAGTACTCGCCGATACCGAGTACCGATACGACTCGAGTACTTTTCTATTTCTGTTGAGTAACCACTTATTTTACCCCCTTTTTCTGCCGCCACGCTGCCGCCACGCTGCCGTCACGCTGCCGCCACGCTGCCGTCACGCTGCCGTCACGCTGCCGTCACGCTGCCGCCACGCTGCCGTCACGCTGCCGTCACGCTGCCGTCACGCTGCCGCCACGCTGCCGCCACGCTGTCGCCACGCTGCCGCCACGCTGCCGTCACGCTGCCGTCACGCTGCCGCCACGCTGCCGCCACGCTGCCGTCACGCTGCCGCCACGCTGCCGTCACGCTGCCGCCACGCTGCCGCCACGCTGCCGCCGCCGTCACGCTGCCGCCACGCTGCCGCGACGTCCTGCCTTATCGCTTTTTTTCTAGTTTTACAATTCTATCAGTCAAACGGCCGCATTTGACAATTCTATTAATTAACACCCCGAACGCCCAGGACGAGGTTCTTTGTCCTTTCTATTAGTAACGCCCGACGCTCAAGACGAAGTATTGTCCAACAGTCGAAGTTTATTGATACTAGAACGCATCGCATGGCTGTATAGCCCAGGCGTGCCTGCTGGG
>NC_136793.1:3940806-4033306 GCF_951216825.1 Electrona antarctica
CCCCAAACAAGGGACTAAATTATTTTCGCTCCTATGCCACCAAAATGTGGAACGCCCTACCAACAGTCATTAAGACATGCAAATCCCTTGACTCCTTCAAAACCGCTCTCAAAGGGCACCTACGGATGGCTGCAATTCGAAACTGGCCCCCGTAAAAAATTTCAATCAATCAATCAATAACCCATATGACCCTAACCCATATGACCCCTAACCCATATGACCCTAGGGTTAGCCTAACCCATATGACCCCTAACCCATATGACCCTAGGGTTAGCCTAACCCATATGACCCCTAACCCATATGACCCCTAACCCATATGACCCCTAACCCATATGACCCTAGGGTTAGCCTAACCCATATGACCCCTAACCCATATGACCATAGGATTAGCCTAACCCATATGACCCCTAATCCATATGACCCTAGGGTTAGCCTAACCCATATGAGCTGCATATATTATTAGAGGCAGAAGAAGAACTTTCACAAAACAGCAATTTTCATTGGCTCATAAAAACTTAATGTTTTCGCAAAAATGTGCTACGATTTTATGTCCGTATGGGTCCAAAGTTCACTTGTAGAAGTTTCCGTGCATTTTGATCAAAGATCCTGGGAGGAGATAGATTCTAACTGTTTTTCATATAATTCAAAATGGCAGGTGTTCTAAAGGTCAGAGGTCAAAAGTCTGAGCACGAAAGTTGTTCGGCATGAGGAGACACATATGTGTATCAAAGTGTCATTGCCAACGGTCAAACGGTTCATGAGCTATGCGTGGTCAAAGCCAAAAACAATAAGTGACCAAAGTCTCTTCGGGACTTCTTGGTCCCTTCATAATAATAATAATAATAATAATAATAATAATAATAATAATACAAAATTAGACTTAATACACTATTTCACTATTACACTATTACACTTATTACACTTAATCCACACTATTACACTATTACACTTATTACACTATTACACTACTATTACACTAAATACACTTATTACACTATTACAAAATGAGACTTATTACACTGGGGTCAAAAAGTGAGGTCAAATGTAATCTACTTCAATATTTCTATAGTTGAGTCATCACAAAACATGCAGCACACAATGCATACACTGAGTTGTCATTACCCGGATTTTAACACACAACCTTTACTTGTGGTGCGAAGACGAGAGCTCTACCGACTGAGCTATGCAGTCACAGTCAGTTTACTCATTCTAAACAGTAACATCATCCAGTATTCATATAGGTATTAGGTGCAGAAGAAGTTTCACAAAACAGCAATTTTCATTGGCTCATAAAAACTTCATTTTTTCACTTAGAAAAAATGTGCTACGATTTATTGTCCGTATAGGTCCAAAGTTCACGTGTAGAAGTTTTCGTGCTTTTTGATCAAAGATCCTGCGAGGAGATACATTTTAACTGAAAGTTGTTCGGCATGAGGAGACACATATGTGTATCAAAGTGTCATTGCCAACGGTCAAACGGTTCATGAGATATGCACGTTCAAAGTTAGCATTTTCAATTGAGTACTATAGCGCCACCATTTGGCCAATGGTCATGGGCTTCACATAGTCACCATTTGGCATGGCCCGCTACCATGTTGACAAGTTTCGTGAAAACCGACTGCACGGTTCAGCCAGAACAGCTATTTTTGGCGGAAGAAGAAGGAGAAGGAGAAGAAGGAGAAAAAAAAAAAAAAAAAAACAATAAGTGACCAAAATCACTTCGTGACTTCTTGGTCCCTTAATAATAATAATCACCGGTCCAATGCTGATACATTTGGTGAAGCGGTCGTCAGCCTGGATGTGTTCGTAGAGTTCCTGTACCGCTCTGTGTCTGAGGGTGGCGCTGTGGTGCGCCTCGTATACGTTCATAATACCTGCAATATACACATTATACACATTATACACAATATATATATATATACTGAACGCTCTGTGTCTGAGAGTACTGCTGTGGTTACGCTCATACACGTCCATTATACCTAGAATATATAAAATACACACAATATATATATATATATTATATACAATATCTACAATACTGAACCGCTCTGCTCCACTCACCGTTAGCATGGTGCTATGGGGAGTGTACATACCGTAAGCTAACGTTAGCATGGTGCTATGAGGAGTGTACATACCGTAAGCTAACGTTAGCATGCTTGCTATGAGAGGTGTACATACCATAAGCTAATGTTAGCATGGTGCTATGGGAGGTGTACATACCGTAAGCTAACTTTAGCATGGTGCTATGAGAGGTGTACATACTGTAAGCTAACGTTAGCATGCTTGCTATGAGAGGTGTACATACCATAAGCTAATGTTAGCATGGTACTATGGGAGGTGTACATACCATAAGCTAATGTTAGAATGGTGCTATGAGAGGTGTACATACCGTAAGCTAACGTTAGCATGCTTGCTATGAGAGGTGTACATACCATAAGCTAATGTTAGCATGGTGCTATAGGAGGTGTACATACCATAAGCTAATGTTAGCATGGTGCTATGGGAGGTGTACATACCGTAAGCTAACTTTAGCATGGTGCTATGAGGAGCTTACATACCGTAAGCTAACGTTAGCAGCGTGCTATGAGGCGTGTACAGGTCACACGCTGCTACGTTGTTGCGTTGATCGGTCCAGTTTATGGTCCCGTAGTCCTGAACATAGAGCTCCTGAAATGATAATTGTTATTATTATGACAATGATGAAATTGTTTTATTAGGTAGGTAGGGGGGGGGGGGGGGGGGGGCTCACATTGGGTTGATGAGCCCTTCAGTTCAAATCTATTACTATCAGTATTAAGATTTTAACATTAATTCCCTGATGAGATCATAGAATAAAATTACAAAAAACATTACTTGCACGCTCTGCTTGCGCAAGTAATGACAGATGATTTACTAAATACAGTAAATAAGTAATGACAGATGATTTACTAAATACAAATCTATAGTGAGTATTGAACAAGACCTTAACCCTTAGAAGGTGAAAGACGCCAATTGGCGTCTTCATCAGAATTCCGTAAATGATCAATGACGCCAATTGGCGTCTTCGCCGTTTTTGATTAATCTAAACATATTAATATGCTCCGAAGCGCTGTTTAAATTCCTGAGCTTATATTCCAACTACATTACCCAGAAAACCCGTGTCACGTGACACACGTGTACGTGTTGCCATTGGAAGCTGGTCCCACCCCCTGTAAACAGTGGGGGCAGAGGGAGTCTTCATAGTTTTCATTGTTTTGCCTGTTTACCCGTCTCGCCCGAGCGATTTTCTAGCAGAAAAAGTTGAAAGCAGTACTATTTATTTGAGCGAGTTTTGTGGTAGTAGTATTGATCCATACGCGTCCCAGTCGCCTTCTCCAGGCGGAGTAGCCCTGGTCCAGTGCTTACAGCGAGACTCGCTGCTCCCTCCCTCCTTTTTTCATTGTCTCCCCATCGTCGTCCGATGAGCTATACCGGGAAACCATTGAAGAAGACGATCAACCCGGAATGTTTTGAGGTAATCTTATTGTAGAAAATGCCCTTCTATAGTGATCAGACATCATAAGATGATCGCTACAAATAGATGCTTGGATAATTACTACTACTAGTCAGATCATGACGCCAGAATGACTCACCACGATGGCCCCCAGCCATTAGCCAGCACCAAAGGTGCTGGCTAATGGTGTCGATCGGTTGGTCGGTGCAGTACAAATGTATCGTAGCAGGCATGCACGCATGGCAGTACAAGTATTTTATATTGTAGCGTGCCTTATAGGCGATCTGATCTTTAGAGTAATGTTCGCTCCTTTTATTTACTGTCTACAAAGACGGAGAACAAACATGCATCGTTTACTGAAGCAACGCGTGATTATGATGACCTTGCTACAAGGATCGGAGGGGGGACGGGGAGTGAAGCTAACAGTAGCGTATTATATAAGATCTGTATGACGTTTCATTGACGTCTGAGCTTGCATGATAATCGCATTAATTGAATATTGTATACTATCATGATTGTACATTGTTTAGTGTGTCTCCGTGTGATGATGATGATGACGATGATGTCAGATAGCCTACGTCCCCCCCACCCCCAACTGGCTATTGGCCGGGCTGACTACAGCTAAATGTTTATTTTTATATATTTAGAACTGGCATCAGAGGAGGAGGATGATGATGATGATGATGATGATGAAGACGAAGAGTCAAGACTGCGATGGAGTTCTCCGACACTGAACCGGATGCATTCATTCATTTCAGTTGTTGTTTTTTTTAAATTTAGCCTACACACACACACACACCGTCAAGAACAACTGGAATGCAGTGGTTTGGGGACACTGGGGAGTTTGGGGACAACTGTTTTGTATGTAGGCCTATTTATTTTCTGTAATATTTATTATAATTGTATTATGTTAGTAGTCATAAAAAATAAAAGACGCTTTTACAATGAGTTAGACCTGTCATGGCTATTTTGTTCACTATTCTGAGGTTTATGGTTTGACTAAGCGAGTTTCAACTGTGATTTACTCTGTAACGGTAGATGGTAAGAACCCAATTTTTTGTTATAATACAGTATACATTCAAGTCTATATTTTGATACATATCATGGGCACAAAGTCATATCAAAACAATGTCCTTGGATGTGTTTTTTTATCAAAACTGTTTCTTCACAACAGGTTTTTGAGATACATGCATGAATAGACAAGGTACTGGTAAGACTATGTAAACATGGTATATATCAAAATGTGCGTTAGAATGTCTAATTTTACCCCAAAAAAGAATTGAGTTTATATGATGTTCCATTTCAGAGCTAGGGGGACTTTTAGCTGGATAGGTCAGATTGATCATGACTGACCATGCTATTTATAGATGGCAAAATATCTAGAGTGGTACATGTGAGAAACTTTTTATTTTATTTTAATTGAACTAGACAACTCACCCTTTAAAATGAGATATTGCATGGCTATGTACGCCCAGCAGAAAAAAAGTTATTTAGAAAATAAAACTTCAACCGGGCATAACTTTTTTTGTTGTCGTAGAAACACTACCCAGTGTAAATGCAGGCTCTTTTAAATGGCTTCCAACACAAAAACTAAACATTTTATCAACTCAGTTCATTTTTTTCCCGGAAGCAGACAAGCCAAGCTTTCTCTGAAGGTCTTTCGTACTATATAGAAATCCTTGAAACTCTCAAAGAGTTAATAAAGTCATAGAATTTGTTTTACTCCAAATGTTTTTTTTTTTAATTGAAGTCTCAAACAGGTCAGCTTGTTTCTGCAACCAATGGGTCCAACACTCCAACCAATGGGTCCAACACTCCAACCAATGGGTCCAACACTCCAACCAATGGGTCCAACACTCCAACCAATGGGTCCAACAATCCAATCTCAAAATCCCACACTCTTCACATCAAGTAAGATAGAAATTCAGTGGCAAAATAAATTATAATAAAAAAAATTAAAATGTGTTTTGGGATAGTTTGCACTGCAGTCAACAGGACAGTGGGGGGGGGGGGGGGGGGGGGGGGCTCACATTGGGTTGATGAGCCCTTCAGTTCAAATCTATTACTATCAGTATTAAGATTTTAACATTAATTCCCTGATGAGATCATAGAATAAAATTACAAAAAAACATTACTTGCACGCTCTGCTTGCGCAAGTAATGACAGATGATTTACTAAATACAGTAAATAAGTAATGACAGATGATTTACTAAATACAAATCTATAGTGAGTATTGAACAAGACCTTAATAACGTCATAGAATTTGTTTTTACTCCAAATGTTTTTTTTTTTTAATTGAAGTCTCAAACAGGTCAGCTTGTTTCTGCAACCAATGGGTCCAACACTCCAACCAATGGGTCCAACAATCCAATCTCAAAATCCCACACTCTTCACATCAAGTAAGATAGAAATTCAGTGGCAAAATAAATTATAATAAAAATAATTAAAATGTGTTTTGGGATAGTTTGCACTGCAGTCAACAGGACAGTTATGTCAGTGTGGAGGCCTGACTGCCTTTTTTGGCTTTTTTTGGCCTGGGCCAGGCTTTGGCCAGGGCCAGGGTTTGGCCTGGGCCAGGGTTTGGCCTGGGCCAGGGTTTGGACTGGGCCAGGGCCTGGGCCAGGGTTTGGACTGGGCCAGGGTTTGGCCTGGGCCAGGGTTTGGCCTGGGCCAGGGTTTGGCCTGGGCCAGGGTTTGGTCTGGGCCAGGGTTTGGCCTGGGCCAGGGTTTGGTCTGGGCCAGGGTTTGGCCTGGGCCAGGGTTTGGCCTGGGCCAGGGTTTGGCCTGGGCCAGGGTTTGGCCAGGGCCAGGTTTTGGTCTGGGCCAGGGTTTGGTCTGGGCCAGGGTTTGGCCTGGGCCAGGGTTTGGTCTGGGCCAGGGTTTGGCCAGGGCCAGGGTTTGGCCAGGGCCAGGGTTTGGTCGGGGCCAGGGTTTGGCCTGGGCCAGGGTTTCAAGGGCTTGCGTTCTCTGCTTTGCTGCTTCAGCCTTGCCCTTGATATACCTGATGTCAAGAGTAGCAATTTAGCCCAGTTCTCCCCTGCAAAAGTTGCATCTAATTGCTTAACTACATTACCCCAAATCTAATAGTGACCAATGTCTACACAATAAATTAAAATAAAAAGTATTAGAGAATGAGACAGGTAGAGAATGAGACAAGTAGAGAGTGAGACAGGTAGAGAGTGAGACAGGTAGAGGTGAGACAGGTAGAGGTGAGACAGGTAGAGAGTGAGACAGGTAGAGAGTGAGACAGGTAGAGAGTGAGACAGGTAGAGGTGAGACAGGTAGAGAATGAGACAGGTAGAGAATGAGACAGGTAGAAAACGAGACAGGTAGAGGTGAGACAGGTAAAGGTGAGACAGGTAGAGAATGAGACAGGTAGAGGTGAGACAGGTAGAGGTGAGACAGGTAGAGGTGAGACAGGTAGAGAATGAGACAGGTAGAGGTGAGACAGGTAGAGCATGAGACAGGTAGAGGTGAGACAGGTAGAGAATGAGACAGGTAGAGGTGAGACAGGTAGAGAATGAGACAGGTAGAGGTGAGACAAGTAGAGAATGAGACAGGTAGAGGTGAGACAGGTAGAGGTGAGACAGGTAGAGCATGAGACAGGTAGAGGTGAGACAGGTAGAGAATGAGACAGGTAGAGGTGAGACAGGTAGAGAATGAGACAGGTAGAGGTGAGACAGGTAGAGAATGAGACAGGTAGAGGTGAGACAGGTAGAGAATGAGACAGGTAGAGGTGAGACAAGTAGAGAATGAGACAGGTAGAGGTGAGACAGGTAGAGGTGAGACAGGTAGAGGTGAGACAGGTAGAGAATGAGACAGGTAGAAAATGAGCCAGGTAGAGAATGAGACAGGTAGAGGTGAGACAGGTAGAGGTGAGACAGGTAGAGGTGAGACAGGTAGAGAATGAGCCAGGTAGAGGTGAGACAGGTAGAGGTGAGCCAGGTAGAGAATGAGACAGGTAGAGGTGAGACAGGTAGAGGTGAGCCAGGTAGAGAATGAGCCAGGTAGAGGTGAGACAGGTAGAGGTGAGACAGGTAGAGAATGAGACAGGTAGAGGTGAGACAGGTAGAGAATGAGCCAGGTAGAGGTGAGACAGGTAGAGGTGAGCCAGGTAGAGAATGAGACAGGTAGAGGTGAGACAGGTAGAGGTGAGCCAGGTAGAGAATGAGACAGGTAGAGGTGAGACAGGTAGAGGTGAGCCAGGTAGAGGTGAGCCAGGTAGAGAATGAGACAGGTAGAGAATGAGACAGGTAGAGAATGAGACAGGTAGAGAATGAGACAGGTAGAGGTGAGACAGGTAGAAAATGAGACAGGTAGAGGTGAGACAAGTAGAGAATGAGAAAGGTAGATGTGAGACAGGTCGAGAATGAGACAGGTAGAGGTGAGACAGGTAGAGAATGAGACAGGTAGAGGTGAGACAGGTAGAGCATGAGACAGGTAGAGAATGAGACAGGTAGAGGTGAGACAGGTAGAGGTAAGACAGGTAGAGAATGAGACAGGTAGAAGTGAGACAGGTAGAGGTGAGACAGGTAGAGAATGAGACAGGTAGAGGTGAGACAGGTAGAGAATGAGACAGGTAGAGGTGATACAGGTAGAGAATGAGACAGGTAGAGAATGAGACAGGTAGAGAATGAGACAGGTAGAGGTGAGACAGGTAGAGAATGAGAAAGGTAGAGGTGAGACAGGTAGAGAATGAGACAGGTAGAGAATGAGACAGGTAGAGGTGAGACAGGTAGAGGTGAGACAGGTAGAGGTGAGACAGGTAGAGGTGAGACAGGTAGAGAGTGAGACAGGTAGAGAGTGAGACAGGTATAGGTGAGACAGGTAGAGAATGAGAAAGGTAGAGGTGAGACAGGTAGAGGTGAGACAGGTAGAGGTGAGACAGGTAGAGAATGAGAAAGGTAGAGGTGAGACAGGTAGAGGTGAGACAGGTAGAGGTGAGACAGGTATAGGTGAGACAGGTAGAGGTGAGACAGGTAGAGGTGAGACAGGTAGAGAATGAGAAAGGTAGAGGTGAGACAGGTAGAGAATGAGAAAGGTAGAGGTGAGACAGGTAGAGATGAGACAGGTAAAGGTGAGACAGGTAGAGAATGAGACAGGTAGAGGTGAGACAGGTAGAGAATGAGACAGGTAGAGGTGAGACAGGTAGAGGTGAGACAGGTAGAGGTGAGACAGGTAGAGAATGAGACAGGTAGAGAATGAGACAGGTAGAGAGTGAGACAGGTAGAGAGTGAGACAGGTAGAGGTGAGACAGGTAGAGAATGAGACAGGTAGAGAATGAGACAGGTAGAGGTGAGACAGGTAGAGGTGAGACAGGTAGAGAATGAGACAGGTAGATAATGAGACAGGTAGATAATGAGACAGGTAGAGAGTGAGACAGGTAGAGGTGAGACAGGTAGATAATGAGACAGGTAGAGGTGAGACAGGTAGAGAATGAGACAGGTAGAGGTGAGACAGGTAGAGAATGAGACAGGTATAGAATGAGACAGGTATAGAATGAGACAGGTAGAGGTGAGACAGGTAGAGAATGAGACAGGTAGAGAATGAGACAGGTAGAGAATGAGACAGGTAGAGGTGAGACAGGTAGAGAATGAGACAGGTAGAGGTGAGACAGGTAGAGAATGAGACAGGTAGAGAATGAGACAGGTAGAGGTGAGACAGGTAGAGAATGAGACAGGTAGAGGTGAGACAGGTAGAGGTGAGACAGGTAGAGAATGAGACAGGTAGAGAATGAGACAGGTAGAGGTGAGACAGGTAGAGAATGAGACAGGTAGAGGTGAGACAGGTAGAGAATGAGACAGGTAGAGGTGAGACTGGTAGAGAATGAGACAGGTAGATGTGAGACAGGTAGATGTGACACAGGTAGAGAATGAGACATGTAGAGGTGAGACAGGTAGAGAATGAGACAGGTAGAGGTGAGACAGGTAGAGGTGAGACAGGTAGAGGGTGAGACAGGTAGAGAATGAGACAGGTAGAGGTGAGACAGGTAGAGGTGAGACAGGTATACAATGAGACAGGTAGAGGTGAGACAGGTAGAGGTGAGACAGGTAGAGGTGAGACAGGTAGAGAATGAGACAGGTAGAGAATGAGACAGGTAGAGGTGAGACAGGTAGATGTGAGACAGGTAGAGGTGAGACAGGTATAGAATGAGACAGGTAGATCATGAGACAGGTAGAGGTGAGACAGGTAGAGGTGAGACAGGTAGATAATGAGACAGGTAGAGAATGAGACAGGTAGAAAATGAGACAGGTAGAAAATGAGACAGGTAGAGGTGAGCCAGGTAGAGGTGAGACAGGTAGAGAATGAGACAGGTAGAGAATGAGACAGGTAGAGAATGAGACAGGTAGAGGTGAGACAGGTAGAGGTGAGACAGGTAGAGGTGAGACAGGTAGATAATGAGACAGGTAGAGGTGAGACAGGTAGAGGTGAGACAGGTAGAGAATGCGACAGGTAGAGAATGAGACAGGTAGAGGTGAGACAGGTAGAGGTGAGACAGGTAGAGGTGAGACAGGTAGAGAATGAGACAGGTAGAGAATGAGACAGGTATAGGTGAGACAGGTAGAGGTGAGACAGGTAGAGGTGAGACAGGTAGAGAATGAGACAGGTAGAGGTGAGACAGGCAGAGATGGGGGTGAGACAGGTAGAGGTGAGACAGGTAGAGAATGAGACAGGTAGAGAATGAGACAGGTAGAGGTGAGACAGGTAGAGAATGAGACAGGTAGAGGTGAGACAGGTAGAGAATGAGACAGGTAGAGAGTGAGACAGGTAGAGAGTGAGACAGGTAGATAATGAGACAGGTAGAGAGTGAGACAGGTAGAGAATGAGACAGGTAGAGGTGAGACAGGTAGATAATGAGACAGGTAGAGAGTGAGACAGGTAGAGGTGAGGCAGGTAGATAATGAGACAGGTAGATAGTGAGACAGGTAGATAGGGGGTGAGACAGGTAGAGAATGAGACCGGTAGAGAGTGAGACAGGTAGAGAGGGGGTGAGACAGGTAGAGAATGAGACAGGTAGAGAGTGAGACAGGTAGAGGTGAGACAGGTAGATAATGAGACAGGTAGAGAGTGAGACAGGTAGAGTGAGACAGGTAGAGAATGATACAGGTAGAGAGTGAGACAGGTATAGAGTGAGACAGGTACCTGTCTGAGGCTGAGCACCAGTCTGTCCTCCGTGGCAGACAGACGGGTAGCGTAGCAGTAGCTCATTGGTAGATACACCTGTCTGCAGTGACACCACAGAGTGGACGGGTGGGCGGGGAACCACGCCGGAAGCAGCCTATCAAAGAGAAGGACCAATTAACCAATTAACCAATCACCTGTCTGCAGTGGCCCCTGGGAGATGGAGTCCATCCCTTTAACAGACTTACTGCTTAACGTTCCGCCATAAGGAATGTAATTACCTTCCGCTCCTGGCGGATTGATCCGTCTGATTAGCTTTATTGCGAACGCACTGAGCACTAACTATGAGACCTAGCAGAACATGTCTGTCTGTCTGTCTGTGTGTCTGTCTGTCTGTCTGTCTGTCTGTGTGTCTGTCTGTCTGTCTGTGTGTGTGTGTGTGTGTGTCTGTCCAGAGGGCGCAGCTGTATCACGCACACACACACACACACACACACACACACACACACACACACACACACACACACACACACACACACACACACACACACACACACACACACACACACACACACACACACACACACACACACACACACACACACACACACACACACACTGCCCGCACAGAATACAAAACTCTGATGCTGGCATTTAAAGCAACCAGAGGTATGGCTACCCCATATCTTGCAAGCATGATTGAACCCTACAAACCCTCCCGAGCACTCAGATCAGCCAACGCAGGGAAGCTGGAAGTACCCTCACTAAAAACGCCGGGACAACGCTCCACACGTCCCAAACTCTTCTCCCTTCTGGCCCCCAAACTGTGGAACGCACTTCCCGTTGCAATCAGAACTGCAGCATCACTCCCGATCTTCCGCCGTAGTTTGAAAACCCACCTTTTCAGACTCCACCATGGCCCCTTAGACAGCACTTTTGTTAGACTTAGATAGCATTTGAAACAGACTTATAGCATGTCATGTAGACAGCACAATAACAGTACAGCATAGTATAATATATATGTATAGCTTATATGTATAGTGTCATTATATATAGATATGTTCTAGTTACGTTCTTAGCTTACGCATGTTTCTTGATAAATGCTGTTTATATATGTGATGTATTCCCATGCTTTTTGTTCTTGCTTAATGTAAGTCGCTCTGGATTAAGAGCGTCTGCTAAATGCCTAAATTGTAAATTGTACACACAAACTTAACTTAACTTAAAAAACTTACAAAAAAACTTAAAGAAAACTTAAAAAAAACACACATGCACGCACACATACACACACTAAAAAAATAACGTAAAAAAGAAAACTTAACTTAAAAAAATCTTAAAAAAACCTTAAAAAAGTACGTAATTTATTCTAATTGTTTTAATTGCAATTTACGAGCTGCGTTCGCTTCCCGCGTTCGCACGTCTTACTTTTTATTGATATCAAACCGGATCGCTGATTTCTATTTTTTCATTATTATTTTGGCTCGGCCTTTCCTTCTTTAGCGATCCTAGACCGGGTTGCGCAACCTCGCCCCCGTCCTCATCCCATTTTACAGGCTGACTAAAAAGCTGAATAACTCCTAATCTACGGAGCTCTCCGCGGTTTGGATAAAACGCGCGATGTTCGGAGGTCTTTGCTGATTATCCGGTGGTCTAGATGGAAACATTGGCGCTTTCTAGAGCAAGGATGGCTATATTTTAGCTCGCTAGCATTGACGCTATTTATTTAGCATTACGATGGACGCCCACAACAGGATATCCGTCCTGTGTGTTCACCCTCCAAATCGCCCCCGCAGCCCTCGGCAGTCTGAGGTTGGCGTTGCGTACAGCAGGTGGCAGTAAACCTGTTAACACCCCGAACGCCTGGGGTTATTTAATAACCCGGGGTTATTTCATCCATTCAATCGCGCCCAGCGATTTGTAGAAGCGGAGCACATTTACCGACGGACCGGATGTTATCCCGGATGTGGCTGAAGTAGCTAGATGTAGCCAAAACACACTTAGCTATGGTTAGCATGTCGTAGCTATGGTTGGCATGTCGTAGCTATGGTTAGCATGTCGTAGCTATGGTTAGCATGTCATAGCTATGGTTAGCATGCCGTAGCTATGGTTAGCATGTCTTAGCTATGGTTAGCATGTCGTAGCTATGGTTAGCATGTCGTAGCTATGGTTAGAATGTCATAGCTATGGTTAGCATGTCATAGCTATGGTTAGCATGCCGTAGCTATGGTCAGCATGTCTTAGCTATGGTTAGCATGCCGTAGCTATGGTTAGCATGCCGTAGCTATGGTTAGCATGCCGTAGCTATGGTTAGCATGTCTTAGCTATGGTTAGCATGCCGTAGCTATGGTTAGCATGCCGTAGCTATGGTTAGCATGTCATAGCTATGGTTAGCATGTCGTAGCTATGGTTAGCATGTCGTAGCTATGGTTAGCATGTCGTAGCTATGGTTAGCATAATAGAACTAGAATAGATAGAACTCACCACATCTCATTTAAAACAGTAGAATAGACCTAGAATAGAGTAGAGCTCACCACATCTCGGGCAGCAGGGTATTCATTCCCTCCCAGCTGTAAACGTTCAGGACGGCCAACCAGAATTTACCCCAGGATGGAATCCCTGCAGCACCACCTAGAGGAGGATATATATATATATATATATATATATATATATATATATATATACATATATACATATAACCCTAACCCTGCAGCGCCCTCTAGAGGAGTGACCATGTCAACATGCAGACCCATACAGAGAAACCCTTTACTAGTACAGTTTGATAATACAGACCCATATAGTCCTTGGGCCAGAGGCCTTATTATCGGATATCGTTTCCCTAAAAAGGGACAAGACAGATGTGGTATCATCCAGACAGATGTGGTATCATTTAGACAGATGTGGTATCATCCAGACAGATGTGGTATCATTTAGACAGATGTGGTATCATTGTGTTCGTCTGACATCCAGGAGTGCTAAATTGTGTGATAGCAGTTTCAGAAGGGCAGCTGAATATGATTTTAGGGGTATAATCTGATTATGCAAAACCATATAATTCATTGTTATCTAAACTCCAAAATTATTCACTTTTATGCACATTTCTGATGTTTGTACCATGGATGGGCATGGCCAACATCATAATAGAACAACAGACATGCTGAATTATACTTATTGTAGCCATACCGGGAAAATCCACAATACCTGCCTCTCTGAAACAGGGTACTTAAACTTCTGAATTAAACATCATAGAATCATGAGTGATGCGTCTTTTTATGGGTTTATGAGGGTGTAGAAACCATTTAGACATTACTTTGAAGAGTCAGGAACTCTCAAACTCAAGGTTGTACCTCAGCACACAACACAACTCAGGAAAACATGTAAAAATGTAATAAACGAGTGAATGAGGACCACACAAGCTGTATTATGTTACTTCTGGAGATACTGATGAAATGGTTCTCTGTTTAGCATTCCAAAAACACATCCCTTGTCCTATCTATCAGAAGTGTGGTACACAAAACCACACACGGTTTGTGGCCTTGGTTTGGGAGAGAACCTCTGAGAGAGTCTGTCACATATTTACAGGATGTGACATTGTGAGTGCCTTTGCTGGTCATGGAAATCTGAATGCACTGAGGTTATTGAAGAAAACCCCTGATTTTCAAGAGACATTCAAACAACTTGGCCAGACTTGGGATGTTTCAACAGAGCTCTTAGCAGTTCACTTGTAGCTGGTACCTGTCTGGGACCACCTCCAGTGACGTGAACGAGATCCGCTACCATATTTTCTGTGACAGGAAAGGGGAGGCTGATTCCAGTCAACTCCCACCATGTAGAGAATGTCTATTTCTCCATGCCCTCCGTGCCAATTACCAAACTAGAATATGGAGATGCTCTCTGCAGACTCACCCATCTGCACCAGATCCCATACAGAGTGGATGGTGGAGAGTTAGCAATTCAGAGTTTTTGGCCTGTAAATGTGCACAAGTATGCAAGCTTCCTAACTGCAGTTGTCTCAGCAATGAGATGTACAGACCTCTGCAAACTCCAGAACTGTACAAACCAAGCACCTGAGGAAGATTCAATGCCTACAGTTGAACAGGACAGTTCTGATGAGGAAGAGGTTGCATAGTTCAATACAGCCATTGACATCTATAGACGTAATTTGGTGTTTTCAGTGTTTATGATAGAGGGCGCTCTTCTACAACCTGTGCAACGTTAATGTACGGCTTCCGAATCAGAGGTAGACAGGAGAAAATGTGATCAAAACCAATCCAAGACATGTGTAGTATTATAGGACATTTTTGATCCAAAATGACCTTGACATTGACCCTGAACTTGAATTGCTTCAGTCATCTCTTAAATCAACTCAGCACCCCAGAAAATGTATACTTTGATGTCAGAATCATCGAAATCGGCCCATTAGTCGTTGAGTTATGCCTTTCACTATATACCATTTGTTTCATCATAAATCAGATATAAGGGTTGGCCCTTATAAACATTTTGACATTGCTATCACATCATTTCATAAACTACAGACATGTAGCAATACAAACATCACATTGTCACTTTGTCCCTTTTTATGGCAACGATATCCGATAATAAGGCCTCTGGCCTAAGGACTATATTGTGGATTTTCCTGGTATGGCTACAAGAAGTATAATTCAGCGTCTGTTGTTCTATTATGATGTTGGTCATGCCCATCCATGGTACAAACATCAGAAATGTGCATAAAAGTGAATCATTTTGGAGTTTAGATAACAATTAATTATAAGGTTTTGCATAATCAGATTATACCCCTAAAATCATATTCAGCTGCCCTTCTGAAACTGCTATCACACAATGTAGCACTCCTGGATGTCAGACGAACACAATGATACCACATCTGCCTAAATGATATCACATCTGTCTAAATTATACCACATCTGTCTTGTCCCTTTTTAGGGCAACGATATCTCACCCGGCCTAAGGACTAATACAGAGAAACCCTTTACTAGTACAGTTTGATAATATGCAGATCTTTGAATATATATTATTTCATGAGCGAACAGACCTACAAGCTCAGACCTACAAGCTAGCTTGTAGATCTGCTATTTTTCAACGGTATAAAGTATAACGTAATGCTTAAAACACCAAAAGGGGTTCCGCCCAGAATGGGTTAATCTGTTGTCCAACATGTGTGTCATTAAGTCTACATCGTGTGACCTCTGACCTTTGCTGTGGAGGTTGTTTCGTGCTCGCACCAGGTCCGGGTCGTCTGGATCCACTCCCAGAATCCTCAGCGACACGTAGCTCAGCGCCGTGCCGAACACCGTCGACTTGTCCTCGATGTGTCTGGAAGAAATATATACTATTATACTATTATACTACTACTACTACTACTACTGCTGCTACTACTACTACTACTACTACTACTACTACTATGAAACACCGTCGACTTGTCCTCGATGTGTCTGGAAGAAATATATACTATTATTATACTATTATACTATTACTACTACTACTACTACTACTACTACTACTACTACTACTATGAAACACCATCACTTGTCCTTGATGTGTCTGGAAGAAAAATATACTATTATACTACTACTACTACTACTATTAAACACCGTCAACTTGTCCTCGATGTGTCTGGAATAAATATATATAATTATTATAGATAATTATATATATATATATAGATTGTCATTGCAACAAGTACAGCGAAATGAAAAAGTGCCAACGGATCAGTGCATCATAAACTAGAATATAAAAACTATAAAAGCTAATACAACAAAACACACACGTAACCTACTTCATGTTATTATTGCACAAATCCCTGTTGCACATGACATATATAACAGTCACATGACATATATAACAGTCACATGACATATATAACAGTCACATGACATATATTGCACCGTACAAGCTTAACTCCTTCTGGTGGACACCAGTTTTGGTCCTCGGTGCCACCGAAGCCCATTATAAATAAAATAAAGAAAATGTAATTCTATTGTGCATGTCATAACCTGCACACCAGATTAGAGTAATTTTGAAAATATGGATTAAAAAAAAGAAAAAAGAAAAAAAGAATATTAAAAAAAAAGAAAAGAAAAAAAGCATTTCTTTCCCTTTTTTTTTTTACTCGTCTTGTCTTCCCTGGCAATCAGTGCATAATTAGATTCAGCTGGTCTTAACGTCCCTGGTATTTAAACATTGCAGCTGTTATTGTTGCACAAACCCCGATTGTACTTAACTTAGAAACAACACAATAAAGCGTGTAACGGATCATTTCTTAGCAGCATTCAGTGTGTATACCGGCCACACTGTGGCGCTGTGGGGTAGAAACTGTCACTGAGTCTAACACTGTGTGAAAAGAGGAGTTAACGGGCAATTCTGGTCACTGTATTTTGCCCGTAAACCTCAACAGCATATACAGTTAATATACGGTAACATACAGGTGGGATGCATTATATATAATATATGTGCGCAGCATTATATAGAAGGCTATTGTGTGTGTGTGTGTGTGTGTGTGTGTGTGTGTGTGTGTGTGTGTGTGTGTTGTCCCTGCCCCCTGGTGATCGCTGATCGGGTCATATGATTGGCCTTTCTGTAAACCTCTTCCTTCCAGTCGCTTTGTAGCAAACAGTAGCGCGCGCTGGTTTGTTTTGGAAAACAGCAAAACGCAAAATGGATATAGCCTACCTACGCCCTACGGTCTTTTTCAAGGCAAAGATAATATTCAGAAGTAAGAAGAAGCTGTGAGTCGGCTCGGCTGTCAGCACTCAGCAGCACCACCAGGGGCCGCACGGTTCACAGTTCACACCACTGCAGCAACACTGACACGTTCAGCGGAGTGGCTGCTGTCTGTGTGCCGTCTGTGAAGAGCCATGAGCCAGGAGGGGCAGCAACACTGACACGTTCAGCGGAGTGGCTGCTGTCTGTGTGCCGTCTGTGAAGAGCCATGAGCCGGGAGGGGCAGCAACACTGACACGTTCAGCGGAGTGGCTGCTGTCTCTGTGCCGTCTGTGAAGAGCCATGAGCCGGGAGGGGCAGCAACACTGACACGTTCAGCGGAGTGGCTGCTGTCTGTGTACCGTCTGTGAAGAGCCATGAGCCGGGAGGGGCAGCCCTGGTCCAGTGCTTACAGCGAGTCTCTCTTTGACTCGCTGTAAGCACTGGACCAGGGCTACGGGAGGGGCAGCAACACCGCCGGGTAATCTACACACCGACTCCAGACTTGAGAAAAAGACCCATATCGGCCAAAATATCCCAAAACAATGCCCGTTATAGTATACCCCATCGAACAGCTGAACAGATACTTACAGCCCTCATCGAACAGCTGAACAGATATTCACAGACCCCATCGAACAGCTGAACAGATACTCACAGACCCCATCGAACAGCTGAACAGATACTCACAGACCCCATCGAACAGCTGAACAGCAGAACAGATACTCACAGACCCCATCGATCAGCTGAACAGATATTTGCAGGACAGCAGAACAGATACTCACAGACCCCAGACCCCATCGAACAGCAGAACAGATACTTACAGACCCCATCGAACAGCAGAACAGATACTCACAGACCCCATCGAACAGCAGAACAGATACACACAGCCCCCATCGAACAGCTGAACAGATACTCACAGACCCCAGACCCCATCGAACAGCAGAACAGATACTCACAGACCCCAGACCCCATCGAACAGCAGAACAGATACTCACAGCCCCCATCGAACAGCTGAACAGCAGAACAGATACTCACAGACCCCAGCCCCCATCGAACAGCTGAACAGATCTCAGGTATCGTATCATTTCTCTCCTCCAGGCTTCAGGCAGCGAGATGCTGGTCACATGACACGTGATGAGGAGACCTGAAACAGTCACATGATCACAGTCACATGATCACAGTCAGAGTGTGGAACTATAGTGGCCCTCTGGAGTGAGTGTGGAACTATAGTGGCCCTCTGGAGTGAGTGTGGAACTATAGTGGCCCTCTGGAGTGAGTGTGGAACTATAGTGGCCCTCTGGAGTGAGTGTGGAACTATAGTGGCCCTCTGGAGTGAGTGTGGAACTATAGTGGCCCTCTGGAGTGAGTGTGGAACTACAGTGGCCCTCTGGAGTGAGTGTGGAACTATAGTGGCCCTCTGGAGTGAGTGTGGAACTATAGTGGCCCTCTGGAGTGAGTGTGGAACTATAGTGGCCCTCTGGAGTGAGTGTGGAACTATAGTGGCCCTTTGGAGTGAGTGTGGAACTATAGTGACCCTCTGGAGTGACTGTGGAACTATAGTGGCCCTCTGGAGTGAGTGTGGAACTATAGTGGCCTTCTGGAGTGAGTGTGGAACTATAGTGGCCCTCTGGGGTGAGTGTGGAACTATAGTGGCTCTCTGGAGTGAGTGTGGAACTATAGTGGCCCTCTGGAGTGAGTGTGGAACTATAGTGACCCTCTGGAGTGAGTGTGGAACTATAGTGGCCTTCTGGAGTGAGTGTGGAACTATAGTGACCCTCTGGAGTGAGTGTGGAACTATAGTGAACTATAGTGGCCTTCTGGAGTGAGTGTGGAACTATAGTGACCCTCTGGAGTGAGTGTGGAACTATAGTGGCCCTCTGGAGTGAGTGTGGAACTATAGCGACTCTCTGGAGTGAGTGTGGAACTATAGTGGCCCTCTGGAGTGAGTGTGGAACTATAGTGGCCTTCTGGAGTGAGTGTGGAACTATAGCGGCCCTCTGGAGTGAGTGTGGAACTATAGTGGCTCTCTGGAGTGAGTGTGGAACTATAGCGGCCCTCTGGAGTGAGTGTGGAACTATAGTGACCCTTTGGAGTGAGTGTGGAACTATAGTGACCCTCTGGAGTGAGTGTGGAACTATAGTGGCCTTCTGGAGTGAGTGTGGAACTATAGTGGCCCTCTGGAGTGAGTGTGGAACTATAGTGACCCTCTGGAGTGACTGTGGAACTATAGTGGCCCTCTGGAGTGAGTGTGGAACTATAGTGGCCTTCTGGAGTGAGTGTGGAACTATAGTGGCCCTCTGGAGTGAGTGTGGAACTATAGTGGCTCTCTGGAGTGAGTGTGGAACTATAGTGGCCCTCTGGAGTGAGTGTGGAACTATAGTGACCCTCTGGAGTGAGTGTGGAACTATAGTGGCCTTCTGGAGTGAGTGTGGAACTATAGTGACCCTCTGGAGTGAGTGTGGAACTATAGTGAACTATAGTGGCCTTCTGGAGTGAGTGTGGAACTATAGTGACCCTCTGGAGTGAGTGTGGAACTATAGTGGCCCTCTGGAGTGAGTGTGGAACTATAGCGACTCTCTGGAGTGAGTGTGGAACTATAGTGGCCCTCTGGAGTGAGTGTGGAACTATAGTGGCCTTCTGGAGTGAGTGTGGAACTATAGCGGCCCTCTGGAGTGAGTGTGGAACTATAGTGGCTCTCTGGAGTGAGTGTGGAACTATAGCGGCCCTCTGGAGTGAGTGTGGAACTATAGTGACCCTTTGGAGTGAGTGTGGAACTATAGTGACCCTCTGGAGTGAGTGTGGAACTATAGTGGCCTTCTGGAGTGAGTGTGGAACTATAGTGGCCCTCTGGAGTGAGTGTGGAACTATAGTGGCCCTCTGGAGTGAGTGTGGAACTATAGTGGCCCTCTGGAGTGAGTGTGGAACTATAGTGGCCCTCTGGAGTGAGTGTGGAACTATAGTGGCCTTCTGGAGTGAGTGTGGAACTATAGCGGCCCTCTGGAGTGAGTGTGGAACTATAGTGGCCTTCTGGAGTGAGTGTGGAACTATACCGGCCCTCTGGAGTGAGTGTGGAACTATAGTGACCCTCTGCGGCCCTCTGGAGTGAGTGTGGAACTATAGTGACCCTCTGGAGTGAGTGTGGAACTATAGTGACCCTCTGGAGTGAGTGTGGAACTATAGTGACCCTCTGGAGTGAGTGTGGAACTATACCGGCCCTCTGGAGTGAGTGTGGAACTATAGCGGCCCTCTGGAGTGAGTGTGGAACTATAGTGGCCCTCTGGAGTGAGTGTGGAACTATAGTGGCCCTCTGGAGTGAGTGTGGAACTATAGTGGCCCTCTGGAGTGAGTGTGGAACTATAGTGACCCTCTGGAGTGAGTGTGGAACTATAGTGGCCTTCTGGAGTGAGTGTGGAACTATAGTGGCCCTCTGGAGTGAGTGTGGAACTATAGTGGCCCTCTGGAGTGAGTGTGGAACTATAGTGGCCCTCTGGAGTGAGTGTGGAACTATAGCGGCCCCCTGGAGTGAGTGTGGAACTATAGCGGCCCTCTGGAGTGAGTGTGGAACTATAGCGGCCCTCTGGAGTGAGGGTGGAACTATAGCGGCCCTCTGGAGTGAGTGTGGAACTACAGTGGCCCTCTGGAGTGAGTGTGGAACTATAGTGGCCCTCTGGAGTGAGTGTGGAACTATAGTGGCCCTCTGGAGTGAGTGTGGAACTATAGTGGCCCTCTGGAGTGAGTGTGGAACTATAGCGGCCCTCTGGAGTGAGTGTGGAACTATAGTGGCCCTCTGGAGTGAGTGTGGAACTATAGTGGCCTTCTGGAGTGAGTGTGGAACTATAGTGACCCTCTGGAGTGAGTGTGGAACTATAGTGGCCTTCTGGAGTGAGTGTGGAACTATAGTGGCCCTCTGGAGTGAGTGTGGAACTATAGTGGCCTTCTGGAGTGAGTGTGGAACTATAGTGACCCTCTGGAGTGAGTGTGGAACTATAGTGACCCTCTGGAGTGAGTGTGGAACTATAGTGACCCTCTCCATCGTCAAAGTTGCAGACCCCTGGGGTAGAGGGTTGAGGGTAAAACCTGACAGCAGGAACAGGGTTGAAGGTAATACCTGGCAGCAGGAACAGCGGTCCTCCGTAGTCTCCGGCCCAGTGTCCGTCCTCTGCCTGCAGCATGCTGTAGAAGTTCATTCCTTTCAGAGACGATTCCGCTGCCGTGTTCACCGGCTCACCGTCTGCTATGAAGCCGCTCTGTAGAGACATATTTATGTTACAAAAGAATAATATAATATGTTATAGAAATAAAATAAGCAACACAACGACTGCAGCTGCATCCATATGTGACTCTTTATTATACAGAGACAGTCATGGAGACAAGACTAACCCTAACCCTAACTGTTGAGGAGAGGAGAAAACAAGACTAACTGTTGAGGAGAGGAGAAAACAAGACTAACTGTTGAGGAGAGGAGAAAACAAGACTAGCTGTTGAGGAGAGGAGAAAACAAGACTAACTGTTGAGGAGAGGAGAAAACAAGACTAGCTGTTGAGGAGAGGAGAAAACAAGACTAACTGTTGAGGAGAGGAGAAAACAAGACTAGCTGTTGAGGAGAGGAGAAAACAAGACTAACTGTTGAGGAGAGGAGAAAACAAGACTAGCTGTTGAGGAGAGGAGAAAACAAGACTAGCTGTTGAGGAGAGGAGAAAACAAGACTAACTGTTGAGGAGAGGAGAAAACAAGACTAACTGTTGAGGAGAGGAGAAAACAAGACTAGCTGTTGAGGAGAGGAGAAAACAAGACTAACTGTTGAGGAGAGGAGAAAACAAGACTAGCTGTTGAGGAGAGGAGAAAACAAGACTAGCTGTTGAGGAGAGGAGAAAACAAGACTAGCTGTTGAGGAGAGGAGAAAACAAGACTAGCTGTTGAGGAGAGGAGAAAACAAGACTAACTGTTGAGGAGAGGAGAAAACAAGACTAACTGTTGAGGAGAGGAGAAAACAAGACTAGCTGTTGAGGAGAGGAGAAAACAAGACTAGCTGTTGAGGAGAGGAGAAAACAAGACTAACTGTTGAGGAGAGGAGAAAACAAGACTAGCTGTTGAGGAGAGGAGAAAACAAGACTAGCTGTTGAGGAGAGGAGAAAACAAGACTAGCTGTTGAGGAGAGGAGAAAACAAGACTAGCTGTTGAGGAGAGGAGAAAACAAGACTAACTGTTGAGGAGAGGAGAAAACAAGACTAACTGTTGAGGAGAGGAGAAAACAAGACTAACTGTTGAGGAGAGGAGAAAACAAGACTAGCTGTTGAGGAGAGGAGAAAACAAGACTAACTGTTCAGGAGAGGAGAAAACAAGACTAGCTGTTGAGGAGAGGAGAAAACAAGACTAACTGTTGAGGAGAGGAGAAAACAAGACTAGCTGTTCAGGAGAGGAGAAAACAAGACTAACTGTTGAGGAGAGGAGAAAACAAGACTAGCTGTTGAGGAGAGGAGAAAACAAGACTAACTGTTGAGGAGAGGAGAAAACAAGACTAGCTGTTGAGGAGAGGAGAAAACAAGACTAACTGTTGAGGAGAGGAGAAAACAAGACTAACTGTTGATGAGAGGAGAAAACAAGACTAACTGTTGAGGAGAGGAGAAAACAAGACTAACTGTTGAGGAGAGGAGAAAACAAGACTAGCTGTTCAGGAGAGGAGAAAACAAGACTAACTGTTGAGGAGAGGAGAAAACAAGACTAACTGTTGAGGAGAGGAGAAAACAAGACAAGCTGTTGAGGAGAGGAGAAAACAAGACTAACTGTTGAGGAGAGGAGAAAACAAGACTAACTGTTGAGGAGAGGAGAAAACAAGACTAGCTGTTGAGGAGAGGAGAAAACAAGACTAGCTGTTGAGGAGAGGAGAAAACAAGACTAACTGTTGAGGAGAGGAGAAAAAAGACTAACTGTTGAGGAGAGGAGAAAACAAGACTAACTGTTGAGGAGAGGAGAAAACAAGACTAACTGTTGAGGAGAGGAGAAAACAAGACTAACTGTTGAGGAGAGGAGAAAACAAGACTAGCTGTTGAGGAGAGGAGAAAACAAGACTAACTGTTGAGGAGAGGAGAAAACAAGACTAGCTGTTGAGGAGAGGAGAAAACAAGACTAGCTGTTGAGGAGAGGAGAAAACAAGACTAGCTGTTGAGGAGAGGAGAAAACAAGACTAGCTGTTGAGGAGAGGAGAAAACAAGACTAACTGTTGAGGAGAGGAGAAAACAAGACTAACTGTTGAGGAGAGGAGAAAACAAGACTAGCTGTTGAGGAGAGGAGAAAACAAGACTAACTGTTCAGGAGAGGAGAAAACAAGACTAGCTGTTGAGGAGAGGAGAAAACAAGACTAACTGTTGAGGAGAGGAGAAAACAAGACTAGCTGTTCAGGAGAGGAGAAAACAAGACTAACTGTTGAGGAGAGGAGAAAACAAGACTAGCTGTTGAGGAGAGGAGAAAACAAGACTAACTGTTGAGGAGAGGAGAAAACAAGACTAGCTGTTGAGGAGAGGAGAAAACAAGACTAACTGTTGAGGAGAGGAGAAAACAAGACTAACTGTTGATGAGAGGAGAAAACAAGACTAACTGTTGAGGAGAGGAGAAAACAAGACTAACTGTTGAGGAGAGGAGAAAACAAGACTAGCTGTTCAGGAGAGGAGAAAACAAGACTAACTGTTGAGGAGAGGAGAAAACAAGACTAACTGTTGAGGAGAGGAGAAAACAAGACAAGCTGTTGAGGAGAGGAGAAAACAAGACTAACTGTTGAGGAGAGGAGAAAACAAGACTAACTGTTGAGGAGAGGAGAAAACAAGACTAGCTGTTGAGGAGAGGAGAAAACAAGACTAGCTGTTGAGGAGAGGAGAAAACAAGACTAACTGTTGAGGAGAGGAGAAAAAAGACTAACTGTTGAGGAGAGGAGAAAACAAGACTAACTGTTGAGGAGAGGAGAAAACAAGACTAACTGTTGAGGAGAGGAGAAAACAAGACTAGCTGTTGAGGAGAGGAGAAAACAAGACTAGCTGTTGAGGAGAGGAGAAAACAAGACTAGCTGTTGAGGAGAGGAGAAAACAAGACTAGCTGTTGAGGAGAGGAGAAAACAAGACTAGCTGTTGAGGAGAGGAGAAAACAAGACTAACTGTTGAGGAGAGGAGAAAACAAGACTAACTGTTGAGGAGAGGAGAAAACAAGACTAACTGTTGAGGAGAGGAGAAAACAAGACTAACTGTTGAGGAGAGGAGAAAACAAGACTAACTGTTGAGGAGAGGAGAAAACAAGACTAACTGTTGAGGAGATGAGAAAACAAGCCTAACTGTTGAGGAGAGGAGAAAACAAGACTAGCTGTTGAGGAGAGGAGAAAACAAGACTAACTGTTGAGGAGAGGAGAAAACAAGACTAGCTGTTGAGGAGAGGAGAAAACAAGACTAGCTGTTGAGGAGAGGAGAAAACAAGACTAGCTGTTGAGGAGAGGAGAAAACAAGACTAACTGTTCAGGAGAGGAGAAAACAAGACTAGCTGTTGAGGAGAGGAGAAAACAAGACTAACTGTTGAGGAGAGGAGAAAACAAGACTAGCTGTTCAGGAGAGGAGAAAACAAGACTAACTGTTGAGGAGAGGAGAAAACAAGACTAGCTGTTGAGGAGAGGAGAAAACAAGACTAACTGTTGAGGAGAGGAGAAAACAAGACTAGCTGTTGAGGAGAGGAGAAAACAAGACTAACTGTTGAGGAGAGGAGAAAACAAGACTAACTGTTGATGAGAGGAGAAAACAAGACTAACTGTTGAGGAGAGGAGAAAACAAGACTAACTGTTGAGGAGAGGAGAAAACAAGACTAGCTGTTCAGGAGAGGAGAAAACAAGACTAACTGTTTGATTAGAGGAGAAAACAAGACTAACTGTTGAGGAGAGGAGAAACAAGACTAACTGTTCAGGAGAGGAGAAAACAAAACAAGACTAACTGTTCAGGAGAGGAGAAAACAGGCAGGCTCTTCACATCCTAGAGCATGTCTGAAATAAGTGTCAGAGCTGAAATCGACATGTAAATATGAAATAAATGCTTAAACATGTAGCTAGGTGTAATGTTAGAGACCACAGAAGACATGTAAATATGAAATAAATGCTTAAACATGTAGCTAGGTGTAATGTTAGAGACCACAGAAGACATGTAAATATAAAATAAATGCTTAAAAATGTAGCTAGGTGTAATGTTAGAGTCCACAGAAGACATGTAAATATGAAATAAATGCTTAAACATGTAGCTAGGTGTAATGTTAGAGTCCACAGAAGTGAACCTTTCAAGCCTGTTTTCTCAACTCGCTGTTTCTCTGCAAGACATTACTCTATAAGCCATATCTCCAAAACTGGTGGGTCAAACTGAACAACCAATATGTCAATTTGAAGCTGTGAAAAAAAAAAATAATAATAATTCTAAACTTTAGAATTTGCATCAAAGCCCAATAATAAAAAAAAAAAATTATTCTGTAAACGACGACGACACTGAAGAAACAGCAGCGCTATCGGCTATGTCCAACTCTCAATTAACCCATTCTGGGCGGGAACCCCTGTTGGTGTTTTAAGCATTATGTTATGCTTTATCTATTGAAAAATAGCAGATCTACGAGCTTGTAGATCTGCTATTTATTTTTTTTAATCGCGAAAATGTGGCGCAAATCTTTGAATATATATTCTTTCATGGTGAACGTTTTTTTTTAACTCAAAGCTCAAAGCAAAAACATTTTCACATGGGGGTCAGAGGCCAATTACATTTAGTTTCTGGGGGTACCCGTTGTGAGATATTGCCCCCCAGAAATATTAATTACCATTAATTTTAACTTTAATAATATATTTTTGTGTTTTTTTTTAATGAATAAAAACAGTAGTATAACATGAAAGTATTGGTATAAATGCAGGTAGGGAAATGTTTTCATGGCAAGGACTGTAACATTTACAAACACGTGCGTCGCTACACGTAGCCACACACACACACACACACACACACACACACACACACACACACACACACACACACACACACACACACACACACACACACACACACACACACACACACACACACACACACACACACACACACACACACACACACACACACACACACACACACACACACACGCGTTGCGAAAGTGAAAGAAAGTGTGATGTCCTGTGTATTGTGTGCCACTGTTTGTTGTGTTGTGGCGGTAGGTGTGTGTGTGTGTGTGTGTGTGTGTGTGTGTGTGTGTGTGTGTGTGTATGTGTGTGTGTGTGCGCGGCGCGCCGTGGTTGTTGTGTTCCGGCGGTAGCTGTGTGTGTGTGTGTGTGCGCCGTGGTTGTTGTGTGTGTGTGCCGTGGCGGCGGTGCCAAATTGTATAGGGCACTGTTTGTTGTGTAGCGGCGGTAGCTAGAGGAAGCATCCAGTGGGGTAACAGTGAGAACGGTGGCCAGTGATGGCCAGTGAATATAATGAATAATAAATACAGTATATAATATAATAATATAATAATATAATGACGTCGTGATTCATCCTATTCTGAACGGGAACCCCTTTTGGTGTTTAAAGCATTACGTTATACTTTAGCTATTGAAAAATAGCAGATCTACAAGCTCATAGCGCACTACTGGTCTGCTATTTTTGAAAAATCATGAAAATGTGGCGCAAATCTTTTAATATATAATATATCTTTCAAAGCGAACGTTTTTAACTCAAATCTTTTGTAGAATCGACCTCAGGTCTGAATGGGTTGACTTACCGTGTCCAGTCCAACGGAGAAGGCCTCCAACATGCTCTGCTGGCCTCTGGGATGGACCCCAGGGCTCTGCTGGGGGTCCAGGCTGCCCCGGGGCCCCGGGGTCTCCTCAGGGGCCTCCTGGGGGTCCAGGTAGGTCCAGGTCTGTCGGCCCTCTTCGTTGCGGAGCCTCCATCGATGAAGGTCTGTGGTCGGTTCCGTTTTATACGGACCTCCTCTTCTACGAAGACACCTGTTAACACACGGAATGTCCCTTTAATACGCAGACACCTGTAAATATACGGACTGTCCCTTTAATACGCAGACACCTGTTAATATACGGAATGTCCCTTTAATACGCAGACACCTGTAAATATACGGACTGTCCCTTTAATACGCAGACACCTGTTAATATACGGAATGTCCCTTTAATACGCAGACACCTGTAAATATACGGACTGTCCCTTTAATACGCAGACACCTGTTAATATACGGAATGTCCCTTTAATACGCAGACACCTGTAAATATACGGAATGTCCCTTTAATACGCAGACACCTGTAAATATACGGACTGTCCCTTTAATACGCAGACACCTGTTAATATACGGAATGTCCCTTTAATACGCAGACACCTGTAAATATACGGAATGTCCCTTTAATACGCAGACACCTGTTAATATACGGACTGTCCCTTTAATACGCAGACACCTGTTAATATACGGACTGTCCCTTTAATACGCAGACACCTGTTAATATACGGACTGTCCCTTTAATACGCAGACACCTGTTAATATACGGAATGTCCCTTTAATACGCAGACACCTGTAAATATACGGACTGTCCCTTTAATATGCAGACACCTGTTAATATACGGACTGTCCCTTTAACACGCAGACACCTGTTAATATACGGACTGTCCCTTTAATACGCAGACACCTGTAAATATACGGACTGTCCCTTTAATACGAGACACCTGTAAATATACGGACTGTCCCTTTAATACGCAGACACCTGTAAATACACGGAATGTCCCTTTAATACGCAGACACCTGTTAATATACGGAATGTCCCTTTAATACGCAGACACCTGTAAATATACGGAATGTCCCTTTAATACGCAGACACCTGTTAATATACGGAATGTCCCTTTAATACGCAGACACCTGTTAATATACGGAATGTCCCTTTAATACGCAGACACCTGTTAATATACGGAATGTCCCTTTAATACGCAGACACCTGTAAATATACGGACTGTCCCTTTAATACGAGACACCTGTAAATATACGGACTGTCCCTTTAATACGCAGACACCTGTAAATATACGGAATGTCCCTTTAATACGCAGACACCTGTAAATATACGGACTGTCCCTTTAATACGAACACACCTGTTAATATACGGAATGTCCCTTTAATACGCAGACACCTGTAAATATACGAACTATCCCTTTAATTGATGATATTCAGACCGCGGCCATCTTGACAGCAAGTTGCAACTTCCCATTCATCCAATCAGAACGGTCCTATCTGATTGACAGCCCATTCATCCAATCAGAAAGGTCCTATCTGATTGACAGCCCATTCATCCAATCAGAAAGGTCCTATCTGATTGACAGCCCATTCATCCAATCAGAAAGGTCCTATCTGATTGACAGCCCATTCATCCAATCAGAAAGGTCCTATCTAAAAAAGCCTCAGTGATTTCTGGATCAATTGATGACAGACATAAATATTGTTCTTTACGCAATCAAGTCACAAGACTAAATAAGGTGAAAAAAAGGGACTATTTTAAACAAAGGTTACATGATGTGAGACATGATAGCAAACAATTATGGAATGTTTTAAATGATATTATGGGTCGAAAGTCAACTGGGTGCACGCCTTTTGTCGAATCAAATGGATTTGTTCTCACTAAGCCAGGTGATATTGCAAATCATTTTAATGATTATTATGTCGGTAAAGTATCTAAACTAAGGCAGGCTATGAATAGTTCAGACAACATTAAATCAAATGACTGTATTAAGAATATCATAATGAATGACAAAAGTTGTATATTTGAATTTCATCAGGTTGAAGTAGGTGAGGTGGAGCGCCTGCTCCGCTCTCTTCCTGACTGTAAGTTAGCAGGCCTAGATAACTTGGACAGTAAATTGCTCAGAATGACTGCTGGTATCATAGCATCTCCTATCTGTCACATTTTTAATAGATGTTTGGATGTGGGCCTATTTCCAAAGATCTGGAAGGAGGCTAAAGTTATTCCTTTATCTAAGGATACCAAAGCTGCTTTTAATGAGGGGAATTCTAGACCTATAAGTATTTTACCCGTTTTGAGCAAAATCATGGAAAGGTTGGTGCATGCACAAGTTCAAGAGTATTTCGTATCAAACAATCTTCTAACAGATTATCAACATGCCTATAGAGCCGGCCACTCTACCTCTACTGCGATGATACAAATGACTGATGACTGGCTTAAAGCGATAGATAATTCTATGATAGTGGGCACTGTGTTATTAGATTTTAGTGCTGCATTTGATGTGCTTGACCATTCTTTACTGGTTGAGAAACTTAAATGTTATGGTATTAATTTGTTAGCATTAAAATGGATCAAAAGCTATTTGTCCTCTAGATCACAGAAGGTGTATCTAAATGGCAGTCTGTCCAGTAGCAGGGGTCTAGAGTGTGGTGTCCCACAGGGCAGCTGCTTAGGACCTTTATTATTTTCTATATTTACTAACGACCTGTCCTGGACTACAAAATATGCAACAACTGTTCTTTATGCAGATGATTCGACTATGTATTATGCTTCTCCGTCTTGCAATGTACTGAATGAGGTCTTGAGCAGAGAACTAAAAGTTGTGCATGAATGGGTAGAATGTAATAGACTTGCCCTTAACATCTCACAGACTAAATGTATGGTACTGGGTACAAGGCACAGGTTATCCACAAGCCCAAAGCTTGTTTTAAACCTGGGCAATTCTACAGTTCAACAAGTTGAAAGTACTAAACTCCTTGGAGTGATGGTTGACTGCACTCTGTCTTGGTCAAACCACATTGACCACAACAACTATATTGTTCTAAAAATGGGGAGAGCTATTGATATTTCAAGGAAGTGTTGTTCTTTTGTGGCTCGTCCCTTGTTACGTCAGATAGTTCAAAGTCTAGTTTTATGTCATCTTGACTACTGCTCCACTGTATGGTCATCTGCTGCTAGTGGTGACCTGAGGAACTACTGCTCCACTGTATGGTCATCTGCTGCTAGTGGTGACCTGAGGAAGCTCCAGGTTGTCCAGAACAGGGCTGCACGGTTGGTAATGGGTTGCCCTCTCAGAACAAATGTGAGTCATATGCATGCCTGCCTCTCCTGGCTTACAGTTGAGAATAGGTTATCTTTTAATACTCTTGTGTTGTTCAAAACAGTCATGAGTAGTAAAACTCCTGTTTTCATAAATTCACAGATTGTTTTTAGTAATACTGTGTATGATCATGACACTAGAGGCTCCAGTAATGGGCAGCTTGTGTTACCTCGCCCAAAATATAATTTTCTAAAGAGATCATTTATTTATAGATCATTGTCACTTTGGAATAACCTGCCTCAAAACCTCTGTTGCATTTACAGTAAATTAACGTTTAAAAAGCATCTAAAATTCCATTTGATACAGTGAAGTGTTGTGTGTTTTTCGTTTTTTTGTTTTCATACTCGTAACTTGTAATCTTAGCAATTTTTATTTGTATTTTATCTGAACTAATGTAAGTTGAATACTGACTTTTTAACAAATGTGTATTTGTATGTCTACTGTAATGTTTATTCTTGTGTGGACCCCAGGAAGACTAGCTGGTTGCTATGGCACCAGCTAATGGGGATCCTTAATACAAATCAAAATCAAAAAATCTGATTGTATTAAACAACGTCAAAATAATTCTTCCCCCCAAGGGGTACCTAAGTCAAAACAGTTTGGGAACACCTGATGTAGATGCTTAACAATAATTGTAATTCTTGAGAGTCCATTTGGTTACTAACTCCATCTTTTAAATGAGGACCACTGGTGGTCCCTGGACCAGTGTTGAGCCAATTGATCACCATAGCAACCCCAGCCTAGGCCTGATTAGGTAAATTCCCAACACCACCGGGATGGGTAACCCTGTTAACAGGGTTATGGTCCTAACCATAAACAGGGTTATGGTTAAGACCATAACAGGGTTATGGTTAGGACCATAACCCTGTTAACAGCGTAATGGTAACAGGGTTATGGTTAGCTAAGTTGTCTTTCTCCCTCAATTAAGTATTGATGTCTATCCATTACATGTCTATCCATTACATGTCACCAATATGTCAATTTGAAGCTGTGAAAAAAAAGAATTTGCATCAAAGCCCAATAATAAAAAATAGATTTTATTCTGTAAACGACGACGACACTGAAGGAACAGCAGCGCTATCGGCTACGTCCAACTCTCAATTAACCCATTCTGGGCGGGAACCCCTGTTGGTGTTTTAAGCATTATGTTATGCTTTATCTATTGAAAAATAGCAGATCTACAAGCTTGTAGATCTGTTATTATTTTTTTTAAATCGTGAAAATGTGGCGCAAATCTTTGAATATATATTCTTTCATTGTGAACGTTTTTTTAACTCAAAGCTTTGCTTCATGGGGGTCCCTGGAACTACATATTTTCAGATGGGGGTCGGCGGCCAATTACATATAGTTTCTGGGGGTCCTTGACGTGAAATATTGAGCACCACTGATACAGAAACATGAGGTAATTCAGAAAACTGTCAGGATTTAGAAAACATTTTCTAAATGTCGACGTCAGGTCTAAATGGGCGATACGGGACGCTCGTTGTTCCGTATTTTAATGTCGGCTCGTGGAATAAATACAGTATATCATCATATCATCATACAATAATAAAGCCAATGTCTGAATGAATGTGTGTCTGTGTGTCACATAGCTCCACACTGCCTGGACCAAATCACTCCCACTTTTCACACATAATTGACCATAATAATATGGAGGTCTTAACGAAGCCCCTTTTCCCATTTAACAAATTACAAATGAATAATTGCTTTATTAGTGAATTAAAACGCTGACTTAAAACACGCAACCTCGCACCCTCACACACCTCCGCCCCTTAGCGACACATGCATCACTGGCCACCGTTCTCACTGTTACCCCACTGGATGCTTCCTCTAGCTACCGCCGCTACACAACAAACAGTGCCCTATAGCTACAATTTGGCACCGCCACCACGGCACACACACACACAACAACCATGGCGCACACACACACACACAGCTACCGCCGGAACACAACAACCACGGCGCGCCGCGTACACACACACACACACACACACACACACACACACACACACACACACACACACACACACACACACACACACACACACACACACACACACACACACACACACACACACACACACACACACACACACACACACACACACACCTACCGCCGCAACACAACAAACAGTGGCACACAATACACAGGACAACACACTTTCTTTCACTTTCGCAACGCACGCGTGCGTGGGTCCACACACACACTGACGGAGCCACGCGTGCGTGGGTCCACACACACACTGACGGAGATACAGCTACTTTCGCAACGCACGCGTGCGTGGGTCCACACACACACTGACGGAGATACAGCTACTTTCGCAACGCACGCGTGCGTGGGTCCACACACACACTGACGGAGCCACAGCTTCATTCACACGCGTGCGTGGGTCCACACACACACTGACGGAGATACAGCTACTTTCGCAACGCACGCGTGCGTGGGTCCACACACACACTGACGGAGCCACAGCTACTTTCGCAACGCACGCGTGCGTGGGTCCACACACACACTGACGGAGATACAGCTACGTGCGTGGGTCCATACACACACTGACGGAGATACAGCTACTTTCGCAACGCACGCGTGCGTGGGTCCATACACACACTGACGGAGCCACAGCTTCATTCACACGTGCGTGGGTCCATACACACACTGACGGAGCCACAGCTTCATTCACACGTTTCCTTCCGCCAGCCCAGGTAAACAATTCCTTCCAGCTACTTTCGCAACGCACGTGTGTGTTTTTGATTGATTGAAAATTGTATTAACAGTTTGCAGAATTACAGTACATTTCAAGCACAAACTCAATACAAAGGCTGTTAACTGTGAGTGGACGACCCAATTGAGCATTACACTTGTTTACAACAGGGTCCACCATGTTCAATTCATCAAAACATTTAGAGGGGGGGGGGGATTCAGATTTTACGGGGGCCAGTTTCGAATTGCAGCCATCCGTAGGTGCCCTTTGAGAGCGGTTTTGAAGGAGTCAAGGGATTCGCATGTCTTAATGACTGTTGGTAGGGCGTTCCACATTTTGGTGGCATAGGAGTGAAAATAATTTAGTCCCTTGTTTGTGCCGAATCTGGGTTGTACATGGTTCGTTGCACTCCCTCTGGTGTTGTGGGTGTGGACTTCGTTAACATTAAGGAAGTATCTAGACAGGTACATGGGTATCTTGGTGGAGTATCGAATCTTGTGGACCAGACCCATTGCAAGATGCTGTACTCTGTCGCCAACCCTAAGCCATGCCAGTCTGTCAAAGTGGGCAGGGGTGAGGTGGGTTCGGGGGGTGAGGCCAAGTAGGAGCCTGGCCAGTTTGTTTTGGGAAGTCTGGAGCGTAGTTTTAAGGGCCTTTGAGGTGCTGTGGTACCAGGAGGTGCATGCATAGTCAAAGAAGCCTTGTACGAGGGCTCCTGTTAAGGTCTTCAAGGTGTTTTTGTCGATCAGTGAGGAGATCCTGTAAAGGAATCTTGTTCTTTGGTTGACTTTTTTGATTACATTGGTGGCCATTTTATCACCGGAAAGATTAGCCTCCAGGATGGAACCTAGGTAGGTAATTTCATCTTTACGTGTGATAACATTGTCACCCACTCTAACCAAGAAGCCATTTGCCTTGCTGAGATTACAATTAGATCCAAAGAGAATGGATTCAGTTTTTCCCAGGTGTAAAGATAGTTTGTTATCAGCGAGCCAGGTGCAGATTCTACCGAGTTCAGAGCTGAGGGCATTTATATGTGTGTGTGTGTGTGTGTGTGTGTGTGTGTGTGTGTGTGTGTGTGTGTGTGTGTGTGTGTAGCTACTTTCGCGACGCACGTGTGTGTGTGTGTGTGTGTGTGTGTACTGTGTACTTTCGCAATACAGGTGTGTGTGTAGCTACTTTAGCAACGCACGTGTGTGTGTGTACTGTGTACTTTCGCAATGCACGTGTGTGTGTAGCTACTTTAGCAACGCACGATGTATATGTACCGTATATGTAAATGTTATATGTATATGTATATGTACCGTATATGTAAATGTTATATGTATATGTATATGTATATGTACCGTATATGTAAATGTTATATGTATATGTATATGTACCGTATATGTAAATGTTATATGTATATGTATATGTACCGTATATGTAAATGTTATATGTATATGTATATGTATATGTATATGTATATGTATATGTATATGTATATGTACCGTATATGTAAATGTTATATGTATATATGTATATGTATATGTACCGTATATGTAAATGTTATATGTATATGTACCGTATATGTAAATGTTATATGTATATGTATATGTACCGTATATGTAAATGTTATATGTATATGTATATGTACCGTATATGTAAATGTTATATGTATATGTATATGTATATGTATATGTATATGTATATGTATATGTACCGTATATGTAAATGTTATATGTATATATGTATATGTATATGTACCGTATATGTAAATGTTATATGTATATGTACCGTATATGTAAATGTTATATGTATATGTATATGTATATGTATATGTACCGTATATGTAAATGTTATATGTATATATGTATATGTATATGTACCGTATATGTAAATGTTATATGTATATGTATATGTACCGTATATGTAAATGTTATATGTATATGTATATGTACCGTATATGTAAATGTTATATGTATATGTATATGTACCGTATATGTAAATGTTATATGTATATGTATATGTACCGTATATGTAAATGTTACATGTATATGTATATGTACCGTATATGTAAATGTTATATGTATATGTACCGTATATGTAAATGTTACATGTATATGTATATGTACCGTATATGTAAATGTTATATGTATATGTATATGTACCGTATATGTAAATGTTATATGTATATGTACCGTATATGTAAATGTTACATGTATATGTATATGTACCGTATATGTAAATGTTATATGTATATGTATATGTACCGTATATGTAAATGTTACATGTATATGTATATGTACCGTATATGTAAATGTTACATGTATATGTATATGTACCGTATATGTAAATGTTATATGTATATGTACCGTATATGTAAATGTTACATGTATATGTATATGTACCGTATATGTAAATGTTATATGTATATGTACCGTATATGTAAATGTTATATGTATATGTATATGTACCGTATATGTAAATGTTATATGTATATGTATATGTATATGTATATGTACCGTATATGTAAATGTTATATGTATATGTATATGTACCGTATATGTAAATGTTACATGTATATGTATATGTACCGTATATGTAAATGTTATATGTATATGTACCGTATATGTAAATGTTACATGTATATGTATATGTACCGTATATGTAAATGTTATATGTATATGTATATGTACCGTATATGTAAATGTTATATGTATATGTACCGTATATGTAAATGTTACATGTATATGTATATGTACCGTATATGTAAATGTTACATGTATATGTATATGTACCGTATATGTAAATGTTACATGTATATGTATATGTACCGTATATGTAAATGTTATATGTATATGTACCGTATATGTAAATGTTATATGTATATGTATATGTATATGTATATGTATATGTACCGTATATGTAAATGTTATATGTATATGTATATGTATATGTATATGTATATGTATATGTACCGTATATGTAAATGTTACATGTATATGTATATGTATATGTATATGTACCGTATATGTAAATGTTACATGTATATGTATATGTATATGTATATGTACCGTATATGTAAATGTTATATGTATATGTATATGTACCGTATATGTAAATGTTACATGTATATGTACCGTATATGTAAATGTTACATGTATATGTATATGTACCGTATATGTAAATGTTATATGTATATGTATATGTACTGTATATGTAAATGTTATATGTATATGTATATGTATATGTACCGTATATGTAAATGTTATATGTATATGTATATGTATATGTACCGTATATGTAAATGTTATATGTATATGTATATGTATATGTACCGTATATGTAAATGTTATATGTATATGTATATGTACCGTATATGTAAATGTTATATGTATATGTATATGTACTGTATATGTAAATGTTATATGTATATGTATATGTATATGTACCGTATATGTAAATGTTATATGTATATGTATATGTACCGTATATGTAAATGTTATATGTATATGTATATGTATATGTACCGTATATGTAAATGTTATATGTATATGTATATGTATAGGTACCGTATATGTAAATGTTACATGTATATGTATATGTACTGTATATGTAAATGTTATATGTATATGTATATGTACTGTATATGTAAATGTTATATGTATATGTATATGTATATGTACCGTATATGTAAATGTTATATGTATATGTATATGTACCGTATATGTAAATGTTATATGTATATGTATATGTACCGTATATGTAAATGTTATATGTATATGTAAATGTACCGTATATGTAAATGTTATATGTATATGTATATGTACCGTATATGTAAATGTTATATGTATATGTATATGTACCGTATATGTAAATGTTACATGTATATGTATATGTACCGTATATGTAAATGTTATATGTATATGTATATGTACCGTATATGTAAATGTTATATGTATATGTATATGTATATGTATATGTACCGTATATGTAAATGTTATATGTATATGTATATGTACCGTATATGTAAATGTTATATGTATATGTATATGTACCGTATATGTAAATGTTATATGTATATGTACCGTATATGTAAATGTTATATGTATATGTATATTTACCGTATATGTAAATGTTATATGTATATGTATATGTACCGTATATGTAAATGTTATATGTATATGTATATGTACCGTATATGTATATGTATATGTATATGTATATGTATATGTACCGTATATGTAAATGTTACATGTATATGTATATGTACCGTATATGTATATGTATATGTATATGTATATGTACCGTATATGTAAATGTTACATGTATATGTATATGTACCGTATATGTATATGTATATGTATATGTATATGTACCGTATATGTAAATGTTACAGTCCTTGCCATGGAAACATTTCCCTACCTGCATTTATACCAATACTTTCATGTTATTCTACTGTTTTTATTCATAAAAGAAAAACACAAAAATATATTATTCAAGTTAAAATTAATGGTAATTAATATTTCTGGGGGGCAATATCTCACAACGGGTAAGGACTAGTAATATAATAATATAATGAATAATAAATACAGTATATAATATAATAATATAATGACGTCGTGATTCATCCTATTCTGAACGGGAACCTCTTTTGGTGTTTAAAGCATTATGTTATACTTTAGCTATTGAAAAATAGCAGATCTACAAGCTCATAGCGCACTACTGGTCTGCTATTTTTTTTAAATCGTGAAAATGTGGCGCAAATCTTTGAATATATAATATATCTTTCAAAGCGAACATTGGAGCTGGAGCTGCTTAGTGGCCAACAGTATAAGACTGTGGTTGTACTGGTCAGCTTTGTGTGTGTGTGTGTGTGTGTGTGTGTGTGTGTGCGTGTGCGTCTGTGTGTTTCTATGTGCAGGGCGTTGCTGAAAATGCTACTTCCCTGGGTAAATAAAGGATTAAATATATATATATATATATATATATATATATATATTGTTGTTAATATTATTATTATTAAGTGTGTTTAGTAAGTAATAATTTGACATGTTTTGCCAATACACGACTTCATATATGAATACATAGTAATTTATAGAATACATGTCATGGTCCGACAGCGCCCTCCACTGGTATACAGCAGCTACTGACATGTTGAACTTAATAAATGCACCAAGTCTCTTCTTGAGACTCACAGTGAACTCACAGTGAACGTTGTTCAAAGATACTTTCTGTCAAGAAATTCTCTGCAGGTGATTATTTTTCGTGTTGGAGTTTGGAAGCACTGCATTATGTGCAAATTCGAAACAGGTGGTACGGAGGGCGTACCCTGCGTACTCGACCTCGACGAGCGCTTCCAAACTCCAACACTTGGAAAAAGAATCACCTGCACAGCATATGTCTAGACAGAAAGTATCTCATAATAACAACATGTCTACGGTGGATTTTTATGAAACAAAAGCTCGGCAGATTGAAACAGGATAATTCAAGCTTTTCGTACAGCTGCAATGTTGGTGAGTTTAACATTGTTTAATACAAGCAGATCACAAACGCAAATTGGATGAATGGGGAGTCAATGGAGGGTATTGGTGGATGAATGGGGAGTCAATGGAGTATTGCAACTCTAGATTCATCCCATTATAAAGAAAATCTAGAGTTGCAAATTGTGGCTACCCTAACCCTGATCGTTGTTTTCATTCCATTGTCTTAATTTTGTCAAACTATAAGTTCTAAAAATATATATATATTATTATTTTCTCTGTTTTGTTTTGCCTCGGTTTCAACCTGTACTTTTTGATGTTTTTTATGAATTGAACAAGGTGGACCCTCTTGTAAACAAGTGTAATGCTTTATGGTGTCGTGTCGTCCACTCACAGTTAACAGTCTTTGTATTGAGTTGTGCTTGAAATGTACTGTAATTCTACAAAATGTTAATAAATCAATCAATCAAAGTAGCCTACACCTTATAATGTAAACACAACATACACCTTATAATGTAAACACAACACCTGAAGTATTTCACCAACATGAAATAAATTAAACTTTAATAAATTAAACTTGAATTCATCTTTGACTATGCATGCACCTCCTGGTACCACAGCACCTCAAAGGCCCTTAAAACTAGGCTCCAGACTTCCCAAAACAAACTGGTCAGGCTCCTACTTGGCCTCACCCCCCTCACCCACCTCACCCCTGCCCACTTTGACAGGCTGGAATGGCTTAGGGTCGACGACAGAGTACAGCATCTTGCAATGGGTCTGGTCCACAAGATTTGATACACCACCACCAAGATACCCATGATGTACCTGTCTAGATACTTCCTTAATGTTAACGAAGTCCACACCCACAACACCAGAGGGAGTGCAACAAACCATGTACAACCCAGATTCGGCACAAACAAGGGACTCTTTTCGCTCCTATGCCACCAAAATGTGGAACGCCCTACCAACAGTCATTAAGACATGCGCATCCCTTGACTCCTTCAAAACCGCTCTCAAAGGGCACCTACGGACGGCTGCAATTCTAAACTGGCCACCGTAAAATCTGAATCCCCCCCCACCTCCACCCACCCCTTTTTCCCCTCACTGTATACAGTATGTTTCTTTTCCCTTTTTACCTTTATGATGAATTCCTGTTCTGTTCTTTGTCTATATAGAAGTGTCTATTTGTACGTCTCTAAATGTTTTGATGAATTGAACATGGTGGACCCTCTTGTAAACAAGTGTAATGCTTAATTGGGTCGTCCACTCACAGTTAACAGTCTTTGTATTGCGTTTGTGCTTGAAATGTACACTCTGCAAACTGTTAATACATATTTCAATCAATCAATCAATCAAACCTTATAATGTAAACACAACAAAGTATTTCACCATAAACTGTAATTAAACTATTATTTGAACTGCTGTCTGAGTTACCTGCACACCTGACAGCTATTATTTTATAAATTAAAGTCTTTGTTTTCTGCTCACTAAAACCACGACATTAAGGACATTTAACCACATCCTAAATAAATACAATATATAACATTATACATAAATGTTATTAATGTAATTAAACTCACGTTCCTTCTGTTGTCATTGTTGATACAAAACTCACTGAATGAATTCTGAACTCCGTGTGTCCACAGTCCGAGGCCCCGCCCCCTGCCGCGTTGCATCTCAGGGTGTTGTAGTTCTTAGCGGCGGGCGGGAGCGCCGTGGCTCCACCGTAGAGTTACACGAAAGACTACATTTCCCGTGGGTCACCGCGGCGGTGCCTTCCGATGGAGAGACGATGAGCCCAGCTGCAGCTCTTCCAATCACGGCACCGAACTGGCCACGGGAGTGGGCGTGTCTTAAGAGTTGCCGTCCAATGAACGGGCGGGACGGTGCGTCACCAGGATGAGTTTAAAAAAATAATAATAATAATATTAAACTGCGATCTGCTATCCTAAAGTATTAATGACCCTTATATGGGTCACCGCGCGCTGTGAGCTTGTAGATCTGCTATCCTAAAGTATTATTGACCCTTATATGGGTCACCACGTGCTGTGAGCTTGTATATCTGCTATCCTAAAGTATTATTGACCCTTATATGGGTCACCACACGATGTGAGCTTGTAGATCTGCTATAAATGACCCTTATAACAAGACTAAGACAAACATGAATAAGAATAACTAAATAAATAACTATTATATAATATATGATATATTTTATAATAACTAAATAAAATTATAAATGATAAATAACCTTTTCAAATGTAACCCTGGTTAAATTAAACTGGTGTCAGGAGGAAAAACAGCTTATATTGTTATTGGCCCCTTTAAATATATGCAGGTAAATTATAGGGGTGGGTTAGAGTCTATGGACTCTATAATACATATAGGGTGGGCTAGAGTCTATGGACTCTATAATAAATATAGGGTGGGCTAGAGTCTATGGACTATAATAAATATAGGGTGGGCTAGAGTCTATGGACTCTATAATAAATATAGGGTGGGCTAGAGTCTATGGACTCTATAATAAATATAGGGTGAGCTAGAGTCTATGGACTCTATAATAAATATAGGGTGAGCTAGAGTATATGGACTCTATAATAAATATAGGGTGGGCTAGAGTCTATGGGCTATATAATAAATATAGGGTGAGCTAGAGTCTATGGACTCTATAATAAATATAGGGTGGACACTATAATAAATATAGGGTGGGCTAGAGTCTATGGACTCTAATAAATATAGGGTGGGCTAGAGTCTATGGACTCTATAATAAATATAGGGTGGGCTAGAGTCTATGTACTCTATAATACATATAGGGTGGGCTAGAGTCTATGGACTGTATAATAAATATAGGGTGAGCTAGAGTCTATGGACTCTATAATAAATATAGGTGGGCTAGAGTCTATGGACTCTATAATAAATATAGGGTGGGCTAGAGTCTATGGACTCTAATACATATAGGTTGGGCTAGAGTCTATGGACTCTATAATAAATATAGGGTGAGCTAGAGTCTATGGAATCTATAATAAATATAGGGTGAGCTAGTCTATAGACTCTATAATAAATATATGGTGAGCTAGAGTCTATGGACTCTATGATAAATATAGGGTGAGCTAGAGTCTATGGACTCTATAATAAATATAGGGTGGGCTAGAGTATATGGACTCTAATAAATATAGGGTGGGCTAGAGTATATGGAATCTATAATAAATATAGGGTGAGCTAGTCTATGGACTCTATAATAAATATAGGGTGAGCTAGAGTCTATGGACTCTATAATAAATATAGGGTGGGCTAGAGTCTATGGACTCTATAATAAATATAGGGTGGGCTAGAGTCTATGGACTCTATAATAAATATAGGGTGAGCTAGAGTCTATGGACTCTATAATAAATATAGGTGGGCTAGAGTCTATGGACTCTATAATAAATATAGGGTGGGCTAGAGTCTATGGACTCTAATACATATAGGTTGGGCTAGAGTCTATGGGCTCTATAATAAATATAGGGTGGGCTAGAGTCTATGTACTCTATAATAAATATAGGGTGGGCTAGAGTCTATGGACTCTATAATAAATATAGGGTGAGCTAGAGTCTATGGACTCTATAATAAATATAGGTGGGCTAGAGTCTATGTACCCTATAATAAATATAGGGTGGGCTAGAGTCTATGGACTCTAATACATATAGGTTGGGCTAGAGTCTATGGACTCTATAATAAATATAGGGTGAGCTAGAGTCTATGGAATCTAATAAATATAGGGTGCGCTAGAGTCTATGGACTCTATAATAAATATAGGGTGGGCTAGAGTATATGGACTCTATAATCAATATAGGGTGGGCTAGAGTCTATGGACTCTATAATACATATAGGGTGAGCTAGAGTCTATGGACTCTATAATAAATATAGGGTGAGCTAGAGTATATGGACTCTATAATACATATAGGGTGGGCTAGAGTCTATGGACTCTATAATAAATATAGGGTGGGCTAGAGTCTATGGACTCTAATACATATAGGGTGGGCTAGAGTATATGTACTCTATAATACATATAGGGTGAGCTAGAGTCTATGGACTCTATGGCTAGAGTCTATGGACTCTATAATACATATAGGGTGGGCTAGAGTCTATGGACTCTATAATAAATATAGGTGGGCTAGAGTCTATGGACTCTATAATAAATATAGGTGGGCTAGAGTCTATGGACTCTATAATAAATATAGGTGGGCTAGAGTCTATGGACTCTAATAAATATAGGGTGGGCTAGAGTATATGGACCACTAACCCACACACAGTACACACTAGCCTACTATCATAAAGTCCCCAGACAGTTAACACTACACAGTACTATCATAACTAATAGTAATACTTAATTATACATACTAATAATAATAATATAGTATTACTACTATTAACTTTTAACGGCTCAGAAGTGGAGAGAGTGGCTGGATGGTAACTGAAAGGTTACCATCCAGTTCAAACCCAGAGTTAGTGTGGAAGTGTCCTTGAGCAAGACTCTGAATCCCTGATTGCTCCTGATGTGCAGGTTGGTGCCTTGCATGGTTTTCCTCCGCCATCGGTGTGTAAATGTGTGTGTGAATGTGTGTGTGAATGGGTGATGCACAATCTATGTAAAGGTGTGTGAATGTGTGTGTGAATGGGTGAATGTAATGCACAATCTAGATGTAAAGCGCCTTGGATAAAGGTGCTATATAAATGTATTTTTTTTTTACCATTTAACTTACATACCGCTATCTCTGCTGTCGGGCGGAAACCTCAACTCCAAAATGTTCATTTTTCAGGAAATGAAAAATATAATCTTTTCAAGAAATTAAGAAAAAAATGTATTTTTAAAGCAAAGCAATACAGCCTCATCAATGTTGGTGGTGTAACTTTATATATTGTCAATTACTTCCATGAGAGGTGGAGAGGTGGTGGAGTTAGCTGCTTTAGCATACAGTTTGAGGGTCCAATGGAGTTAAGAGGTTTTGTCCAAAGCACTTTTTACTACTTTCCATTGGTTCAATATTTTCCAAACACACAAACGTAATAAAGGGTGTTCAATAGCACTGATTTATGCCCCCCCCCCCCCCAAAAAACAAAATCAAAGACCTCAAAAAATGGAGTTATGATGTTTCCTCCCGACAGAAAGTAGGCTAATAGCACACAATGCTGACATAACAGGACACGAGAGGACAGCATGCAAAAACATTTCAACCACAGTAAAAAAAGAAAAGAAAATAAGAAGTTGAGAAGAAAGAGTAAGAAAAAGATTCAAACTCATCACGAGGGTAACAACTGACTGGTTGTAGTTTATTGTGCTTTATCTCCTTTGAACTGAAGCCGTTCTACTTTCTACAAACTGTAGTTTGTTGTACTTTATCTCCTTTGAACTGAAGCCGTTCTACTTTCTACAAACTGTAGTTTGTTGTACTTTATTTCCTTTGAACTGTCTGAAACCGTTCTGCTTTCTACAAACTGCCAAACAAAGCGACCTGTGTGCAGTAGGCCTGTTGTTGCTGATGTTGTCCACTTGAGGCGACAGACACCGACCGTAGCATAAAAACGGACATCCTAATAACTATGGTTGAAATGAAATGAAATGAAATGAAATCTATATTTACCCAGGGTATCTGGGCTAAGCTCAAGAACTTGTTTCCAGCCAGGCCCTGCTCATAGAACACATTTCATCGTAGTGGTTGATGCCTTGTTCAAGGGCATTTCAGCGGTGGTAATTTTAACGTGTCGGACGGCTGATTCGAACTGGGAACCTTCCGGTATCTAGACCGCGCCGCTATCCGTTCGGCCACCGCTGCCAAATCAAATCAACTGTCTGACCTGTCTGTTACCGGAGTGATTATGTTTACTTAATTAATGGGTATTGTAATCTTGTAAATATTACTAGTATGTAGCCTATTCCTTTTTTTGTACTTGATTGGGGTTTTTAAACTAAAGTTTAACTGTTAAAACTGCTCTCAAACCACACCTACAGACGCCCGTAAAACCTGAACCTATATAGAAGTGTCTATTTGTACATCTCTAAATGTTATGATGAATTGAACAAGGTGGACCCTCTTGTAAACAAGCGCAATGCTGTTATGCTGGTGTCGTCCACTCACAGTTTTTTTCTATTGAGTTGTGCTTGAAATGTACTGTAATTCTGCAAACTGTTAATACTAATAATACTTCAATCAATCAATTGATAAAATGTATTTTGGCGGGCCTTGATGCCGTCGTAATGACTGTTTTTTTTAACTTGCTGAAAATAGCCGATCTGCTATTTTCAGCATGCAAACCAAGTGTAAAATGACTTATACTGGATCTCTTGTCCACTAGTCTCTTCCTAACATTTTAGTCTAGTTTGTATTTGTTGACGAAATTGTCAATATATTTAGTCTTAGTTTTAGTCATCATAGCTTAGTTTTCATTTAGTTTCCATTTAGTCACTCCAGAGGGCCACTATAGCTCCACACTCACTCCAGAGGGCCACTATAGTTCCACACTCACTCCAGAGGGCCACTATAGTTCCACACTCACTCCAGAGGGCCACTATAGTTCCACACTCACTCCAGAGGGCCACTATAGTTCCACACTCACTCCAGAGGGCCACTATAGTTCCACACTCACTCCAGAGGGCCACTATAGTTCCAATCCACACTCACTCCAGAGGGCCACTATAGTTCCACACAAACTCCAGAGGGCCACTATAGTTCCACACTCACTCCAGAGGGCCGCTATAGTTCCACACTCACTCCAGAGGGCCACTATATAGTTCCACACTCACTCCAGAGGGCCACTATATAGTTCCACACTCACTCCAGAGGGCCACTATAGTTCCAATCCACACTCACTCCAGAGGGCCACTATAGTTCCACACAAACTCCAGAGGGCCACTATAGTTCCACACTCACTCCAGAGGGCCGCTATAGTTCCACACTCACTCCAGAGGGCCACTATATAGTTCCACACTCACTCCAATCCTTTTTCTTAATTATTACTATTTTTGAATTGGAATCCTGAAAAGTAACATTTTTATTTAATTTGAAATGCATTTTGAGTTATAGTTATGTTAACTTTATGAACTAAATACAAATGCAACATTTTAATACTAGTAATTATAATATATCAATGTTCAGATGTTCAGGCCACATTCAGTGATGGTGGGGGCCGCATATGGCCCCTGGGGGGCGGCAGTTGATATTAACCTGAGGGCCGCATTAAGTGATGGTGGGGGCCACATGTGGCCCCTGGGGGGCGCCAGTTGATATTAACCTGAGGGCCACATTTAGTGAAGGTGGGGGCCGCATGTGGCCCCTGGGGGGCGCCAGTTGATATTAACCTGAGGGCCGCATTAAGTGATGGTGGGGGCCACATGTGGCCCCTGGGGGGCGCCAGTTGATATTAACCTGAGGGCCACATTTAGTGAAGGTGGGGGCCGCATGTGGCCCCTGGGGGCCGCAAGTTGATATTAACATGAGGGCCGCATTAAGTGATGGTGGGGGCCACATGTGGCCCCTGGGGGGCGCCAGTTGATATTAACATGAGGGCCGCATTAAGTGATGGTGGGGGCCACATGTGGCCCCTGGGGGGCGCCAGTTGATATTAACCTGAGGGCCACATTAAGTGATGGTGGGGGCCGCATGTGGCCCCTGGGGGGCGCCAGTTGATATTAACCTGAGGGCCACATTAAGTGATGGTGGGGGCCGCATGTGGCCCCTGGGGGGCGCCAGTTGATATTAACATGAGGGCCACATTAAGTGATGGTGGGGGCCACATGTGGCCCCTGGGGGGCGCCAGTTGATATTAACATGAGGGCCACATTAAGTGATGGTGGGGGCCACATGTGGGACATGTACTGGCAACGCTGGGTTGGTAACGTTCCAACGGGTGGAAAACAAGTATTTCCAGAAAGAAGGCATGCGTCAGGGCGTGCGTGCGTGCGTCAGTGTGTGTGCGCGTGTGTGTGCGTGCGTGTGCGCACGTGTGCGTAAATAAGAACACAGTGATTTGACAGTCATACTGTATTGTTGACATTCTTACTGTATTGTTTACATTTTGTATTGTTTACATTTCGTATTGTTTACATTTCGTATTGTTTACATTCAGACAACAAACACTATTGTTCATACATTCTGTTTGTTCAACACATTGGTATAGCGCCCCCTATGGGGCTATAGGGGTATAGCGCCCCCTATGTTCAACACATTGGTATAGCGCCCCCTATGGGGCTATAGGGGTATAGCGCCCCCTATGGTAAGCTTTGGGTACAAATAGCTTTTAACAAATTAACTAGTTCAGTGGCCAAACTGTTTCATATCAAGGACCCCCAAATTGACACTCATTAGCCCCGCCCCCACGGACCCCCATTTGAAGAGATATACTAGGGACCCCCATTTGAAGAGATATTCCAGGGACCCCCATTTGAAGAGATATTCCAGGGACCCCCATTTGAAGAGATATAAGAGAAGATTTTTACGGCTCTAGCAGTGATTCTCAACCCCTTTAATTTCAAGGGCCCTCAAGTGGACCCATAAGGGACCATTTGTACACTCTCAGAGTTACAGACCCATAAGGGTCCATTTGGTCCCTAACTATCCTTTAGGTGGGGACCCCCTGGAACTCCCTCAAGGACCCCTGGGGGTCCCCGGACCCCCTGGAACTCCCTCAAGGACCCCTGGGGGTCCCCGGACCCCCTGGAACTCCCTCAAGGACCCCTGGGGGTCCCCGGACCCCCTGGAACACCCTCAAGGACCCCACATTGGGAACCACTGTGAACTAATTAACATGTTTACATTCACTACAGCTCTGGTTGTTATTGCGCCCCCTATAGGCTGTACAATAAATAGCATCAACATCAGATCTACAAGCTCTCGATGCGTTGTGAGATACATCGTGGGTTTTCACTATTCTTATTGTTATTTTTAGGGGAGAAGTTTTGGAAATTTAAATATGACTTTTTTTTAAATGTTTAATTTGGCGTTTACTGTAAAATACAGATCGTTTTGTGTTAATCTGTAATTAATCAAATCTTTCAAAAAATAAAATAAAAATACAATTTGATTCGGATCTGATTTTGGACTCCTGGGCAAAAAGAAGGCACAACTTTATGATTGGATCAAACTAAACGATATACATGATGTCATAATGATATACATGATGTCATAACAATATATATGATGTCATAATGATTATACATGATGTCATAATGATATACATGATGTCATAATGTGCTTAGAAACAAATTAACAACATCTCATTCATTAAAAAAATAAAAAAATAAACTTTGGTCAAATTAACTCTGGAATCCATCCAGACATTGTGAACAATGTACCAATCTAATGATGAAACAATAAATTGTACTGTCAGCCAATCTCCAATGCAAGATTATGTAAACGAACGAACGAACGCACGCACGCACAAATGAATGAATGAATGAATGAATGAATGAATGGACAGCGGATTCGACCGTTATCTCTGCATTGGAACGGCGAAATCATCCGTTATCAGCACGTTTGAATGGTGCCAAAATGTCCATACTGGCATCCTCACCACATAGCCTGGTCAAGGTTTCCCCCTGGAGGACGTGTAATTTCCAACTATTGTCGGTGCATGGAACTAGGAGCTACTAATATATGCTATTCTCTGCCTATCAGGACGTAACTCGGACGGCGCTGAGTCGGGTCTGGTGGCCTTCGCAACGCTCGGCACGGCGACTCGTTCGGCTAGTGCCTCGCTCGGCGGTGCCTCACGTAGCTCATGGCCACCAGACACGGCGCGCCTCCGTCAGGACATCAGTGGTGCCTCACGTAGCTCATGGCCACCAGACACGGCGCGCCTCCGTCAGGACATCAGTGATAATGACAATGCTACAATCGCAGATAATGACATACTGAACAGTGAGGATGCCAGTATGGACATTTTGGCACCATTCACACGTACTGATAACGGATGATTTCGCCGATTCAATACATGATACCAGTCGAATGGGGTGGAATGGATGAATGAATGAATGAACGAATTAATGGATGAATTAATGAATGGATGAATGAATGAATGAATGAATGAATGGATGAATGAATGAATGAATGAATGAATGAATGAATGGATGAATGAATGAACGAATTAATGGATGCTGGTTCGTTGGAGGCTGGGTCAAATATAACATTTAAAGATTACTTATACTAAGATGTTTATATAATATAATATTGAACATCATTCCCCCCATTCAGAATACTTATACTAAGATGTTTATATAATATAATATTGAACAACATTTCCCCCATTCAACTCAAACGAGTTATTTACGACAACAAAACAATAATAAACACCAATAACTATATTATATTAATATGATATTAATATAATACACACACCACACCGCATATTATGGACATGAAAGATGACTCGTACTCTTACAGTCAAATATATGGACTAATAACTTGACTATAAAATATATTTACTAACATGACTATAAAATATATTTACTAACATGACTACTATAAAATATATTTACTAACCACATGACTACTATAAAATATATTTACTAACATGACTACTATATAGTAAAATATATTCATTACATTCACCTATTATAACTATATGATTATAATTATATGACTACATTAAATTATTTTATAATTATGTTTTACGAGTTCCACATAGGGCTGAGTATTAACCAAATGGACCCTGAACTCTGAGAGTGTAACACATGGAACCAAATGGACCCTTAACTCTGAGAGTGTAACACATGGAACCAAATGGACCCTTAACTCTGAGAGTGTAACACATGGAACCAATGGACCCTTAACTCTGAGAGTGTAACACATGGAACCAAATGGACCCTTACGGGTCTGTGACTCTGAGAGTGTAACACACGGAACCAAATGGACCCTTACGGGTCTGTGACTCTGAGAGTGTAACACATGGAACCAAATGGACCCTTACGGGTCTGTGACTCTGAGAGTGTAACACATGGAACCAAATGGACCCTTACGGTTCTGTGACTCTGAGAGTGTAACACGTGGAACCAAATGGACCCTTACGGGTCTGTGACTCTGAGAGTGTAACACATGGAACCAAATGGACCCTTACGGGTCTGTGACTCTGAGAGTGTAACACATGGAACCAAATGGACCCTTACGGGTCTGTGACTCTGAGAGTGTAACACATGGAACCAAATGGACCCTTACGGGTCTGTGACTCTGAGAGTGTAACACATGGAATGTCTATAGCCTGCGTGTGCGTCCCATAGTGGTGGATTCTGGCTAATGTAGTCTATAACCTGCGTGTGCGTCCCATAGTGGTGTATTCTGGGTAATGTAGTCTATAATCTGCGTGTGCGTCCCATAGTGGTGGATTCTGGTAATGTAGTCTACAACCTGCGTGTGCGTCCCATAGTGGTGTATTCTGGGTATTGTAGTGTATTAAGTGCATCCCACAACAACACTGTTTATATTCATTATATACCAAAAATACATTGAACATCTCTAGCTGCTCATGATGTCATCATTTAAGTCAATTTACAGCTGGTGGTGCGTTCAGGTGAAACCATGCAAAAACGCATCACCGCGTCATAGTGGTGCGTTCAGGTGAAACCATGCAAAAACGCATCACCGCGTCATAGTGGTGCGTTCAGGTGAAACCATGCAAAAACGCATCACCGCGTCGCTGGCTTCCATTGACCATGAATGGTAGACTGTATCTTTGTATCTTCATGTCGCTGTGCTTCCATTGACCGTGAATGGTAGACTATCTTTGTATCTTCATGTCGCTGTGCTTCCATTGACCATGAATGGTAGACTGCATCGTTTCATCTGAACGTGCGAACGCAACATTACATTATCTGCTAACCAGCTAACTCCACAATGTTAATTTTTCAGGAAATGGAAATGAAGAAAACCTCATATTTTGAAAATAAAGCAATACTAATGCTGTATATAATTAATACTGCCTCATCAGAGATGGAGTTAGCTGCTTTATAGCAGACAGTTTGAGAGGGGGAGATGTGGTGGAGTTAGCTGCTTTATAGCAGACAGTTTGAGAGGGGGAGAGGTGGTGGAGTTCGCTGCTTTATAGCAGACAGTTTGAGAGGTGGTGGAGTTAGCTGCTTTATAGCAGACAGTTTGAGAGGGGGAGAGGTGGTGGAGTTAGCTGCTTTAGCAGACAGTTTGAGAGGGGGAGAGGTGGTGGAGTTAGCTGCTTTATAGCAGACAGTTTGAGAGGTGGTGGAGTTAGCTGCTTTATAGCAGACAGTTTGAGAGGGGGAGAGGTGGTGGAGTTAGCTGCTTTAGCAGACAGTTTGAGAGGGGGAGAGGTGGTGGAGTTAGCTGCTTTAGCAGACAGTTTGAGAGGGGGGGTGGTGGAGTTAGCTGCTTTATAGCAGACAGTTTGAGGGTCCAATGGAGTTAAGAGGTTTTCTACTACTTTCCATTGGTTCAATATTGTTTTAACACACAGACATAAAGGGTGTTCAATAGCACTGATTTATGCAAAACAAAAAATGGAGTTAGGTGGTTTCCTCCTGACAGCAACTATTTATAGCATCTCAAAAATACAACGTCTATAAAATGAATGAAGCAGCAGCAATGTTACAGCCTGAGTGCAAAGCATGCTGGGAGATTTATCCCAGTCTACAACAAAACGAAGCAGAACGAGGTTGACCCCAAATGTTGACCCCAAAGGTTGACCCTAGAGGTTGACCCTACAGGTTGACCCCAAAGGTTGACCCTAGAGGTTGACCCTAGAGGTTGACCCCAAAGGTTGACCCTAGAGGTTGACCCCAAAGGTTGACCACAAAGGTTGACCCTAGAGATTGACCCCAAAGGTTGACCCTACAGGTTGACCCTAGAGGTTGACCCTACAGGTTGACCCTAGAGGTTGAACCTACAGGTTGACCCTACAGGTTGACCCTAGAAGTTGACCCTACAGGTTGACCCTAGAGGTTGACCCTACAGGTTGACCCTAGAGGTTGACCCTACAGGTTGACCCCAAAGGTTTACCCTAGAGGTTGACCCTACAGGTTGACCCCAAAGGTTGACCCTAGAGGTTGACCCTAGAGGTTGACCCTACAGGTTGACCCTAGAGGTAACCTAATCCTGAATTAAACCCAAACTAAACCCTAAACCCTAACTGTTAGGGTTCTAAACCCTAAACGTTAGGGTTCTAAACCCTAAACGTTAGGGTTCTAAACCCTAAACCCTAAACGTTAGGGTTCTAAACCCTAAACGTTAGGGTTCTAAACCCTTCCAAACCCATGAAGGGTTAAGCCTAGAAGTGAAGCCGTCTGGCGGTTACGGTTAGGAAACAAACAGTTAGCATGTTAGCATAACAACTTAGCATGTTAACATGACAACTTAGCTTGTTAGCATGACAACTTAGTTAGAATGGTGGTCTATCTATCGGAAACAAACAGTTAGCATGTTAGCATGACAACTTAGCATGTTAGCATAATAACTTAGCATGGTGGTCTATATATTGGAAATAAACTGTTAGCATGTTAGCATGACAACTTAGTTAGCATGGTGGTCTACCTATCGGAAACAAACAGTTAGCATGTTAACATAACAATTTAGCATGTTAGCATAATAACTTAGCATGTTAGCATAACAACTTAGCATGGTGGTCCACAGACTGCAGCATTACAGGGAGGAACAACGGCACCCCCTACAGCATGGGGGGGGGTGTCTCTGAGAGGGAACAACAACAACAGCTCCCCCTGGTGGCTACAGTCACAGAGGGAGCAACATAAGAAAGCTAGATGGCTCACCCGCACTCTGGCCAATGGAGAGCGACGTTGCTAGGAGGCGGCCATCTTACCTTGGGGCAGCATAACATTGTGTCTATGGGGGCATGTACTTTTAAATAACCACTCATAACATTGTGTCTATGGGGCATGTACTTTTAAATAACCACTCATAACATTGTGTCTATGGGCATGTACTTTTTAAATAACCACTCATAACATTGTGTCTATGGGGCATGTACTTTTTAAATAACCACTCATAACATTGTGTATATGGGGGCATGTACTTTTAAATAACCACTCATAACATTGTGTCTATGGGCATGTACTTTTTAAATAACTACTCATAACATTGTGTCTATGGGCATGTACTTTTTAAATAACCACTCATAACATTGTGTCTATGGGGCATGTACTTTTTAAATAACCACTCATAACATTGTGTCTATGGGGCATGTACTTTTTAAATAACCATAACTTGCTCAATTTTCAACCGATTTTCAAACGGTTTGGTTTGTTATAAAGGTCAGAGACGTCCGCATACTTTTATACGACGTTCATATAAAAAACAAAATTAAGTAGATAATCCTGAATCATAAACACGTTGATAACGTTTGTAATAAACCAACCCGTTTGTAAATCCGTCGTACCCCGTAAGATTTGAGGGAGTTATGACTGTTTTTGTTTGAGCTGCCGTTGAACATACTGTACTGTAGCCCCGAGGCAAGATGGCCGCCGGGTGAACTACGTCAGAGACTCCGCCTTGAGCCATCTAGCCTTTATATATGTCTATGGGAGCAACAACAACAACATCGCCCCCTGGAGGCTACAGCAGGCCGTCCAGGTTCTTCTCCGCCGTCTCCTTAGCCTCGTCAGAACTCTTGGGGGGGCGGGGCTGGTTGTCGTAGTCCTGGAGGATCTTAACGAGCTCGTGGTGTCCGAAGTGGATCGCCTCGTCCATGGGGGTGTTCCCCCACCTGGAAGACACGCCCCCCCCCAATTAATACACACCCAATTAACAGACACCTGGAAGACACGCCCCCCCAATTAATACACACCCAATTACCCAATTAACAGACACCTGTAAGACACGCCCCCCATTAACACCGTGGATGTCCAAGCCGGAGTTCTCCGTCCAAGTTCAAGGTCACGGTCAAGTGCCCAACACGGAGATTGATAAACAAGACGGAGATTAATGAAAACAAAACCATTCGCATCGCTCTAGAGCCTTGGAGCGCTTGTTGCCCGATCTGATGACGTGTCAAAAAGTGACACGTCATCGAAAATCTCCCCTGCCTGTTTAGCTGACGAAAACGAAAATCTTAAAACGATCATAACTCCCGATCTAAATCATCCCGTCTAATTCTGAAAAAAGATCCTGTGTTAGACGGCGCTCAGCGGTCCAGTCACTAGTCGCGAAAGATTTATTATTACCTCCCGTAGTTGTTGATCGAATCTAGAGTGGTGTGGCTATTGTTAGCTGCTACACAGACATGCACACCAGCTTCCGGTGCGCCGGTAAAAGTGGTCCGTGCGCTACAAATGATGGGCACCCTGGATGAAATGGATTAAATAGTTCTGGGCTTCTAAGGTGTTAACGAACACCCAATTAACAAACACTTAACACCTTAATTGCCCGGGGTTATTTAAACCATTAATAAAATGTGCCCAGCGATTTATAAACACGGAGCACTTTTACCGACGGACCGGATGTTGTCCCGGATGTGGCTGGAGCAGCTAAATGTAGCCAAAACACTCTAGAGGTGATCGACAACAACGGGAGGTATGATTAAATCTACCGCGACTAGCGACGGGACCGCGGTGGGCCGTCTAACACAGAATCTTTTTTTAGAATTAGACGGGATGATTTAGATCGCAAGTTATTAACGTTTTAAGATTTTCATTGTCGTCGGCTAAACAGGGGGGGAACATTTTCGATGCAACATCTAGGATTGCACAACAAGTGCTCCTAGGCTGTAGAGCGATGCGACCGATTAATCTCCGTGGTTTTTATCAATCTCCATCTCGGGCATCAAGTACCAGGACGGAGAACTCCGTCTGGGGCCCTTAAACTGTTAACCGCCCGGGGGTATGTGGAACCATTAAATACGACGTGTAATATAATCTATAATGTAATCTAATCTATAATGTAATCTATAATGTAATATAATCTATAATGTAATATAATATAATGTAATGTATAATGTAATCTCTTACCTGTCTTTGGGAACAGGGTTGACTTTGCATGCCTCTAGCAGGAACCTCACCACCTCTCCATGTCCTGCACACACACACACAAACACACACATGAAATGTATTTATGTCCAGGACAAACTGCAGGACCTACAATGTGTTTAATAGGGATGATCGTCGCAGAATAAATCATGAATCCAGCCTCACACTGATGAAAACAGTGATGGAAGCTAACCCTAACCCTCGCTAGGCCATGGAACTAAATCAAAGACCACTCCATAGCAGGCTAGCAGGCTAGCAGACTAGCGGGCTAGCAGGCTAGCGGACTAGCGGACTAGCAGGCTAGCAGACTAGCAGGCTAGCAGACTAGCAGGCTAGCAGACTAGCAGGCTAGCAGGCTAGCAGGCTAGCAGGATAGCAGGCTAGCTGGATAGCAGGCCTCGCTGTGCCTTGGAACTAATACAAAGACCGTTCCATCCGAGCGGTCTAAGTAGCCCTCTGGCGTTCAAGGAGTTAATGAACTGGTGGGCGTGTCCACATGAAAACGACATTTTAATAATCACTGCACTCTTTTTTGAACACATTCTTCCTCCTTATATTATAATAATACATATATAATATTATATATTTTATAATAAGAACAATAATAATAATAATAATAATAATAATAATAATAATAATAATAATAATAATTGAACCAACAACCTTGTGGTTCAAAGGTGAGAGCTCTACTGACTGAGCTACACGGAGACAGTCAGTGACTACAATGTAAACAGGAAAATGTGTTTGATAACAATCATGTGTGTCCTCGTTTTGGGCATGTCATTATCCATTACTACAGTGTGTTCGCTGTTCATGTTTTCACGTACAAAGTTATCTTCAACTGGAATTTCAGATAATGGTCCATACATTGTGTGTAGAACGTTTCACGCAAATTGCAAAAAAAACGCAAAAAAAAAAAACAGGCAGAAAATCAGGTATAAGCATTCTTCAAACTGCTCAAAATAGCGGTGAATCTGAGGGTGGACCTTACTTGTCAAAGTGACAGATGTGTTCCCGATGAGTCAAGGAACATGTGGAACAAGTGCCATGAATTCTTGCCAAACGAGGCATGAGTTATGACTGTTCAAATGTTTCATTTTCAAAAAATTGCCATATCGCCCCCCTTTGACCTATTGGAGTAAGACTGCTTTCAGTGCTATTTGGCATGACCCTCTACCATACTGTACAGTTGCAAAAGCATATGACACTGCATGTATGTATTAGGGACAAAAGAAGAATTTTCACAAACCAGCAATTTTCATTGGCTCATGAAAACTTCTTTTTTTGACTTAAAAGAAATGTACTACGATTATTTGTCCGTATAGGTCCAAAGTTCACGTGTAGACGTTTTTGTGCATTTTGATCAAAGAACCTTGGAGGAGATACATTTGAACTGTTTTTCATATAATTCAAAATGGCGGGTGATCTAAAGGTCAGAGGTCAAAAGTCGAAAGTTGTTCGGCATGAGGAGACACATATGTGTATCAAAGTGTCATTGCCAACGGTCAAACGGTTCATGAGATATGTACGTTAAAAGTTTGCATTTTCAATTGAGCGCTATAGCGCCACCATTTGGCCAATCGTCATGGGCTTCGCATAGTCACCGTTTGGCATGGCCCTCTACCATGTTGACAAGTTTCGCGAAAACCGACTGCACGGTTCAGCCAGAACAGCTATTTTTGCCAGAAGGAGAAGGAGAAGAAGAAGAAAAAAAAACACAAAAACAATAAGTGACCAAAGTCACTTCGTGACTTCTTGGTCCCTTAATAATAATAATAATAAACCTTCTGCTGCTGCTACATGAAGAGCTGTTCTGGAGTCATAATCCCTCTGTTCCATATCCATGGAGGACAACGCGAACCTGCGTGCACGCACACACGCCACGCACACACACACACACACGCACGCACGCACGCACGCACGCACGCCACGCACACACTCACACATGCCACGTGCGCACACACACCACGCACACACACGCACGCACGCACGCACGCACAAGCACGCGCACACACACACACACACGCACACGCACACACACACACACACACACACACACACACACACACACACACACACACACACACACACACACACACACACACACACACAGTTGATTAGACAAGTTGCTGAATTAAATCTGCACAATGAACCTAACATCTGTCTAAACAACATAGAGTGTGGGACGTGTGGAGCGTTGTCCAGGGTGTTTTAGAGAAGGGAGAAGAGTCTGGGACGTGTGGAGCATTGTCCAGGGTGTTTTAGAGAAGGGAGAAGAGTCTGGGACGTGTGGAGCGTTGTCCAGGGTGTTTTAGAGAAGGGAGAAGAGTCTGGGACGTGTGGAGTGTTGTCCAGGGTGTTTTAGAGAAGGGAGAAGAGTCTGGGACGTGTGGAGCGTTGTCCAGGGTGTTTTAGAGAAGGGAGAAGAGTCTGGGACGTGTGGAGCGTTGTCCACGGTGTTTTAGAGAAGGGAGAAGAGTCTGGGACGTGTGGAGCGTTGTCCAGGGTGTTTTAGAGAAGGGAGATGAGTCTGGGACGTGTGGAGCGCTGTCCAGGGTGTTTTAAGGAAGGGAGAAGAGTCTGAGACGTGTGGAGCGTTGTCCAGGGTGTTTTAGAGAAGGGAGAAGAGTCTGGGACGTGTGGAGCGTTGTCCGGGGTGTTTTAGAGAAGGGAGAGGAGTCTGGGACGTGTGGAGCGTTGTCCAGGGTGTTTTAGAGAAGGGAGAAGAGTCTGGGACGTGTGGAGCGTTGTCCAGGGTGTTTTAGAGAAGGGAGAAGAGTCTGGGACGTGTGGAGTGTTGTCCAAGGTGTTTTAGAGAAGGGAGAAAGTCTGGGACGTGTGGAGCGTTGTCCAGGGTGTTTTAGAGAAGGGAGAAGAGTCTGGGACGTGTGGAGCGTTGTCCAGGGTGTTTTAGAGAAGGGAGAAGAGTCTGGGACGCGTGGAGCGTTGTCCAGGGTGTTTTAGAGAAGGGAGAAGAGTCTGGGACGCGTGGAGCGTTGTCCAGGGTGTTTTAGAGAAGGGAGAAGAGTCTGGGACGTGTGGAGCGTTGTCCAGGGTGTTTTAGAGAAGGGAGAAGAGTCTGGGACGTGTGGAGCGTTGTCCAGGGTGTTTTAGAGAAGGGAGAAGAGTCTGGGACGTGTGGAGCGTTGTCCAGGGTGTTTTAGAGAAGGGAGAAGAGTCTGGGACGCGTGGAGCGTTGTCCAGGGTGTTTTAGAGAAGGGAGAAGAGTCTGGGACGTGTGGAGCGTTGCCCCGGGTGTTTCAGAGAAGGGAGATGAGTCTAGGACGTGTGGAGCGTTGTCCAGGGTGTTTTAGTGAAGGGAGATGAGACTAGGACGTGTGGAGCGTTGTCCAGTGGTTTTTAGGGAAGGCAGAAGAGTCTGGGATGTGTGGAGCATCCAGGGTGTCGTATGGAAGGGAGAAGAGTCTAGGACGTGTGGAGCGTTGTCCAGGGTGTTTTAGAGAAGGGAGAAGAGTAAATATAAATGATTTATAAGTATAAATGAACTCTTTCCTCACCTCCTCAGAGCCGACACGTCCCCAGTATAAGCAGCAAACAGCAGGTTGATCACAGACTTCACCTGCAGAGAAACACAGACAGAGAAACACAGACAGAGAAACACAGACAGATAAACACAGACTGTTCTTGGGTTATTGGGTTGGTTATGTTATTGGGCTGAATGTAACTGTATGTATGTTACATTATGTTGTACATACAGTATGTAACACAATACAACTGTATGAATGTAACAAGCGTTCCAACTGCATTCCCCTCTGAGCTCCGCTACTCTGAGCTACGCTAGGTCTTGATGCTAATCTGACAGTATCATGTGTGTGTAGTTAACACCCCGAACGTCCGGGGTTATTTAATCCATTAAATCAGAGCGTCCAGCGATTTATAGCAGCGGAGCACTTTTACCGACGGACCGGATGTTATCCCGGATGTAGCTGTAGCAGCTAGATGTAGCCAAAACACTCTAGAGGCGATCGACAACAACGGGAGGTATGATTAATTCTAACGTGACTAGCGACGGGACCGCGGTGTGCCGTCTAACACAGGATCTTTGCTTAGAATTGGACGGAATGATTTAGATCAAGAGTTATTCACGTTTTAAGATTTTCGATCTCGTCGGCTAAAATGGGGGGGAACATTTTGGATGACGTCCCAACCGGAAAATAACATTGAGTGTTGCGCAACAGACGCTCCCAGCCTGTGGAGTGATGCGATGTGTTTTGATATCAATAAATCTCCGTCCTTTTGAGCGATGGGCGTTACTAATCGATTGAACGGAGAACGCCGTCCTTGGCGCTCAGGGTGTTAACTTATCTAGTCTAATAGTAACATGTGTTTGTAGTTAACTAGTAAACTACTCATTAGCCTGGCCCAGCCAGCGTGCTTTATTTATTTTATTTCTTTTTTTTTTTAACAGTTGTACACAAAATACGGTATCTTCAATCCTCATGGTGTCTGATGGTCTGGGTATCTAAGACCTCATGGTGTCTGATGGTCTGGGTATCTAAGACCTCATGGTGTCTGATGGTCTGGGTATCTAAGACCTCATGGTGTCTGATGGTCTGGGTATCTAAGACCTCATGGTGTCTGATGGTCTGGGTATCTAAGACCTCATGGTGTCTGATGGTCTGGGTATCTAAGACCTCATGGTGTCTGATGGTCTGGGTATCTAAGACCTCATGGTGTCTGATGGTCTGGGTATCTAAGACCTCATGGTGTCTGATGGTCTGGGTATCTAAGACCTCATGGTGTCTGATGGTCTGGGTATCTAAGACCTCATGGTGTCTGATGGTCTGGGTATCTAAGACCTCATGGTGTCTGATGGTCTGGGTATCTAAGACCTCATGGTGTCTGATGGTCTGGGTATCTAAGACCTCATGGTGTCTGATGGTCTGGGTATCTAAGGTGACATTCACACCAGAAAGCTTTGCTGCGATTAAAACGAATCCTGCTGCCCATTGTCAGAAAGTGCACTTCGTTTGGCAGGTGTGAAGGCTCATTCGAATCCTAATGCGTATCAAAGAACCGCATTCTACTCCGAGCAAAAACAGGCGCTTCGCTTCCAATCGCACTTGATTACGATTCGGTGCAGGTGTGAATGTAATCCGCAGTAAATAAAGGAAATGAAGCAAACAATGTGGCGGGTGAGGAGCTGAACACAGTTGGAGACGGAGAAGGCATATTTTACGCAGCGCAAAGATGTCCCGTTACCGTGGATAGACGTGGTCGAATGAGGAGACTGAAGCCCTGATCGAAATTAGGACGAGTAGCCTACATTAATCAATTGCTTAAGGAAACACATAAAAACACTGCAGTGTATTATAGCCTACACTACAGAATATTCTGTCCGTCTGTCTGTGCGTGCCGTAAACATGGAGTGCCGTCACTGTGTGGGGACTGGGGACTTTCATCTTGATAAACTTGTAAACATTTTGCGCTGCTGTCTGTTATATCAGTGCGCTCAGCGCTGTGGGGTGGGGTGGGTCCAGTCCCAGACGGCACGACACATGCACGTTATGAGTATAATTTGACATTTTGATCACCATAGATTTCACTGTGTAGGCTATAGTTTATGAATGGAACACATTGATACAGGTCTCCCCTGCTGCGTTTCCAATTGCTGCGGATGACAGTGTGAAGGCAAACCGCAGCAAATTAAATATGCAAGAATCCAAATTCTCCGCCCATTCGCATTCGAGTCTACCGAAGTATTAGGTGAGAATGTGACCTAAGACATCATGGTGTCTGATGGTCTGGGTATCTAAGACCTCATGGTGTCTGATGGTCTGGGTATCTAAGACCTCATGGTGTCTGATGGTCTGGGTATCTAAGACCTCATGGTGTCTGATGGTCTGGGTATCTAAGACCTCATGGTGTCTGATGGTCTGGGTATCTAAGACCTCATGGTGTCTGATGGTCTGGGTATCTAAGACCTCATGGTGTCTGATGGTCTGGTCTTAGATACCCATCAGACACCATGAGGTCTTAGATACCCAGACCATCAGACACCATGATGTCTTAGGTCACATCCTCACCTAATACATCGGTAGACTCGAATTGCCCTTTTACCCATCTGTAAAACAACTGCCCTTTTACCCGTCTGTAAAACAACTGCCCTTTTACCAGTCTGTAAAACAACTGCCCTTTCACCCGTCTGTAAAACAACTGCCCCCTTTTACCCGTCTGTAAAACAACTGCCCTTTTACCAGTCTGTAAAACAACTGCCCTTTCACCCATCTGTAAAACAACTGCCCTTTCACCCGTCTGTAAAACAACTGCCCTTTCACCCGTCTGTAAAACAACTGCCCTTTCACCCGTCTGTAAAACAACTGCCCCCTTTTACCCGTCTGTAAAACAACTGCCCCCTTTTACCCGTCTGTAAAACAACTGCCCTTTTACCCGTCTGTAAAACAACTGCCCTTTCACCCGTCTGTAAAAAAAACTGCCCTTTTACCCGTCTTTAAAACAACTGCCCTTTTACCCGTCTGCAAAACAACTGCCCTTTCACCCGTCTGTAAAACAACTGCCCTTTTACCCGTCTGTAAAACAACAGTCCTCTCCAGACCACGAATGTAGCATTTCTGGGGGGTATCTTACCCGCTGGTCCCCCCCCCTCTCGTCGCGGGACGTGTTTCTACAGATAGAGGTTATAGGGGGGTATTTGGGGGTATTTGGGGGCATTTGGGATTATTTGAGGGGTATTTGGGGGGTATTTGGGGGGTATTTGGGGGTATTTGGGGGGTATTTGGGGGGTATTTGGGGGGTATATTTGGGGGGTATATTTGGGGGGTATTTGGGGGGTATTTGGGGGTATATGTGGGGGGTATTTGGGGGTATATTTGGGGGGTACCTTACCCGCTGGTCGCCCCCCTCTCGTCGGGGGTCGTGTTTCTTGGCAAAGTGTCTCAGGTTGTCGTAGTTGTGGAAGTTAAACAGCTCCACCAGGTCCTGAAAGATACATAATTACACTTTATTATTAACCAGGTCCTGAAAGATACATAATTACACTTTATTATTATCCAGGTCCTGAAAGATACATAATTACACTTTATTATACATATACAGGTCCTGAAAGATACATAATTACACTGTATTAACTCTACATACTGTATACACATTTACACTTTATCAACAGTTGACAGTTATTAACAGTTGACAGACTCCCACGTTGACTGTCTAGTTCAGCGCTACTCAACCCGCGGCCCGCGGCCCGCATGCGGCCCATGCAACATGTCTCTGCGGCCCGTCCTCCCGTCATGGTCATTGTGATGATCGGGGATCATATATGAGTGTTATTGTTGTGAGATATGAATAGCCTTTGTATGGGCATATTTATATTTACTGTAGAGTTCTCACATTGTTATCGGCTACACAGTACCAGGGTGGGGGGAGTGGTTCTTATCGGCTACACAGTACCATGGTGGGGGGAGTGGTTGTTATCGGCTACACAGTACCAGGGTGGGGGGAGTGGTTGTTATCGGCTACACAGTACCAGGGTGGGGGGAGTGGTTGTTATCGGCTACACAGTACCAGGGTGGGGGGAGTGGTTCTTATCGGCTACACAGTACCAGGGTGGGGGGAGTGGTTGTTATCGGCTACACAGTACCAGGGTGGGGGGAGTGGTTGTTATCGGCTACACAGTACCAGGGTGGGGGGAGTGGTTCTTATCGGCTACACAGTACCATGGTGGGGGGAGTGGTTGTTATCGGCTACACAGTACCAGGGTGGGGGGAGTGGTTGTTATCGGCTACACAGTACCAGGGTGGGGGGAGTGGTTGTTATCGGCTACACAGTACCAGGGTGGGGGGAGTGGTTGTTATCGGCTACACAGTACCAGGGTGGGGGGAGTGGTTGTTATCGGCTACACAGTACCAGGGTGGGGGGAGTGGTTGTTATCGGCTACACAGTACCAGGGTGGGGGGAGTGGTTGTTATCGGCTACACAGTACCATGGTGGGGGGAGTGGTTGTTATCGGCTACACAGTACCAGGGTGGGGGGAGTGGTTGTTATCGGCTACACAGTACCAGGGTGGGGGGAGTGGTTGTTATCGGCTACACAGTACCAGGGTGGGGGGAGTGGTTGTTATCGGCTACACAGTACCAGGGTGGGGGGAGTGGTTGTTATCGGCTACACAGTACCAGGGTGGGGGGAGTGGTTGTTATCGGCTACACAGTACCAGGGTGGGGGGAGTGGTTGTTATCGGCTACACAGTACCAGGGTGGGGGGAGTGGTTGTTATCGGCTACACAGTACCAGGGTGGGGGGAGTGGTTGTTATCGGCTACACAGTACCAGGGTGGGGGGAGTGGTTGTTATCGGCTACACAGTACCAGGGTGGGGGGAGTGGTTGCCTGTGTTTTCCCTAATCCTCCGCAGGTGGACTGAGTGATGATTGACACCTAGAGAAGCTGGCCCGTCTGTCGGGGAGTGATCGGCCCTGACTGGCTGTCGGTCTAGAGTGGGAGTGTCTGTCGGGGAGTGATCGTCCCTGACTGGCTGTCGGTCTAGAGTGGGAGTGTCTGTCAGGGAGTGATCGGCCCTGACTGGCTGTCGGTCTAGAGTGGGAGTGCTCCTGATCATGGCTCTCCCTACTCACCTATGCTATATCAGTCAGTCTGTTCCTGGAAGGTGGTGGGGAGACAGGCCGGAATCCTCTCTCTCCCAGCCGCCACACTGACTGTGGACTTTTGCCATACTGTTTGATATTTAGTTTGTCCCTTCGGAAAGGACTCGTTCCTCTTTAGTTGTAGTGTTAATTTGTGTCTGTTTGCTAGGTCTTTTCTTTTGAGTTTCTATTCTGTAAAGCATCCATTTCATTATTTAATTCATCTTTATATAAATAAATATTCGAATTTTGAAGCTGGTTTCCTGTCGATCCATTAAATGTTACACTTAATTACCCCTAGACATATTGGGTTGTAACAGTCATACCAATACAATCTTTTTTTTCTGCTTTCAGTGGAAAAGTAATTTCTAGCGTTTCTAACCACACGATGCGATCAGGTGCTACTGAGCTGTTTGTTCTACTGAGCTGTTTGTTCTACTGAGCTGTTTGTTCTACTGAGCTGTTTGTTCTTCCTGCTACTGAGCTGTTTGTTCTACTGAGCTGTTTGTTTTACTGAGCTGTTTGTTCTACTGAGCTGTTTGTTCTACTGAGCTGTTTGTTCTACTGAGCTGTTTGTTCTACTGAGCTGTTTGTTCTACTGAGCTGTTTGTTCTACTGAGCTGTTTGTTTTACTGAGCTGTTTGTTCTACTGAGCTGTTTGTTCTACTGAGCTGTTTGTTCTACTGAGCTGTTTGTTCTACTGAGCTGTTTGTTCTTCCTGCTGCCAGGAAAGGTCCACACGCACAGCTGCAGCATGCATCCACGACGTGTTGAGCAGTTGTATATCGGCTCGCGTTCGTAAACAACATCGTCATGAGAAAACAGCATGTTTTGTGCAAAGATCCTATCATTATTATATCCAGAGAGCCTTATCATTATGTCCAGAGAGCCTGAACCCAGGGCCATTAGGGGCCATTAAGTAGGAAACATATGTTTGTTTCCAAAACTAATTTATAGGTATGTTATTATTTGTACCAGTTCATGAGACTGTGATCATTTCAGTAGCATTGCCCTCTTGGTTATCTCTGATATTTGATTTATTTGCAACAGTAGTCTGTTCATGATTTCATCACATTGTGTGAATAAAAGCCTAATTGTGTAACTTAATTTCATTATTAATCATTCCATGTCATGACAATAATTTTGTTCAATGAGGTTGGCTTCTGTATCAGCTTCTGTATCAGCGGTTCTCACAGGGTTAAAACCTTGTGTTTCTATGTCAGTGGTTCTCACAGGGTTAAAACCTCATGTCTCTATATCAGTGGTTCTCACAGGGTTAAAACCTCGTGTTTCTATATCAGTGGTTCTCACAGGGTTAAACCTCATGTTTCTATGTCAGTGGTTCTCACAGGGTTAAAACCTCGTGTTTCTATATCAGTGGTTCTCACAGGGTTAAAACATCATGTCTCTATATCAGTAGTTCTCACAGGGTTAAAACCTCATGTCTCTATATCAGTGGTTCTCACAGGGTTAAAACCTCGTGTTTCTATATCAGTGGTTCTCACAGGGTTAAACCTCATGTTTCTATATCAGTGGTTCTCACAGGGTTAAACCTCATGTTTCTGTATCAGTGGTTCTCACAGGGTTAAAACATCATGTTTCTATATCAGTGGTTCTCACAGGGTTAAAACCTCATGTCTCTATATCAGTGGTTCTCACAGGGTTAAAACCTCATGTTTCTATATCAGTGGTTCTCACAGGGTTAAAACCTCGTGTTTCTATATCAGTGGTTCTCACAGGGTTAAAACATCATGTCTCTATATCAGTGGTTCTCACAGGGTTAAAACCTCATGTTTCTATATCAGTGGTTCTCACAGGGTTAAAACCTCGTGTTTCTATATCAGTGGTTCTCACAGGGTTAAAACCTCATGTTTCTATATCAGTGGTTCTCACAGGGTTAAAACCTCATGTTTCTATATCAGTGGTTCTCAAACTATTTCATGTCAAGGACCCCCAAGATTATATGTAATTGGCCTCCGACCCCCATCTGAAAATATGTTGTTCCAGGGACCCCCCCCCCCCCCAAGCCCGTAGCGTAGCTATGAGCTTGTAGATCTGCTATTTTTCAATAGCTAAATTATAACATAATGTTTGAATGTTTTGTCGCTCACTTTCTTAAATGCTCTCTCTCTGTAGTACCCTCGATCAGACCCACTAGGGAAAGACCAGGGCCACACAATCCGTTGCTCCGGAACTACTCTGCCGGGACTGGGAGAACCAGATTCTGGCTCTGTGGGTTGACTCCTGTCCGGGCCGCTCCTACGTCTCACCAGGTCCACTCCTGCTCTCACCAGGCCCAGGACCTGTGCGTTGCACCAGACTCCCAGCACCAGACACTCCATTCAGGAGTGGTGGATTATAATGGCCCTCCTAAAGGCCTCACCGAGGGTTTGTTGGGCTTCCTCCTCACGGAGGACACAGGCTGGGGTGCTAACCCATACTGCTCCCCTCCTCACGGAGGACACAGGCTGGGGCGCTAACCCATACTGCTCACCTCCTCACGGAGGACACAGGCTGGGGCGCTAACCCATACTGCTCACCTCCTCACGGAGGACACAGGCTGGGGCGCTAACCCATACTGCTCACCTCCTCACGGAGGACACAGGCTGGGGCGCTAACCCATACTGCTCACCTCCTCACGGAGGACACAGGCTGGGGCGCTAACCCATACTGCTCCCCTCCTCACGGAGGACACAGGCTGGGGCGCTAACCCATACTGCTCACCTCCTCACGGAGGACACAGGCTGGGGCGCTAACACATACTGCTCACCTCCTCACGGAGGACACAGGCTGGGGCGCTAACACATACTGCTCACCTCCTCACGGAGGACACAGGCTGGGGCGCTAACACATACTGCTCCCCTCCTCACGGAGGACACAGGCTGGGGCGCTAACCCATACTGCTCCCCTCCTCATGGAGGACACAGGCTGGGGCGCTAACCCATACTGCTCACCTCCTCAGAGGACACAGGCTGGGGCGCTAACCCATACTGCTCCCCTCCTCACGGAGGACACAGGCTGGGGCGCTAACCCATACTGCTCACCTCCTCACGGAGGACACAGGCTGGGACGCTAACCCATACTGCTCACCTCCTCACGGAGGACACAGGCTGGGGCGCTAACCCATACTGCTCACCTCCTCACGGAGGACACAGGCTGGGGCGCTAACCCATACTGCTCACCTCCTCACGGAGGACACAGGCTGGGGCGCTAACACATACTGCTCACCTCCTCACGGAGGACACAGGCTGGGGCGCTAACCCATACTGCTGACCTCCTCACGGAGGACACAGGCTGGGGCGCTAACCCATACTGCTACCGTCTACATTCCTGGTTGTCACCCGTCTCTCCGGTGGTCACCCGTCTCTCCTGTGGTCACCAGACTATATCTGTCTCTCCGGTGGTCACCCGTCTCTCCTGTGGTCACCAGACTATTCCTGGTGGTCACGTAGTTATGATAATATTAAATATATTTACCGTACAGAAGTGGATTCCTCTCACGCTGTTCCCCAGTTTGTCCAGCGGGGGGCTCCAACACATGATGCCCATCACGTTAGGAACCACCAATAGGATTCCTCCTGCCACGCCCGACTTAGCAGGTAGACCCACCTGTAATTAATTAACACTAATTAATACACACACACATTTACACACAGTAATACCACACACACACACACACACACACACACACACACACACACACACACACACACACACACACACACACACACACACACACACACACACACACACACACACACACACACACACACACACACACACACGAGTTAGACTTTAATATATGTGACCGAGTCCAGTGGTTTGATAAACAAGGTCATTTTTCAGTTTTTTACATATTATGAAACTACATAATGTAAGCTTTCATATGATGTATTGTTCATTGAAATTGGATATGACCATCTGAAAGTTGTTGAACCGGAAACCCCAAAGTAGAGAATTTCCCCTGCAAAGATTCCAAAGATTTTAGCACCTCTGGGCCCCAGGAATGGGTGTGACAATAGATACTTGTCTCCACCCCTAATGGCTTGCATAATCACTCCCCCACACACTAACCACTCCCCCACTAGGTTAGCTGTCAGTGACACAGTGCACAGATGAGTTGAGTGGACACTTAGTAGGCAGTGTGGGAAAGTACATGTTGTTTTACTTAAGTTAAAGTATCAATATTGCAATATAGAAATATAGGACTGACGTTGTTTAGTGTATGTTTTGTAATAATACAATCTAAAAAGTAACTAGTAGGCTAACTGAGTTTTCAAATAAATACATGTGGAGTAAAACTACTTGCAGCCAACACTGCAAGTAGGCTATAATTTATTCCATGAAGTTACTTGTAGTTTTAGACCCATGCTTTTAATTGCTAAATTTAAAAATGCCGTATGTTTACATTACATTATTATTAATATACAAAGGTACCTTTTTACCCCTAAATGCATGGCTTGAATCAGCCGTGCACTGATGTGAAAGAGTTTGTTATGATCCTTTCCACTTTTAAGAAGATCACACCAGGATTTGTACTACACTATGTCATCACATTCAATATTTGAGCTGTTCTTCTAACAACAACAATGTCATGGATTGATCAAATTATATAAAAGACGGATTTCACTGCGACGCGCAATGTTATTCATTCAGTATTGATCATCAGGCAGCAGCATTCAACGGTAATGTTACAAAGATTTAAACACAGTGCTAAACCACACATAGCTACATGTGTTCACTGATATAAAGGGCAGAAGAATGGATTACAAGTAACTAAAACAATCTCGTCAGAACGCACAGCTGTGTGTGTTGTGGAGACCACAAACACAAAACTGGCAGCGACTTTTGTTTCTTCAGTGGACAACGACGGGTAATCACTTAATTGTCTCCACCAGGCCGAAGGCATGGGGAGAGAGTATGTTTTGCACTCTGTCCGTCCGCGTGTCCGTGTGTCCGTGTGTCCGTGTGTCCGTCCGTCCGTCCGTCCGTCCGCGAACAGCTAATCTCCGGCACCGTTAACCCGGTCGACGCCAAATTTTGCACACACACTCCCTGGATGCCAACGATGAACCTATGCCCCAAACTTTCCAGAACGGCCTGTTATAGCGCCACCAGGAGGCCGCTTTGTGCAAAACAAGTTTTTGGACAGTATACCTACAGATTTTGTCCAAACATCACGCAAATTGGTACACGGTCTCTCTAGAGCCATTCAACGAAACGGGTCATTCAGATTTCTCAGACTCCATCCTGATTGGCTAAGATTGGCTTCCAAAGTTTGCAGGAGTGCTCAGTTTCAAACAAAATGCTGCATATCATGAACACATCGTGTGATTTCCGTGAAATTGTGCACGCACATTCCCACTAGGCAGAGGAAGAAATGCAACGTGAACATTTTCAACTCAGCCTCATGGTGGCGCTATAACTGGCCGAAAAGTGTTTTTACCTTTAACTGCACGGATCTGTGGATAACTTTGTATGCCAACTCCCTAGAGGCCAAGGAAAAACCTTTGCCTGGAATTTTTTACATCTGCTCTTTATAGCGCCACCAGGAGGCCGACAAATGTAAAACACATTTTCTAATATTACTCCTTCAGATTTTATCCAAATTTCACGCAAATCGGTACACATGCTCTCCATAGTCATGTGATCAAGACTGGTTTGTTTGATTTCTCATAAGGGTAGGGACTAGGGGGTAGTGGCCCGTGGTAGGGACTAGACAGTAGTGGGTAGAGGGTAAAGGGTTTAGGGTAGTGTGTAGGGGGTAGTGTGTAGGGGGTAGTGTGTAGGGACTAGGGGGTAGGGGGTAGTGTGTAGGGACTAGGGGCTAGAGGGTAGTGTGTAGGGACTAGGGGCTAGAGGGTAGTGTGTAGGGACTAGGGGCTAGAGGGTAGTGGGTAGGGGCTAGGGGGTAGTGTGTAGTGGGTAGGGGCTAGGGGTAGTGTGTAGGGGGTAGTGGGTAGGGGGTAGTGGGTAGGGGGTAGTGGGTAGAGGGTAAAGGGTTTAGGGTTTAGGGTAGTGTGTAGGGGGTAGTGGGTAGGGGCTAGTGTGTAGTGGGTAGGGGGTAGTGTGTAGGGGGTAGTGTGTAGGGGTAGTGGGTAGGGGGTAGTGGGTAGAGGGTAAAGGGTTTAGGGTAGTGTGTAGGGGGTAGTGGGTAGGGGCTAGTGTGTAGTGGGTAGGGGCTAGGGGGTAGTGTGTAGGGGGTAGGGACTAGAGGGTAGTGTGTAACTCACATGGAAGGCGAACTGCCCAGAGAAGTCGTACATTAGGGGGTAGTGGGTAGTGTGTAGTGGGTAGGGGCTAGGGGGTAGTGTGTAGGGGGTAGTGGGTAGGGGCTAGAGGGTAGTGTGTAGGGACTAGGGGCTATAGGGTAGTGGGTAGGGGCTAGAGGGTAGTGTGTAGGGACTAGGGGCTAGAGGGTAGTGGGTAGGGGCTAGAGGGTAGTGTGTAGGGACTAGGGGCTAGAGGGTAGTGTGTAGGGACTAGGGGCTAGAGGGTAGTGGGTAGGGGCTAGGGGGTAGTGTGTAGTGGGTAGGGGCTAGGGGGTAGTGTGTAGGGGGTAGTGGGTAGTGGGTAGGGGGTAGTGGGTAGAGGGTAAAGGGTTTAGGGTTTAGGGTAGTGTGTAGGGGGTAGTGGGTAGGGGCTAGTGTGTAGTGGGTAGGGGCTAGGGGGTAGTGTGTAGGGGGTAGTGTGTAGGGGGTAGGGGGTAGTGGGTAGAGGGTAAAGGGTTTAGGGTAGTGTGTAGGGGGTAGTGGGTAGGGGCTAGTGTGTAGTGGGTAGGGGCTAGGGGGTAGTGTGTAGGGGGTAGTGTGTAGGGGGTAGTGGGTAGGGGGTAGTGGGTAGAGGGTAAAGGGTTTAGGGTAGTGTGTAGGGGGTAGTGGGTAGGGGCTAGTGTGTAGTGGGTAGGGGCTAGGGGGTAGTGTGTAGGGGGTAGGGACTAGAGGGTAGTGTGTAACTCACATGGAAGGCGAACTGCCCAGAGAAGTCGTACATTAGGGGGTAGTGGGTAGTGTGTAGTGGGTAGGGGCTAGGGGGTAGTGTGTAGGGGGTAGTGGGTAGGGGGTAGAGGGTAAAGGGTTTAGGGTAGTGGGTAGTGGGTAGTGTGTAGGGGGTAGTGGGTAGGGGGTAGAGGGTAAAGGGTTTAGGGTAGTGGGTAGGGGGTAGTGGGTAGTGTGTAGGGGGTAGTGTGTAGGGACTAGAGGGTAGGGGGTAGTGTGTAGGGACTAGGGGCTAGAGGGTAGTGTGTAGGGACTAGGTGCTAGAGGGTAGTGTGTAGGGACTAGGGGCTAGAGGGTAGTGTGTAGGGACTAGGGGCTAGAGGGTAGTGTGTAGGGACTAGGGGCTATAGGGTAGTGGGTAGGGGCTAGAGGGTAGTGTGTAGGGACTAGGGGGTAGTGTGTAGTGGGTAGGGGCTAGGGGGTAGTGTGTAGGGGGTAGTGGGTAGGGGGTAGTGGGTAGTGGGTAGGGGCTAGGGGGTAGTGTGTAGGGGGTAGTGTGTAGGGGGTAGTGGGTAGAGGGTAAAGGGTAAAGGGTTTAGGGTAGTGTGTAGGGGGTAGTGGGTAGGGGCTAGTGTGTAGTGGGTAGGGGCTAGGGGGTAGTGTGTAGGGGGTAGGGACTAGAGGGTAGTGTGTAACTCACATGGAAGGCGAACTGCCCAGAGAAGTCGTACATTAGGGGGTAGTGGGTAGTGTGTAGTGGGTAGGGGCTAGGGGGTAGTGTGTAGGGGGTAGTGGGTAGGGGGTAGTGTGTAGGGGGTAGTGGGTAGGGGGTAGTGGGTAAAGGGTTTAGGGTAGTGTGTAGGGGGTAGTGGGTAAAGGGTTTAGGGTAGTGGGTAGTGGGTAGGGGGTAGAGGGTAAAGGGTTTAGGGTAGTGTGTAGGGGGTAGTGGGTAGAGGGTAAAGGGTTTAGGGTAGTGGGTAGTGGGTAGGGGGTAGAGGGTAAAGGGTTTAGGGTTTAGGGTAGTGTGTAGGGGTAGTGGGTAGAGGGTAGAGGGTAAAGGGTTTAGGGTTTAGGGTAGTGTGTAGGGGGTAGTGTGTAGGGGGTAGAGGGTAAAGGGTTTAGGGTAGTGTGTAGTGTGTAGGGGGTAGTGTGTAGGGGGTAGTGAGTAGGGGGTAGTGGGTAGAGGGTTTAGGGTTTAGGGTAGTGTGTAGGGGGTAGTGTGTAGGGGGTAGTGGGTAGGGGGTAGTGTGTAGGGGGTAGTGGGTAGGGGGTAGAGGGTAAAGGGTAGTGGGTAGGGGGTAAAGGGTTTAGGGTAGTGTGTAGTGGGTAGTGTGTAACTCACATGGAAGGCGAACTGCCCAGAGAAGTCGTACATTCCACAGCTGTGCATTAAACTCAGGGTGTCTCGGACCGCCTCGGGGCTCAGCACACGCTCTCCTGTGATTGGACAGAATCCTCCGTTGGCCAGCGTGGCGGCCATGACGCTGGCGCTCTCACAGGTTACCTCGATGGAACACAACTGGCACACACACACACACACACACACACACACACACACACACACACACACACACACACACACACACACACACACACACACACACACACACACAGGTCAGCGTCGGGTTCAGGCAGAATTTGAGAACCCCAGCGTGTGTGCGTTCGCTCACGTACGTGCGTGCGTGTGCGTGTGCGTGTGTCACCTGGAAGTAGAAATCCAGAATGGAGGTCATGTCGGTTCCTTCTGGGAAACACTGCAACACACACACATGTGACCTGTCAATCACCATGTAGCTGTCAATCACCATCTAGCTGTCAATCATCATCATCAACAACTACCATTGGTCGGTTTCCCAAAGAGAACATGCACACAGAGAGAGAGAGAGAGAGAGAGAGAGAGAGAGAGAGAGAGAGAGAGAGAGAGAGAGAGAGAGAGAGAGAGAGAGAGAGAGAGAGAGAGAGAGAGAGAGAGAGAGAGAGAGAGAGAGAGAGAGAGAGAGAGAGAGAGAGAGAGAGAGAGAGAGAGAGAGAGAGAGAGAGAGAGAGAGAGAGAGAGAGAGAGAGAGAGAGAGAGAGAGAGAGAGAGAGAGAGAGAGAGAGAGAGACATTACCTTCTTCTCCTTCAGGTAATATCCAATGGCAAAGTTCCTGTCTCCTGATTCACGCTCTGACTGGAACCTGAAACACCAGAGTCACTGTGATTGGCTGAAGGAAATACCAGAGTCACTGTGATTGGCTGAAAGAGCTGTCTGTCAACCCTGTAGTCCCGCAGGCAGACAGACAGAGAGACAGAGAGACAGGCAGACAGACAGACAGACAGACAGACAGACAGACAGGCAGGCAGACAGACAGACAGACAGACAGACAGACACAGACAGACAGACAGACAGACAGACAGACAGGAAAAGGAACTCACGTAGCGTTGCTGAAACCCACATACTCGTTTCCCGCCATCTTGTTCAGGAAGTCCATGACCTTATATGGAGACATGGAGACAAGATGGTAACCATTAGCAACTAGGCTCGTCCCTAGCCAATCAGGTGATGGGATCGTAACCGTAGCAACTAGGCTCGTCCCTATAGCCAATCAGCTGATGGGATATTAGATTTTTGAGTGGTGTAAACCACTCCTACAACTGGCTTTTGTGTGCAGAAAAAAATGAGCATGGTTGCTATGTTCAAAATAATTTCTGACGTAATTAAATCACACCCGGGTGAACTGGATGACCGTAGCAACCATGGTCATTTTTTCTGCACAAAAACAGCCAGTTGTGAAATCACATCCGGGTGTGAGGCTAAATAATACCTTACCTTATATAATACCTTAGACATTACGTCAGACCACAGCTGATCATGCTATATAAAACCTTACACCACTCAGTTCACACGGGTGTGATTTTTTTAGAATCATGGTTAAAAAAATGTCTTCTAAATCCTGACAGTTTTCTGAAAAAAAATATGTTTCTATATCAGTGGTTCTCAAACATTTTCATGTCAAGGACCCCCAAAAATATCTGTAATTGGCCGCGGTCCCCCATCTGAAAATATGTTGTTCCAGGGACCCCCCCAGAAGCACATTTTAACGGTTTTCCAAAAATAGCAGATCTACAAGCTCGCAGCGCGGCACTCCTCGCTACGAGCTTGTAGATCTGCCATTTTTCAATAGATAGTTTAAAATGATGGTTAAAACACCAAAAGGGGTTCCTGCCATGAATGGACTTGAGCACTTCTGCGATACCTTTGGGAACTCCCCCTGCAGGCGAGTTCCGGCACTGCAGGCGTGCATTAGTGACCATAACGAACACCCTCTTGTCTAATGTTGCTTAATTAAACAATAAATTATTAATTACTTACATAATCGAATTTCTCAGCGTTGCTCGCTCCTTGCTGAGGAAGATAGAGACAGGATTCATTTATTTACATTAATATAGTCATGTAGATTTAGTCGACTAAAATCACATGACATTTATTCGACTAAAACTAGACTAACACTAAAACATTCCAGGTGACTAATTATTATGTTGTGATTTATATAATTTAAGGCTTTTAGTAAAAATATGATTGATTTATATAATTTATATAAGTTTGTTGCTGCCGGGGGGAAACCTCCCAACTCCAAAGATTAAAAAGTGCTTCGGACAAAACCTCTTAACTCCAATGGAGCCTTGATCTGTCTGCTAAAGCAGCTAACTCCACCACCTCTCAAACTGCCTGCTATAAAGCAACTAACTCCACCACCTCTCCCCCTCTCAAACTGTCTGCTAAAGCAGCTAACTCCACCACCTCTCCCCCTCTCAAACTGTCTGCTAAAGCAGCTAACTCCACCACCTCTCCCACTCTCAAACTGTCTGCTAACTCCACCACCTCTCCCCCTCTCAAACTGTCTGCTATAAAGCAGCTAACTCCACCACCTCTCCCCCTCTCAAACTGTCTGCTAACTCCACCACCTCTCCCCCTCTCAAACTGTCTGCTATAAAGCAGCTAACTCCACCACCTCTCCCCCTCTCAAACTGTCTGCTAACTCCACCACCTCTCCCCCTCTCAAACTGTCTGCTATAAAGCAGCTAACTCCACCACCTCTCCCCATCTCAAACTGTCTGCTATAAAGCAGCTAACTCCACCACCTCTCCCCCTCTCAAACTGTCTACTAAAGCAGCTAACTCCACCACCTCTCCCCCTCTCAAAATGTCTGCTATAAAGCAGATAACTCCACCACCTCTCCTCCTCTCAAACTGTCTGCTATAAAGCAGCTAACTCCACCACCTCTCCCTCTCTCAAACTGTCTGCTATAAAGCAGCTAACTCCATCTCTGAGGCAGTATTAATTATATAGAGCATTAGTATTGCTTTCTTTTCAAAATATGAGGTTTTTTAGCTGGTTTCCTCCCGACAGCAGATAATGTAATGTGTTGGAGTTAGCTGGTTTCCTCCCAACAGAGACTTGCATTAATATTTATATGTTAGAAATGATTCATTTATATCATTTACATTAACATGTAATTAATAATTAATCTATGTTAGAAATGATGATCATACAACAAGACAGAGATGATTGGTTGAACCCTGTGACATCATACCACAAGACAGAGATGATTGGTTGAACCCTGTGACATCATACCACAAGACAGAGATGATTGGTTGAACCCTGTGACATCATACCACAAGACAGAGATGATTGGTTGAACCCTGTGACATCATACCACAAGACAGAGATGATTGGTTGAACCCTGTGACATCATACCACAAGACAGAGATGATTGGTTGAACCCTGTGACATCATACCAACAAGACAGAGATGATTGGTTGAAGCCTGTTACATCATACCAACAAGATGGAGATGATTGGTTTGTTTACCGAGGCTAAAGTTCAAGACCTGAAACCAGATTCTACAAAACGTAGAATAAATACGGTTTTACCTTTAAGTTTACTAACTGATGAAAACTATTGGAAACTAAATGAAAACTAAGCTATGACGACTAAAACTAAGACTAAATATACTGACTATGACGACTAAAACTAAGACTAAATATACTGACTATGACGACTAAAACTAAGACTAAATATACTGACTATGACGACTAAAACTAAGACTAAATATACTGACTATGACGACTAAAACTAAGACTAAATATACTGACTATGACGACTGAAACTAAGACTAAATATACTGACTATGACGACTAAAACTAAGACTAAATATACTGACTATGACGACTAAAACTAAGACTAAATATACTGACAATGACGACTAAAACTAAGACTAAATATACTGACAATGACGACTAAAACTAAGACTAAATATACTGACTATGACGACTGAAACTAAGACTAAATATACTGACTATGACGACTGAAACTAAGACTAAATATACTGACTATGACGACTAAAACTAAGACTAAATATACTGACTATGACGACTAAAACTAAGACTAAATATACTGACTATGACGACTAAAACTAAGACTAAATATACTGACTATGACGACTGAAACTAAGACTAAATATACTGACTATGACGACTGAAACTAAGACTAAATATACTGACTATGACGACTAAAACTAAGACTAAATATACTGACTATGACGACTAAAACTAAGACTAAATATACTGACTATGACGACTAAAACTAAGACTAAATATACTGACTATGACGACTAAAACTAAGACTAAATATACTGACTATGACGACTAAAACTAAGACTAAATATACTGACAATTTCGTCAACAAATAAAAATTAAAGTGTTAGGAAGGGACTAGTGGACAAGAGATCCACTAGGAAGGGACTAGTGGACAAGATATCCACTAGGAAGGGACTAGTGGACAAGAGATCCAGTATGAGTCATTTTACACTGAAAGTCAGTCATTACGTTATTAAGTCATCAAGGCCCGCCAAAATACATTTTAGTCGACTGAATCACCTGTAGACTTAGTCGACTAAAATCACATGACATTTAGTCGACTAAAACTAGACTAACACTAAAACATTCCAGGTGACTAAAATGTGACTAAAACTAAGTGAAAACTATTCAAGAGACTATGACTAAAACTAAACTAAAACTAAAACTAAAATAGAAATTTGCTGCCAAAAACAACACTGGTTTCTATAATGTGACGAGATCTGGACCATCTGAAAAGATGTTGTTCCAGCGACCTCCCAAAAGCAAAGATTTCAGTTAAATAACTGTGAAAAAATAATATATTCAAAGATTTGCACATCACATTTTTTCACGATTTATCATATAATAGCAGATCTACAAGCTCACAGCGTCTTGGGACTGCCTCTTTCAGGATGGGCGTGTTTGTGGGAACTTTGTGGTTGCCCTAAAGGGGGCAACCAGACTATTGTAATTGTAACACTTTATTTTTACTCGAGTAACCTTTTTTTTTAAACGCTACTCCTCCCACAGTTTTAACTGTACGCACTTGACCCATATGTCAAATTGACCGGAAAAATCGGGAATGGTGTGCTTGCTCATTTCTATATGAGAAATATTGTATAGTTTAATTGATATGAATTTATTAGTGAATTAAATTTCCCCATTGACATGAATGGGAAAATGCGAAAAATCACGTTCAAGTATTTTTTCCTCGGAGACCGTAAGGGCTATAGTTACAAAACTTGGAGGGATAATTCGTAATACTTACTAAAATTAATTAACTTATAATTACATCGGTCGGCCTCATGGTGGCGCTATAACAGCCAACTTTACGTTTTGGCTTATAACTCTTGAACCGTAGGTCGTAAATTCAAAATTCCCTTCTCCCTGTATTCCATGGGCCATGACGCATCTCCCCATATAGGCCACGCCCATTTGGGTCAGGATAGATTTTCCGCCATTTTGAATTTTCTTCAAAACACACTTTTATTTTCTGATTCTACAGATTTGGTCCGAATCTCACAGAAATCGGTACACATGATCTCTGGACCTATCGGACCGCGTTTCATTTTTTTTCAAATGTTTTGAATTTTTTTTGTCCGTATCGTTCGGCCTTAATCGTCATCCGAAGTTAGCGGGAGGGGCCTATTTTACAAAAAATGCCTAAAATCACGAACGGAATGTCCAATCCATCCCAAATTTGAATCAGATGTCGTGGGTGGTTTAATCAACCAAAAGCCAAACGCGATTCTATTTTCATCCATAGGGGGCGCCGCAAATGCGAAAGATGTAACCGCTTGTTGCAGAAAATCACACCCGTATGAAGTTAGTGGCGCAACTCCGTGTGGGGGGCCCCAGAAGTCCCAGACCCACAGGAACGCGGCCAGGGTGCCAGCCCGGTTCCGGCGAGCCAGCCAGTGTCCGAAACGGTCGAGAAATGACAGAGTTACAGTGTGGGGGTCCCCCAGGGGGTCCCTCTACTGTACTGTACCTTCACTGTACTGTAACACCTCAAATCATCATATATAGGCTACAGTTAATTGTGAAAACCAACCAAACGCTATTTTTCGTGCTCGGACAGACCCAGCCAGCCAGCCAGCCAGCCAGGGACAGACCCAGGGACACACAAAGCTAGATAGAAGTGGTTGCACCACTCAAAAGTTATTTTCACAGGGGTGAGATGACATTGTAATTTGCAAGCGAAATTATCCATCCCAAATTTGAATCACTTGTCACGGGTGGGTTACGCAACCCAGAGCCGAAAGCAATTCCATTTTCATCCATAGGGGGCGCCGCAAATGTTAAAAATGTAACCGTTTGTCGCAAAAACATGATTTTTGGGGGATAAATACCCTCCGAATTACTTGTGCATGATCACAGGGGTGATTACTGGGAGGGCTTTTTTTCGTCCATAGGGGGCGCCGCGAATGCGAAAAATTTAACCATTTGTAGCCAAAACATGATTTTGGGGGGATAAATCCCCTCAAATACTTACACATGATCACAGGGGTAACTTGACCTTGTAATTGGCTGGCAATATCAGTGGGAGGGGCATATGTAAGCCGCTGCGGCAACCACACTTTGCAATTTTTTAAAATTGCGACTTTTCTAGTTTCATGACACTTTGCAGAAAAAGTAAAACTTGGTCCTGTAATGTCAGATAGTTCCTGATTGGTCCTGTAATATCAGATAGTTCCTGTTTGGTCCTGTAATGCAGGGGTTCTCAACGTTTTTGGCCGGGGACCCCCGGAAATGCTTTGGCAATGTCTCGGGACCCCCGCCCCGCCCCCTCCCGACCCCCAATATAAATTGACTGCTACAATAACCTTAAACCATTTTGGGCGGGAACCCCTTTGTGTTTTAAGCATTGTTATAATTTAGCTATTGAAAAATAGCAGATCTACAAGCTCATAGCGCGCCACCGAGTGGCGCGCTACGAGCTTGTAGGTCTGCTATTTTTGAAAAATCGTGAAAATAATTTTTTTTAAAAAATCTTTATTTTTTCTTTTTTTTTTGAAAATAATTTGGGGACCCCCTAAAATAATTTGGCGACCCCCCCGAGGGGTCGCGACCCACGGGTTGAGAACCCCTGCTGTAATGTCAGATAGTTCCTGTTTGGTCCAGTAATGTCAGATAGTTCCTGTTTGGTCCTGTAATGTCAGATAGTTCCTGTTTGGTCCTGTAATGTCAGATAGTTCCCGTTTGGTCCTGTAATGTCAGATAGTTCCTGTTTGGTCCTGTAATGTCAGATAGTTCCTGTTTGGTCAGATAGTTCCTGATTGGTCCTGTAATGTCAGATAGTTCCTGTTTGGTCCTATAATGTCAGATAGTTCCTGTTTGGTCCTGTAATGTCAGATAGTTCCTGCACTATTTATGAAACATGATTAGAATGATGTTAAACAAACTAATGTCACTACATTACATTTCTACACAGAGGAGAGGGGAGAGGAGAGGAGAGGAGAGGAGAGGAGAGGAGAGGAGAGGATTACCAACGTTGACCTTTTTGACCTGAAGGCACTGGTCATTATTTCCCTCAGTTCCTATGTCTGGAAAATATGCAAATCACATACAGTAAGACCCCGCCCATCCACACCCAGCCAGCCAATCACAGCCCACCGAGGTCTCCAGGAAAATCAGAAGAAAATAAATGCTTGCGGAAGGTTTATCATTCAGTGTTAGGATTCAGGGTAGAATTAAGAAGAGTCTATAGTTCCAAACATTGGAACTATCCCATTGAGACAAAGCAGGGTGCCTATGGGCTATAGTTCCAAACATTGGAACTATCCCATTGACACAAAGCAGGGTGCCTATGGGCTATAGTTCCAAACTTTGGAACTATCCCATTGACACAAAGCAGGGTGCCTATGGGCTATAGTTCCAAACATTAGAACTATCCCATTGACACAAAGCAGGGTGCCTATGGGCTATAGTTCCAAACATTGGAACTATCCCATTGACACAAAGCAGGGTGCCTATGGGCTATAGTTCCAAACATTGGAACTATCCCATTGACACAAAGCAGGGTGCCTATGGGCTATAGTTCCAAACATTGGAACTATCCCATTGACACAACGCAGGGTGCCTATGGGCTATAGTTCCAAACATTGGAACTATTCCATTGAGACAAAGCAGGGTGCCTATGGGCTATAGTTCCAAACATTGGAACTATCCCATTGAGACAAAGCAGGGTGCCTATGGGCTATAGTTCCACACATTGGAACTATTCCATTGAGACAAAGCAGGGTGCCTATGGGCTATAGTTCCAAACATTGGAACTATCCCATTGAGACAAAGTGGGGTGTTGTGGTCTATAGTTCCAAACATTGGAACTATCCCATTGAGACAAAGCAGGGTGCCTATGGGCTATAGTTCCAAACATTGGAACTAGGTGGATGTTGTAATGTTTTAGCCCATAGAGGGGAGGGACATAGGTGGATTTATTAATGTTTTAGCCCATAGAGGGGAGGGACAGAGGTAGAATAAACATTGAGCCAGGCTGAAGACTTTATCTAGTTGCTAATAAAGCCTAGATAGTAAAGATAATATTTAACGTGTAGATAACAGTAAACTTAATATTTATATAGAGATAACGTGTAGTGCAACGTTTACCTTTATCAGTGAAGTGCAAACAATGGCTCCAGCGTTCACCATGGGGTTGTGTGGCTTATCTGGAAAACACATAAAACTACATTACCCATCAAGCATAGAGTTATAGAACTACAGTATAAAACTACATTCACCATGGGGTTGTGTGGCTTATCTGGAAAACACATAAAACTACATTACCCATCAAGCATAGAGTTATAGAACTACAGTGTAATGTTATAAAGAACTACATTCACCATGGGGTTGTGAAATGTATGTGTGTTTTCCGAAGTCTCCTGAACTTGGAACACAGTATTTTGCGTTGAACAAATTTGTTCAACGCCCCAGGATGGACCGCTGAGCCCCAGGATGGACCTCTGAGCCTCAGGATGGACCGCTGAGCCCCAGGATGGACCTCTGAGCCCCAGGATGGACCTCTGAGCCCCAGGATGAGCCGCTGAGCCCCAGGATGGACCTCTGAGCCCCAGGATGGACCGCTGAGCCCCAGGATGGACCACTGAGCCCCAGGATGGACCTCTGAGACACTGCCCAGGATGGACCTCTGAGACACTGCCCAGGATGGACCTCTGAGCCCCAGGATGGACCGCTGAGCCCCAGGATGGACCGCTGAGCCCCAGGATGGACCGCTGAGCCACTGCCCAGGATGGACCTCTGAGCCCCAGGATGGACCTCTGAGGCCCAGGATGGACCTCTGAGGCCCAGGATGGACCTCTGAGCCACTGCCCAGGATGGACCTCTGAGCCCCAGGATGGACCTCTGAGCCCCAGGATGGACCTCTGAGCCCCAGGATGGACCTCTGAGCCACTGCCCAGGATGGACCTCTGAGCCCCAGGATGGACCTCTGAGGCCCAGGATGGACCTCTGAGCCCCAGGATGGACCTCTGAGGCCCAGGATGGATTTTGTTCAGAAATCCATGTCGTTACACCTCCGCATCTCCATTAGCTAAAGAGTGCTGGGTTGTGCCCCGAAAATAGCAGATCAACAAGCTCTCAACGCGTCGCAGCGCGTTGCGTCACTGCAAAATACAGTGACCATAATTGCCCGTTAACTCCTCTTAACTAACTAACTAACTATAACTAGTTGTCCCTGTGTGGCTCTGCTCTGCTCTGCCTGGCACAATGCCTGTAGTAACTATAACTAACTAACTAACTAACTATAACTAGTTGTCCCTGTGTGGCTCTGCTCTGCCTGCCTGGCACAATGCCTGTAGTAACTATAACTAACTAACTAACTAACTAACTAACTATAACTAGTTGTCCCTGTGTGGCTCTGCCCTGCCTGCCTGGCACAATGCCTGTAGTAACTAACTAACTAACTAACTAACTATAACTAGTTGTCCCTGTGTGGCTCTGCTCTGCCTGCCTGGCACAATGCCTGTAGTAACAATAAATAACTAACTAACTAACTATAACTAGTTGTCCCTGTGTGGCTCTGCTCTGCCTGCCTGGCACAATGCTGTAGTAACAATAAATAACTAACTAACTAACTATAACTACTAGTTATAGTTAGTTAGTTAGTTATTAACTAGTGGTCTCCGTGTGGCTCTGTTCTGCCTGGCAGGAGGAACAGTCAGCCAGAACGCTCTAACCAAAAGGGGAAGGCAAGGGGAATGTTGCACGGAAAACTGTGACCCATACATTAATCTGTGTCCCTCCCAACATTGTATTAACGTACCGTCCTCATCCAGAAACAGCTTGTTAAACCTCAGTCCACTCGGCTCCTTTCCTCAGTAGTATAGTAGTATAGTATAGTATAGTAGTATAGTAGTATAGTATAGTATAGTAGTATAGTAGTATAGTATAGTATAGTAGTAATAATACTAACCATCCTCATCCAGAAACAGCTTGTTGAACCTCAGTCCACCCGGCTCCTTGCCTCAGTAGTATAGTAGTAATAATACTAACCATCCTCATCCAGAAACAGCTTGTTAAACCTCAGTCCACTCGGCCCCTTTCCTCAGTCAGTAGTATAGTAGTAATAATACTAACCATCCTCATCCAGAAACAGCTTGTTAAACCTCAGTCCACTCGGCCCCTTTCCTCAGTCAGTAGTATAGTAGTAATAATACTAACCATCCTCATCCAGAAACAGCTTGTTAAACCTCAGTCCACTCGGCCCCTTGCCTCAGTCAGTAGTATAGTAGTAATAATACTAACCATCCTCATCCAGAAACAGCTTGTTAAACCTCAGTCCACTCGGCCCCTTTCCTCAGTCAGTAGTATAGTAGTAATAATACTAACCATCCTCATCCAGAAACAGCTTGTTAAACCTCAGTCCACTCGGCCCCTTGCCTCAGTCAGTAGTATAGTAGTAATAATACTAACCATCCTCATCCAGAAACAGCTTGTTAAACCTCAGTCCACTCGGCCCCTTTCCTCAGTCAGTAGTATAGTAGTAATAATACTAACCATCCTCATCCAGAAACAGCTTGTTAAACCTCAGTCCACTCGGCCCCTTTCCTCAGTCAGTAGTATAGTAGTAATAATACTAACCATCCTCATCCAGAAACAGCTTGTTAAACCTCAGTCCACTTGGCCCCTTTCCTCAGTCAGTAGTATAGTAGTAATAATACTAACCATCCTCATCCAGAAACAGCTTGTTAAACCTCAGTCCACTCGGCCCCTTTCCTCAGTCAGTAGTATAGTAGTAATAATACTAACCATCCTCATCCAGAAACAGCTTGTTAAACCTCAGTCCACTCGGCCCCTTTCCTCAGTCAGTAGTATAGTAGTAATAATACTAACCATCCTCATCCAGAAACAGCTTGTTAAACCTCAGTCCACTCGGCTCCTTTCCTCAGTCAGTAGTATAGTAGTAATAATACTAACCATCCTCATCCAGAAACAGCTTGTTAAACCTCAGTCCACTCGGCTCCTTGCCTCAGTCAGTAGTATAGTAGTAATAATACTAACCATCCTCATCCAGAAACAGCTTGTTAAACCTCAGTCCACTCGGCTCCTTGCCTCAGTCAGTAGTATAGTAGTAATAATACTAACCATCCTCATCCAGAAACAGCTTGTTAAACCTCAGTCCACTCGGCTCCTTTCCTCAGTCAGTAGTATAGTAGTAATAATACTAACCATCCTCATCCAGAAACAGCTTGTTGAACCTCAGTCCACTCGGCTCCTTGCCGATGAACCTGTGCACGTAGTCGGTCCCGTGGTCGTGCACGGCGATGGCGTACTTCAACGGCTTCACGCACGACTGGAGACAGAACGGCACCTTGGTGTCCCCAACGGTGTGTCTGTTAACAAGATTAATTACTGTTAATTAACTGTTAATTAGCTGTTAATTAAACATTATAACACTCATTAAGAGACCTTGGTGTCTCCAATGGTGTGTCTGTAAAATATTAATATATAAGTACGGTATAAAAAGCCCCTCAGGAATTATTTTTATTTTAAACGTTTTTTGTGGCTTTCGCCTTTATTATTTTTGTAGAGGGTCCCAGGATGGACCTCTGAGCCCCAGGATGGACCTCTGAGTCCCAGGATGGACCTCTGAGCCCCAGGATGGACCTCTGAGCCCCTCCTGAGTCCCAGGATGGACCTCTGAGCCCCAGGGTGGACCTCTGAGCCCCAGGATGGACCTCTGAGGTCCAGGGTGGACCTCTGAGCCCCAGGGTGGACCTCTGAGCCCCAGGATGGACCTCTGAGGTCCAGGGTGGACCTCTGAGCCCCAGGCCCTTTCTGAAACCAGTCCCTTGACTTGAAGTGCTCTCGGGAGGTTCCCTCGTCAGGAAGTGCCCCTCCAGCTGAATCAAGTTACCTTGATTAGGGTGCATGGGTATAAAAAACTGTTTGGAAATACACTCGCCCTCCTTGTGCAGAAACAGGAAACAGACACCATTCGTTGCCATGGTTACCATCATGCAATTGTGTTACCTGTTATTTTGTTTGTACAGTTATATTGCATTGCATCGTGTATGTTTGTGTGACATGTGGATTTCATTAATATGGAAAAAGGAAATACAGCGTGACTGTCAAAAATGACATGTCATATACATCCATGGTGTTTATAAATCATTGTGTTAAAAGTTGTTTTGTTTGTGTGGTTTCATTTATAGTTTTTTCATGGTGGGGTAAATAAAGAGCCCTTGTGAACATCAGTTGGAGTGTTGTCTATTCTGCATCAGATGAAGATTGTTTAGGAGGAGTTTATTTATCATTTATTTGTGGTGGTAGGCCTACTTACATTTGTAGGTCGCGGTTTCCATGCGGACAGAGAGCAGGGCTGCACAAGGCAATCGAGTCTAGATCAGCACAGACTCGCTCTCGGACGACACTTAATATGGCGCAGCCTCGCGTGAACGCGCATATCGAGGGCAAGTGTGTAGAGCGAGTGGCGAGGAGCTGGTTTCAGAAAGGGGGCCAGGGTGGACCTCTGAGCCACGGCCCAGGATGGACCTCTGAGCCCCAGGATGGACCTCTGAGCCCCAGGATGGACCTCTGAGCCCCAGGATGGACCTCTGAGCCACGGCCCAGGATGGACCTCTGAGCCCCAGGATGGACCTCTGAGCCACGGCCCAGGATGGACCTCTGAGCCCCAGGATGGACCTCTGAGCCCCACGATGGACCTCTGAGCCACGGCCCAGGATGGACCTCTGAGCCCCAGGATGGACCTCTGAGCCCCAGGATGGACCCCTGAGCCACGGCCCAGGATGGACCTCTGAGGCCCAGGATGGACCTCTGAGCCCCAGGATGGACTCATTAGATCCACTGGCAGAGCCTGACCAGAGCCTTTTGTAGCAGTTCTGGACAACCGTGGGTCCGACCGACTCGACACCGGGCACTGCCCTCCCTGTGGGGGTGTGGAACGACACCGGGCACTGCCCTCCCTGTGGGGGTGTGGAACGACACGGGTCACTGCCCTCCCTGTGGGGGTGTGGAACGACACCGGTCACTGCCCTCCCTGTGGGGGTGTGGAACGACACCGGGCACTGCCCTCCCTGTGGGGGTGTGGAACGACACCGGGCCCTGCCCTCCCTGTGGGGGTGTGGAACGACACCGGGCCCTGCCCTCCCTGTGGGGGTGTGGAACGACACCGGGCCCTGCCCTCCCTGTGGGGGTGTGGAACGACACCGGGCACTGCCCTCCCTGTGGGGGTGTGGAACGACACCGGGCACTGCCCTCCCTGTGGGGGTGTGGAACGCTGCCCTCCCTTTGGGGGTGTGGAACGACACCGGGCACTGCCCTCTCTGTGGGGGTGTGGAACGCTGCCCTCCCTGTGGGGGTGTGGAACGACACCGGGCCCTGCCCTCCCTGTGGGGGTGTGGAACGACACCGGGCACTGCCCTCCCTGTGGGGGTGTGGAACGCTGCCCTCCCTGTGGGGGTGTGGAATGACACCGGGCACTGCCCTCCCTGTGGGGGTGTGGAATGACACCGGGCACTGCCCTCCCTGTGGGGGTGTGGAACGACACCGGGCACTGCCCTCCCTGTGGGGGTGTGGAACGACACCGGGCACTGCCCTCCCTGTGGGGGTGTGGAACGCTGCCCTCCCTGTGGGGGTGTGGAACGACACCGGTCACTGCCCTCCCTGTGGGGGTGTGGAACGACACCGGGCACTGCCCTCCCTGTGGGGGTGTGGAACGACACCGGGCACTGCCCTCCCTGTGGGGGTGTGGAACGACACCAGTCACTGCCCTCCCTGTGGGGGTGTGGAACGACACCGGGCCCTGCCCTCCCTGTGGGGGTGTGGAACGACACCGGGCACTGCCCTCCCTGTGGGGGTGTGGAACGACACCGGGCCCTGCCCTCCCTGTGGGGGTGTGGAACGACACCGGGCACTGCCCTCCCTGTGGGGGTGTGGAACGACACCGGGCACTGCCCTCCCTGTGGGGGTGTGGAACGCTGCCCTCCCTGTGGGGGTGTGGAACGACACCGGGCACTGCCCTCCCTGTGGGGGTGTGGAACGCTGCCCTCCCTGTGGGGGTGTGGAACGACACCGGTCACTGCCCTCCCTGTGGGGGTGTGGAACGCTGCCCTCCCTGTGGGGGTGTGGAACGACACCGGTCACTGCCCTCCCTGTGGGGGTGTGGAACGACACCGGGCCCTGCCCTCCCTGTGGGGGTGTGGAACGCTGCCCTCCCTGTGGGGGTGTGGAACGACACCGGGCACTGCCCTCCCTGTGGGGGTGTGGAACGACACCGGGCACTGCCCTCCCTGTGGGGGTGTGGAACGACACCGGGCGCTGCCCTCCCTGTGGGGGTGTGGAACGCTGCCCTCCCTGTGGGGGTGTGGAACGACACCGGGCACTGCCCTCCCTGTGGGGGTGTGGAACGACACCGGGCACTGCCCTCCCTGTGGGGGTGTGGAACGACACCGGGCACTGCCCTCCCTGTGGGGGTGTGGAACGACACCGGGCACTGCCCTCCCTGTGGGGGTGTGGAACGACACCTGGCACTGCCCTCCCTGTGGGGGTGTGGAACGACACCTGGCACTGCCCTCCCTGTGGGGGTGTGGAACGACACCTGGCACTGCCCTCCCTGTGGGGGTGTGGAACGCTGCCCTCCCTGTGGGGGTGTGGAACGACACCTGGCACTGCCCTCCCTGTGGGGGTGTGGAACGCGGGTGTCATATTTGAAGTCGGTGTGGCGAATGGTTCTCAAGTTACGTGGATTACAGTAGTTATGCACACACACACACACACACACACACACACACACACACACACACACACACACACACACACACACACACACACACACACACACACACACACACACACACACACACACACACACACACACACACACACACACACACACACACACACACACACACACACACACACACACACACACACACACACACACCCTCAGCTCCTAATAATGTATCTATTGTTCTGGGGTTACTTCAGGTCACGTAGCGCTGGGTGTGGAATTTATATGACTTTATGGCTTCCTCTGTTGTTATGCAAGCCCACACACACGCACACACGCATGCACGCACGCACGCACGCACGCACGCACGCACGCACGCACGCACGCACAGAAATGACTCCATCAGTCAATAGGAAGGTTCAGTAACCATGGAAACCCAATGTTTCCTGTATGAGTCATCTGGCGTGGAGGAATGTCTGACACACACACACACACACACACACACACACACACACACACACACAGGCGTAAGGGAATGCACATTGCAAGGAATGTCTGGGACACACACACCGACACACACACCGACACACACACACACACACACACAGGAAATGCACGTTGCTAGGCACCACATAATTGCTGAGGACATGAGTTCATAATTATGTTTCACAATCTGCCAAAATGTATAATTTAAGCAGTCGTGTGTTTCAACTGCCATGTTGCTGTGATCCTAACCCAACTGACCCTAACCCAACTACCATGTTGTTGTGACCCTAACCCAACTGACCCTAACCCAACTACCATGTTGCTGTGACCCTAACCCAACTGACCCTAACCCAACTGACCCTAACCCAACTGACCCTAACCCAACTGACCCTAACCCAACTACCATGTTGCTGTGACCCTAACCCAACTGACCCTAACCCAACTACCATGTTGTTGTGACCCTAACCCAACTGACCCTAACCCAACTGACCCTAACCCAACTACCATGTTGCTGTGACCCTAACCCAACTGACCCTAACCCAACTACCATGTTGTTGTGACCCTAACCCAACTGACCCTAACCCAACTGACCCTAACCCAACTACCATGTTGCTGTGACCCTAACCCAACTGACCCTAACCCAACTACCATGTTGCTGTGACCCTAACCCAACTGACCCTAACCCAACTACCATGTTGCTGTGACCCTAACCCAACTGACCCTAACCCAACTGACCCTAACCCAACTACCATGTTGCTGTGACCCTAACCCAACTGACCCTAACCCAACTACCATGTTGCTGTGACCCTAACCCAACTGACCCTAACCCAACTACCATGTTGCTGTGACCCTAACCCAACTGACCCTAACCCAACTACCATGTTGCTGTGACCCTAACCCAACTGACCCTAACCCAACTGACCCTAACCCAACTGCCATGTTGCTGTGACCCTAACCCAACTGACCCTAACCCAACTGACCCTAACCCAACTGACCCTAACCCAACTGCCATGTTGCTGTGACCCTAACCCAACTGACCCTAACCCAACTGCCATGTTGCTGTGACCCTAACACAACTGACCCTAACCCAACTGACCCTAACCCAACTGACATGTTGCTGTGACCCTAACACAACTGACCCTAACCCAACTGACCCTAACCCAACTGCCATGCCATGTTGCTGTATATTAGCTGTGACCCTGGTCACAGCTAATATACCAGTGTTGTTTTTGTTTTTAGTTTTAGTCATAGTCTCTTGAATAGTTTTCATTTAGTTTCAGTCACATTTTAGTCACCAAGAATAGTCTTAGGGCCCTATTATGCATGTCTTAAGTACCAGGTCTTATTACTTAACTTAAGACCTGGAGGCGTGATCAATGCCATTTGGCTATTCTGAGTGGCCAAACAGCATTGACCACGCCTCCAGGTCTTAAGTTAAGTCATAAGACCTGGTACTTAAGACACGCATAATAGGGCCCATAGTGTCTAGTCTAGTTTTAGTCGACTAAATGTCATAAGACTTTAGTCGACTGAATCTACAGTTGATTTAGTTGACTAAAATGTATTTTGGCGGTCCTTTATTCCGTCGTAATTAGTACTGTTTTTACACTTGCTGAAAATAGCCGATCTACAAGCTCACAACGTGTCGCAGCGCGACGCGTTGTGAGCTTGTAGATCGGCTATTTTCAGCATGCAACCAAGTGTAAAATGACTCATACTGGATCTCTTGTCCACTAGTCCCTTCCTAACATTTTAGTCTAGTTTTTATTCGTTGACAAAATTGTCAGTATATTTAGTCTTATAGTTTACCGTACGTACAGTAGACGTACAGTAGACCATACAGTAGATTGTTGTGGAAGTGGCTTCTACATTTTGACCACAGTCTGGAAGAGGCATTCATTCTTTACCAATATTTCACTTTAAAAAAACACATTTTAACCGTGATAGATTCACCAAAAACACATTTTAACCGTGATAGATTCACCAAAAACACATTTTAACCGTGATAGATTCACCAAAAACACATTTTAACCGTGATAGATTCACCAAAAACACATTTTAACCGTGATAGATTCACCAAAAACACATTTTAACCGTGATAGATTCACCAAAAACACATTTTAACCGTGATAGATTCACCAAAAACACATTTTAACCGTGATAGATTCACCAAAAACACATTTTAACCGTGATAGATTCACCAAAAACACATTTTAACCGTGATAGATTCACCAAAAACACATTTTAACCGTGATAGATTCACCAAAAACACATTTTAACCGTGATAGATTCACCAAAAACACATTTTAACCGTGATAGATTCACCAAAAACACATTTTAACCGTGATAGATTCACCAAAAACACATTTTAACCGTGATAGATTCACCAAAAACACATTTTAACCGTGATAGATTCACCAAAAACACATTTTAACCGTGATAGATTCACCAAAAACACCCAAACTATTTTTCTGTTGACTGATATTGTCCTTCTAATACGTGAGGGGGCGTGGTTTTAATTTATGTTTAACCCATTTAGACTGTAGGATGTGTGGGAACGTCATAACTAATAGTAAGGGCATTTTATCGGGTATTTGACCAATCTGGGAACTAAATCGTTACCAAGAAATTTCTTCACCAATGTGTTTCTAAAGGTGTCTAATAACATATACTAAAAGTTTGAAATTCAACTCCCGTGGGAAATTGAGTTATTAGCATAATATGTGACCATACCCTTAACTCTTTGAGAGTTTCATGGATTTCTATATAGTTTTTAGACTTCTCTATGGCAGAATGGCGTTTTTGAATGATTTATTGAAAATTCTCTGTTGTGAATGTGTGACAACGAAAGACCTTCAGAGAAAGCTTGGCTTGTCTGCTTCCAGGAAAAAAATGAACTGAGTTGATAAAATGTTTAGTTGTGGTGTTGGAAGCCATTTAAAAGAGCCTGCATTTACACTGGGTAGTGTTTCTAGGACAACAAAAAAAGTTATGACCGGTTGAAGTTTTATTTTCTAAATAACTTTTTTTCTGCTGGGCGTACATAGCCATGCAATATCTCATTTTAAAGGGTGAGTTGTCTAGTTCAATTAAAATAAAATAAAAAGTTTCTCACATGTACCACTGTAGATATTTTGCCATCTATAAATAGCATGGTCAGTCATGATCAATCTGACCTATCCAGCTAAAAGTCCCCCTAGCTCTGAAATGGAACATCATATAAACTCAATTCTTTTGGGGTAAAATTAGACATTCTAACGCACATTTTGATATATACCATGTTTACATAGTCTTACCAGTACCGTGTCTATTCATGCATGTATCTCAAAAACCTGTTGTGAAGAAACAGTTTTGATAAAAAACTCATCCAAGGACATTGTTTTGATATGACTTTGTGCCCATGATATGTATCAAAATATAGACTTGAATGTATACTGTATTATAACAAAAAAATTGGGTTCTTACCATCTACCGTTACAGAGTAAATCACAGTTGAAACTCGCTTAGTCAAACCATAAACCTCAGACTAGTGAACAAAATAGCCATGACAGGTCTAACTCATTGTAAAAGCTTGTCTTTTATTTTTTATGACTACTAACATAATACAATTATAATAAATATTACAGAAAATAAATAGGCCTACATACAAAACAGTTGTCCCCAAACTCCCCAGTGTCCCCAAACCACTGCATTCCAGTTGTTCTTGACGGTGTGTGTGTGTGTAGGCTAAATTTAAAAAAAAAACAACAACTGAAATGAATGAATGCATCCGGTTCAGTGTCGGAGAACTCCATCGCAGTCTTGACTCTTCGTCTTCATCATCATCATCATCATCATCATCCTCCTCCTCCGATGCCAGTTCTAAATATATAAAAATAAACATTTAGCTGTAGTCAGCCAGTTGGGGGGGGGGGGGGGACGTAGGCTATCTGACATCATCGTCATCATCATCATCACACGGAGACACACTAAACAATGTACAATCATGATTGTATACAATATACAATGAATGCAATTATCATGCAAGCTCAGACGTCAATGAAACGTCATACAGATCTTATATAATACGCTACTGTTAGCTTCACTCCCCGTCCCCCCTCCGATCCTTGTAGCAACGTCATCATAACCACGCGTTGCTTCAGTAAACGATGCATGTTTGTTCTCCGTCTTTGTAGACAGTAAATAAAAGGAGCGAACATTACTCTAAAGATCAGATCGCCTATAAGGCACGCTACAATATAAAATACTTGTACTGCCATGCGTGCATGCCTGCTACGATACATTTGTACTGCAACAACCAACCGATCGACACCAACCCCCCCCTCCAGCCCTTAGCCAGCACCAATGCACCGACCAACACCATTAGCCAGCACCTTCGGTGCTGGCTAATGGCTGGGGGCCATCGTGGTGAGTCATTCTGGCGTCATGATCTGACTAGTAGTAGTAATTATCCAAGCATCTATTTGTAGCGATCATCTTATGATTTCTGATCACTATAGAAGGGCATTTTCTACAATAAGATTACCTCAAAACATTCCGGGTTGATCGTCTTCTTCAATGGTTTCCCGGTATAGCTCATCGGACGACGATGGGGAGACAATGAAAAAAGGAGGGAGGGAGCAGCGAGTCTCGCTGTAAGCACTGGACCAGGGCTACTCCGCCTGGAGAAGGCGACTGGGACGCGTATGGATCAATACTACTACCACAAAACTCGCTCAAATAAATAGTACTGCTTTCAACTTTTTCTGCTAGAAAATCGCTCGGGCGAGACGGCAAACAGGCAAAACAATGAAAACTATGAAGACTCCCTCTGCCCCCACTGTTTACAGGGGGTGGGACCAGCTTCCAATGGCAACACGTACACGTGTGTCACGTGACACGGGTTTTCTGGGTAATGTAGTTGGAATATAAGCTCAGGAATTTAAACAGCGCTTCGGAGCATATTAATATGTTTAGATTAATCAAAAAAGAGAAAGACGCCAATTGGCGTCATTGCTCATTTACGGAATTCTGATGAAGACGCCAATTGGCGTCTTTGCTCTTCTAAGGGTTAACATCCTATATAAGGCAAAAAAGTCCACATTTCATCATTCTTTAAGTAGCATGTGACATATGAAACTAGGGGGTTTTCATGATTCTGAATCCATTCCAAGCATTAGTTTTGCACAAAAAACACTCCTTGGGCTAAATTAGGCCATATCCACTTGACCAAATGTGCTGACCTCATCACGTTTGTGAGGCCGTTTTCCTCCCAAGGAGTGTTTTTTGTGCAAAACTAATGCTTGGAATGGATTCAGAATCATGAAAACCCCCTAGTTTCATATGTCACATGCTACTTAAAGA